>NW_023270244.1:3426944-3642703 GCF_011800145.1 Mirounga leonina
TCTTTTGGTACCGGTTGAGACCTGATTTATGACCTAGGATGTGATCTATTCTGGAGAATGTTCCATGGGCACTAGAGAAGAACGTGTATTCCGTTGCTTTGGGGTGGAATGTTCTGAATATGTCTGTGAAGTCCATTTTGTCCAGTGTGTCATTTACAGTCTTTATTTCCTTTGTTGATCTTTTGCTTAGATGATCTGTCCATTTCAGTCTCCCACTATTGTTGTATTGTTTTCGATGTGTTTCTTTGCTTTTGTTATTAATTGCCCTATATAATTGGCTGCTCGCATGTTAGGGGCATAGATATTTACAATTGTTAGATCTTCTTGTTGGATAGATCCTTTAAGTATGATATAGTGTCCTTCCTCATCTCTTATTACAGTCTTTGGTTTAAAATCTAATTTGTCTGATATAAGGATTGCCACCCCAGCTTTCTTTTGGTGTCCATTAGCATGGTAAACGGTTTTCCACCCCCTCACTTTCAAACTGGGGGTGTCTTTGGTTCTAAAATGAGTCTCTTGCAGACAGCATATCGATGGGTCTTGTTTTTTAATCCAGTCTGTTAGCCTGTGTCTTTTGATTGGGGCGTTTAGCCCATTTACATTCAGGGTAACTATTGAAAGATAGGAATTTAGTGCCATTGTATTGCCTGTAAGGTGACTGTTACCGTATATTGTCTGTGTTCCTTTCTGGTCTATGTTGCTTTTAGGCTCTCTCTTTGCTTAGAGGACCCCTTTTAAGATTTCCTGGAGGGCTGGTTTTGTGTTTGCAAATTCCTTTAGTTTTTGTTTGTCCTGGAAGCTTTTTATCTCTCCTTCAATTTTCAATGACAGCCTAGCTGGATAGAGTATTCTTGGCTGCATATTTTTCTCATTTAGTGCTCTGAATATATCCTGCCAGTCCTTTCTGGGCTGCCAGGTCTCTGTGGTTAGGTCTGTTGCCAATCTAATGTTTCTACCCTTGTAGGTTACATATCTCTTCTCCTGAGCTGGTTTCAGGATTTTCTCTTTGTCTATGAGACTCATAAGTTTTACTATTAGATGTCGGGGAGTTGACCTATTTTTATTGATTTTGAGAGGGCTTCTCTGTGGTTCCTGGATTTTCATGCCTGTTTCTTTCCCTAAATTAGGGAAGTTCTCTGCTATAATTTGCTCCATTATTCCTTCTGCCCCTCTCTCTCTTTCTTCTTCTTCTGGGATCCCAATTATTCTAATGTTGTTTCATCTTATGGTATCGCTTATCTCTCGAATTCTGCCCTCGTGATCCAGTAGTTGTTTATCTCTCTTTTTCTCAGCTTCTTTATTTTCCATCATTTCATCTTCTATATTACTGATTCTCTCTTCTGCCTCATTTATTCTAGCACTTAGCGCCCCCATTTTTGATTGCACCTCATTAATAGCCTTTTTGATTTCTACTTGGTTGGATTTTAGCTCTTTTACTTCTCCAGAAAGGGTTTCTCTAATAACTTCCATATTTTTTTCAAGCCCAGCTAGTATCTTTAAAGTGATGTTTCTGAACTCTAGATATGACATCATACTAATGTCCGTATTGAGTAGGTCCCTGGCAGTCGGTACTACCTCTTGTTCTTTTTGTTGAGGTGATTTTTTCCGTCTTGTCATTTTGTGCAGAGGAGAATAGATTAATGAGAGACAAAATGCTAGCAGAGTAACCACGTCCCCAGAAAATATACTTTAAACAAATCAGAAAAGACCTGAAGCAGTGGGATAAGAAAGGGAAAGAGAGAAAAAAGAAAAAGAAAAAGAAGAAAAACAAAAAGATAAAGATAAAAACAAAGACAAACAAAACAAAACAACAACAACAAGAAAAAAAAACAGAATGTGATCAAATATGATCTATATGGTATATAGATCAGTGCCACACACTAGATTTGGGGTGTATTTTGGTCTTTTAGAAGATAGTGACTCCCAAAATTTTAAAGAAAGAAAAACTTATATATGTACAAAAATAAGGGTTGATATGATGAAGGGATGGAATATGACTGTAGAAATGGAAATTATAAAAATTTTATAAAAGGAATTGATAAGAAGTTGTTTGAAAAAAGAAAGAAGAGGATTTAAAAGAAAGAAAAAGAAAAGAAAAAAAAAGGGAGAGGATGTGATCAGGCAGGGGAATAGAAAACACCATATACTAGAGATTTAGGGTATATTTTAATCTGTTAGAAGAAACTATCTCAAAATTTTAAAGAGAGAACAAATTAAATATATAAGCCAAAAATAGGGGTAACTACTATGAAGGGATAGAATATGACTCTAAAAATGAAAAATAAAAATGTTTTTTTATTTAAAAAAGGGATTGATAAGATGTTGGTTGAAAAAGGGAAAAAGAAAAATTCAAAAAGAAATAAAAAGACAAAAAATTAAAAAAAAATTAACTTTAAAAGACTAAAGAATCATGGTAAAAAAGCCGTGAATTCTATGTGCAGTAGTCCCCTAGCGCTGGAGTTCTGCCGTTCTCATTGATCGGTAAACTTGGTCTTGGCTGGCTGTTCTCGCTGATCTTCTGGGGAGGGGCCTGTTGCCGTGGTTTCCAAATGTCTCTGCCGGAGGCGGAATTGCCCCGCCCTTGCCCCCTCCCGGCTAAGTAATCTGCTCGGGTTTGCTCTCCGGGGCTTTTGTTACCTGCGAGCTTTCCGTACAGCTTTGGAGGCGGAGAGTGAAAATGGCGGCCTCCCAATCTCCACCCTGGAGGAGCCGAGAACTGGGGCCCCACTCCTCAGTGAGCCCCCAGAGAAAAGCTGTCAGTCACTCCCTTCTCCCCGGTCTCCGGCCACACTCTGTGCTCACCCGGCCTGTGACCTCGCGTTTCTATCTCTGGCACCTGACTCGGTGTGGAGTCTCCAAACCCAGCAGATCACTGCGGTGCACTCCCACGCGGCTCCTCCCAGGGGAGGAAGGTGAGTCTCCCCAGATCTGCCGCTTGTTGGGTCCCTGCTGGAGGAGCAGTGGCCCGACTGTGCCGGGGATCACGTTTATGGCAACCCTGAGCTGAGAGCCCGCGCCTGGGCTCCGCCTAGCAGCCAGCTTCCCTGCTCTGATACCTGGGAGCTCTGCCACACTCAGGCACCCCTGGTCTTTCTGTGACCCCGATGGTCCTGAGACCACACTGTCTCGGAGGGTTCCACCCCCGCTTAGCCACCAGAGTGACATCCCTCAGTGGAGCAGACTTTTAAAAGTTCCAATTTTGTGCCCCATGGTTCTATCACTTGCCAGAAGCGGCCGACAGAGGCCCCTCCCTCACCGTCTATCCTCCCGAATATCGCCTCGGATTCACTTCTCCGCACGTCCTACCTTCCAGAAAGTGGTCGCTTTTCTGATGAGAGAGTTTTTGCTCTTCTTTTCTTCAATCTCCTGTTGAGTTTGTAGGTGTTCAGAATGGTTTGATCCCTATCCAGCTGAATTCCTGAGAGGAGACGAAATCCAGGTCTCCTACTCCTCCGCCATCTTGCTCCGCCCCCCTACAACATCCTTTCTTGATCAAAACTCTTCAGAGTATAGGGATAGAGGGTACATACCTCAAGATCATAAAAGCCATCTATGAAAAGCCCACAGCAAATATCATTCTCAATGGGGAAAAACTGAGAGCTTTCCCCCTAAGGTCAGGAACATGGCAGGGATGTCCACTATCACCACTGCTATTCAACATAGTACTAGAAGTCCTAGCCACAGTAATCAGTAAACAAAAAGAAATAAAAGGCATCCAAATTGGCAAAGAAGAAGTCAAACTCTCACTCCACTTCATGTGGAAAACCCAAAAGACTCCACCCCAAAACTGCTAGAACTCATACAGGAATTCAGTAAAGTGGCAGGATATAAAATCAATGCACAGAAATCAGTCGCATTTCTATACACCAACAACAAGACAGAAGAAAGAGAAATTAAGGAGTGGATCCCATTTACAACTGCACCCAAAACCATAAGATACCGAGGAATAAATCTAAGCAAATAGGCAAAGAATCTGTACTCAGAAAACTATAAAATACTCATGAAACAAATTGAGGAAGACACAAAGAAATGGAAAAAAGTTCCACGTTCATGGACTGGAAGAACAAATATTGTGAAGATATCAATGCTACCTAGAGCAATCTACACATTCAATGCAATCCCTTTCAAAATACCATCCACTTTTTTCAAAGAAATGGAACAATTAATCCTAAAATTTGTATGGAACCAGAAAAGACCCCACATAGCCAGAGGAATGTTGAAAAAGAAAAGCAAAGCCAGTGGCATCACAGTTCTGGACTTCAAGCTCTATTACAAAGCTGTCACCATCAAGACAGTATGGTACTGGCACAAAAGCCGACACATAGATCAATGGAACAGAATAGAGAGCCCAGAAATGGACCCTCAACTCTATGGTCAACTAATCTTTGACAAAGCAGGAAAGAATGTCCAATGGAAAAAAGACAGTCTCTTCAACAAATGGTGTTGGGACAATTGGACAGCCACATGCAGAAGAATGAAACTGGACCATTTCCTTACACCACACACAAAAATAGACTCAAAATGGTTGAAAGACCTCAATGTGAGACAGGAGTCCATCAAAATCGTAAAGGAGAACACAGCAACCTCTTCAACCTCAGCCGAAGCAACTTCTTCCTAGAAACATCGCCAAAGGCAAGGGAAGCAAGGGCAAAAATGAACTATTGGGACTTCATCAAGATAAAAAGCTTTTGCACAGCAAAAGAAACAGTCAACAAAACCAAAAGACAACCGACAGAATGGGAGAAGATATGTGCAAATGACATATCAGATAAAGGGCTAGTATCCAAAATCTATAAAGAACTTACTAAACTCAACACCCAAAGAACAAATGATCCAGTCAAGAAATGGGCAGAAGACATGAACAGACATTTTTCCAAAGAAGACATCCAAATGGCCAACAGACACATGAAAAAGTGCTCAACATCGCTTGGCATCAGGGAAATCCAAATCAAAACCTCAGTGAGATACCACCTCACACCAGTCGAATGGCTAAAATTAGCAAGTCAGGAAATGACAGATGTTGGCAAGGATGTGGAGAAAGGGGAACCCTCCTACACTGTTGGTGGGAATGCAAGCTGGTGCAGCCACTCTGGAAAACAGTATAGAGGTTCCTCAAAAAGTTGAAAATAGAGCTACCATACGACCCAGCAATTGCACTACTGGGCATTTACCCCAAAGATACAAATGTAGGGATTCGAAGGGTTATGTGCACCCCAATGTTTATAGCAGCAATGTCCACCATAGCCAAACTATGGAAAGAGCCAAGATGTCCATCGACAGATGAATGGATAAAGAAGTGGTATATATACACAATGGAATATTATGCAGCTATCAAAAGGAATGAATTCTTGGCATTTGCAACAACGTGGATGGAACTGGATGCTATTATGCTGAGTGCAATAAGTCAATCAGAGAAAGGCATGTATCATATGACCTCACTGATATGAGGAATTCTTAATGTCAGGAAACAAACTGAGGGTTGCTGGAGTGGTGGCAGGTGGGAGGGATGGAGTCGCTGGGTGATAAACATTGGGGAGGGTATGTGCTATGGTGATCGCTGTGAATTGTGTAAGACTGATGAATCACAGACCTGTACCTCTGAAGCAAATAATACATTATATGTTTAAAAAAAAAGAAGAAGAAGAAGATAGCAGGAAGGGAAAAATGAAGGGGGGAAATCAGAGGGGGAGATGAACCATGAGAGACTATGGACTCTGAGAATCAAACTGAGGGTTTGGAGCACTGGGTGTTAAACGCAAACAATGAATCATGGAACAGTACATCAAAAACTCATGATGTTAATGTATGGTGATTAACATAACATAATTTTAAAAAAAGACAAAGAAAAGAAAAATAAAGATAAATATTCCAGGTTTCCATTATATAATGGCCACTAACAAATTCTAATTTCTCTGTATATATTCTCCCAAAAAACATACCAATCAGGCAGGCATGCAAATAACATCATCACAGAGAATACTGAAAATATTCAAAGTATTTTTATGGGGTGAGAATAATTGAACTATAAAGCTGGAAACTCCAACAATGAAAATTAAAGACAATTTTGTTTATGTATATCAATGCATAACTCTAAAATAAAATATTGGCAAACAAACAAAATGGTGCATTTAAAAAAAGGTATCCTGACCAATTGGGGTATATACTACAACAATGCAAAAACTGTTCAACATTTTAAAAAGCCATAATTGTCAGAACATTAATATATTTAAGGAAACATTATCATGCTTCTCCCTAGATGCTTAAGAGGTATTTCAGAATTCAACAATTTCTAACTTAAAAAAAATTCTGAAATAAGATTTAATGAATTCATCCTAAGATGAATTATTCTAAAATGATTATGTTGTGTGTATGTGTATGTCTGTGTGTGTGTCAGTGTTTCCATTCCTCAACTCAAAATGTAACATTTATGTATACGGAAACACTTGATAAATTCTCACTGAGACAGCAGTAAGGGAACGATGCCTATCATTTGCATTACTTTATACTCTTATGTTAGAAATATTATCCCCCTCACACCAGTCAAAATAGCTAAAATTAACAATTCAGGAAACGACAGATGTTGGCAGGGATGCGGAGAAAGGGGAACCCTCCTACACTGTTGGTGGGAATGCAAGCTGGTGCAGCCACTCTGGAAAACAGTATGGAGGTTCCTCAAAAAGTTGAAAATAGAGCTACCATACGACCCAGCAATTGCACTACTGGGTATTTACCCCAAAGATACAAATGTAGTGATCCGAAACGGTAGTACGTGCACCCCGATGTTTATAGCAGCAATGTCCACCATAGCCAAACTATGGAAAGAGCCAAGATATCCATCGACAGATGAATGAATAAAGAAGATGTGACATATATATAAACAATAGGATATTATGCAGTCAAAAAAAAAAAAAAAAAACCCGAAAGCTTGCCATTTGCAATGACATGGTTGGAACTAGAGGGTATTATGCTAAGTGAAATAAGTCAATCAGAGAAAGACATGTATCATATGATCTCACTGATATGAGGAATTCTTAATCTCAGGAAATAGGGTTGCTGGAGTGGTGGGGGGTGGGAGGGATGGGGTGCCTGGGTGATAGACATTGGGGAGGGTATGTGCTATGGTGAGCGCTGTGAATTGTGTAAGACTGATGAATCACAGACCTGTACCTCTGAAATAAATAATACATTATATGTTAAAAAAAAAGAAGATAGTAGAAAGGGAAAAATGAAGGGGGGGGAATCGAAGGGGGAGATGAACCATGAGAGACTATGGACGCTGAGAAACAAACTGAGGGTTCTAGAGGGGAGGGGGTGGGGGGATGGGTTAGCCTGGTGATGGGTATTAAAGAGGGCACATTCTGCATGGAGCACTGGGTGTTATACACAAACAATGAATCATGGAACACTACATCAACAACTAATGATGTAATGTATGGTGATTAACATAATAAAATAAAATTACAAAAAAGAAATATTATCCAATGTGACTATAAAAAATAATTAGGAATATGATAATTATAAAAGAAAAGACAAAAACATATCTTGATTTATAAATATGTATAAAATGTATGTATAAAATACATATAATACAAATATGTATAAAATGTATATAATATAAACGATATTTAAATATATAAAATAAATGAATTGTGTTAGTGTGCTAGAAAAGGATCAATGAAAATATGATTACAAATAGTAATATAATTCCATGATATGCCATGATATATAAAATTAATATGTAAAATTAATATCTCATATATATAAAAATTATTGGTTAGAAAAAATAATAGAAGAAAAGATCCCACAACAAAAAAGTGTGAGAAAACAGAAATAAAATAATATATATAATCTGTACATGGAAAATTATAAAACACTATTGCAAGAAACAAAAATAAACTTGAACAGACAGAAAGACACCCTATATTCTTTTTTTTATTATGTTATGTTAATCACTGTACATTCTTGGTTTCTAATTAGCACATTTACTTTATTGTATGATACACATAAACAGTATGGTTTAAAATTTTGTGTCAGTTCTTCTTTCTCTTTAGGATATGGTATAAGGATGTATAGTCAGTATACTGGGTCAAAGTGTTTTTGTAATATAATTTCAATATAGAACAAAAAAATAAGCACAAGATCAAAAATAAGGCTAACCCATCCTCCCACCCCCCTCCCCTCTAGAACCCTCAGTTTGTTTCTCAGAGTCCATAGTCTCTCATGGTTCGTCTCCCCCTCCGATTTTCCCCCCTTCATTCTTCCCCTCTTGCTATCTTCTCTTTTTTTTTTAAACATATAATGTTTTATTTGTTTCAGAGGTACAGGTCTGTGATTCAACAGTCCTACACAATTCACAGCGCTCACCAAGACACCCTATATTCTTGGATTGAGTGATTCAATTCCTAAAGAGTCAATATTGTTTGAGTTAATATAAAAAATGACATATGAAAATATGTGATGTCAATAAAAATACTAATTTTTTTTGTGAAGCTAGAAAATTCGAGTCTTGAAATACAGTAGCAAATAGTCAAGAAATTTTTGAAAAAGAAGAGCATATTAAATCATACTTTTGTAAAGTCACTATATTTAAACAGTGTGATATTACGTCTAAGAACAGACAGACAAAACAATGAAAGTGAATGGAAAGTATGGAGCAAGGATATATGGATTTTCCATATATGATAAGGTGGCATTTCAAATTACTGGGAAAAGCTGGACTTTTAAGTAAATTATCACAGGGCAGTTGGAAAGTAGGAATTATAATTCAAATTATGAAGCAATAATGGAAAATACCAATAAATTCAGCAAAAAAATATTTTGCACGGAAAAGGAAGAAATAAAACACCATATGGAAGCCAAAATACAACTCTATTCATCAACCTTTGCAAAGTTAAGTTGTATAACAGATGATCTCAAAATCTCAGTGGCCAGCAACAACAACTTGCCTCACTGGACAACTCTGGATTAAATGTGTTCCACATCATCCTGTCCCCTTTCATAGAGCCACCCCCTTATGAATCACTGCTATTCTTCCAACTGTCATTTAACACTCCCACATATGTTCATAAGGTTTCCATTTGCTTCACATCTTTGCCAACACCTGTTTTTAATTTTTGTTTTTCTGGTGGGTGTGCAGTAGTATCTCATTGTGGTTTTAATTTGCATCTCCTTAGTGACCAATGATGTTGAACATCTTTTCCTGGACTTGTTCATTTGCAAAGTATTTGCACATTTTTTACTTGGTTGTCTTCTTATTATTGAGTTGTAAGACTTCTCTGTATATTCTGAATCCAAGTAGTTTGTAACATATACATTTTGCAAATATTTTCTCACCATCTGTGACTTGCCATTTAATTTTCCTAAAGGAATTTTCTGACAAGCACAATTTTTTAATTTTGGGAATATTTAATTACAATTCATTTTTCTTTTGTGACTCCTATATTTTGTGTCCTGTCTACGCTACTTTGGCCTTACCCAAGATTGCAAAGATTTTCTCATATGTTTTTTTCTAGAAGTTTTCCACTTTTAAAGCCCTCGTGTTGAGGTCCATAATCCATTTTGAATCAAATTTTGTGTATAGTGTCAGGAAAATGCTAAAGCCCCCTTTTTTCCATATTGATATCCAGTTAACCCAATACCATTTATTGAAAAGACAAATTTTCCCTCATCAATTCATTTTGGTAAATTGTCAAAAACTAACTTACCATATAATTATACATCTATTTCTTAACTCCCAATTCCATAACATTGATCTAAATATCTGTATTGATGCCAATATTGTACTACCTTGTTAACTGTTTGAAGTCAGGGTGTATAAATCCTCCAAATGCATTCTTTTTTTTTCAAAATTTTATATTCTATATACTTCATATTCCCATATAAACTGTAGAATCAGTTTGACAATTTCTTTAAAAGTGTATATTGGGATTTTATTTGCAGTTGTGTTAAATTTATAAATAAATTTGGAGAGAATCAATACCTTAACAATATTTAGTCTCCCAATTCATGAACTTTGTATGGTTCCCCAACTATATATGTCCTCTTTAACTTCATTCAGCAATCTTTTCAATTTTCATTGTACAGGTATTGCACATGCTCTTAAAATTATCTCTAAGCATTATATAGATTTTTAATGCTATTGTATTTTCATTGCTAGTATCTAGAAACCCAGTTTGTTTTGGTATACTTGTCTTGGGTTATCATGTGATGCTGTTATATTCACTCAAAAGTTAGAGTTAGAGTAGGTTTTTTTTTTTTTTTCAGTAGCATCCTTAGGAATTTCTATGTACATCATGATAATAGTCACAAAGTAAAAGCAGTTTTATGTCTTTCTTTCCTGCGTGTGTGTGTGTGGGGGGGGGGGTGTTTTCCTTGCTTTACTGCACAGGCTAGGATTTCCAATGTAATGTAAAATAAAATAAATGTGGCAGACATTCTTGACTTATTCCCAGTCTTAGAGCAGGAGATTATTTAATCTTTTACTACTAAGTATGGTGTTAACTGAATGTTTCCTTCTCTTACCCTAATATTTACATTTGGTTGAGAGCTTTTAGAATCAGTGGATGATGCATTTTGTAAAATTTTGTTTTTACTACATCTATTGAAATGATCATATGCTTTTCTCCTTTATTCTCTTTATATGGGAGAATTATATTGAGTTTAGAATGTTAAACAAACCTTATGATCCTGGAATAATACCCTACTTGATTATTACATATTATCTGTTTTTTATATTGCTTGATTTAGTTTTCTAATCTGGTTAAGGATTTTGCATCTAGTATTTTGAAGGATATTGGTCTTTAGCTTTGTCTTGTAATGTCTTTGTCTGAAGATGATAACAGGATAATCCTGGACTCATAAAGTGGTTTGGAAATTATTGCATCCTTCTCTATTTTCCAAGAGAATTTATGTGTGATTGGTATTATTCCTTTCTTAAATATTCAATGGAATTTTCCTAGGAAGCCACCTGGGCCTGGAGTTTTCTTCCGGGAGAGCTTTTAAGTAATGAATTCAATTTCTTTAGTAAATATAGAACTATTTAGGTGTTTGTTTCTCTGTGAGCTAGTTTTGTAGTTTACACCATCAAGGAGTTTGTGTAATTCATTTACATTCCCAAGTTTATTGAGATAAAGTTGTTCATCATATTTCCTTATTATTCTTTTAATGACTGTCAGATCAGCAGTGATGTTTCTTATTTTATTCCTGATAATGGTCATTTGTGTCTTCTCTCTCTCTGGGTTTTTTTTTTTTTTTTTTGATCCATCTACTTAGTTTATCACTTTTGTTGACATTTTCAAAGAATCAGAATTCAAAATTCAAAATTCAGAATTCAAAATCAGAATTCAATTATTTTCTAAATTTTATTGATCTCTATTTTTTCTTTAAGTTTGTTTTCATCTTTATGAATTTGCTTGCTTTAATTTTTTATTTGTTCTTTTTTTTAGCTTTTTATAAGGGAAGTTTAGATCATTGATTGTGTACTCTTTGCACTTTATTAATATAAGCCTATTAATATATAATATATAAACAGTGCTTTAACTGTATCACACAAATTTTGAAATGGAGTTGTTTTCCTTATATATAGTCCCAAATATTTACTAATTTCTCTTGGAATTTCTTCTTTGACCCAAGGGCAATTTAGAAATGTGCTGATCATTTTGAGGTTTTCCCATTTATCATTTACTCATTGATTTTTTTTTTGCTTAATTCTGCTATAGAGAAGATATTCTATATGACTTCAATCCTTTAATATTTATTATTAAATTCATCTACTTGTATTATGATCCTGTGTGTTAGACAGAAAGTGGCCCCCCAAGATGTGTATGTCAGAATCTCCAAGCCTGTGAACTCCCGGAAACTTACACATCAAAAGGGTGATTACAGAGGTGATTAAATTAGGATCTTGAGATAGGAGATTGTGGATTATCTGTATGACAGTATAAAGATATGTAGAATTTTGCTAGATATTGCCTATTCTTCTCCATAAAGAATTATGCTATTTTTCATTATCACCTACAATATACGTTATTGTCTCTATCCCTACCGCCTTGCTAGTAGAGCATATTGTCAAATTTTTGGATTTTTGCCAGTGTGGACAAATCAAATATTGTACCTCTAATCAGTTTTAATTTATATTTGATGTACAGTGATTAAGCTAAGCCTATTTTCATATACTGAGTCATTTGCATTTCTTTTCTAGGTGAACTGTTTATATATCTCTTGTGTTCTTTGTTGTTTTTTATATTTTCTTCTTCTAGTAACTGTTTTTGTTTGGGGTATTAACCATTTGCTTATGATGAAAACTGCAAGCATTTTTCCCCAAGTTTATCATTCATCTCTACTTTGTTTGTGGTGTTTTTTTCCAGTGTTTAAATTACTTTTGACCTAAGAATTTCAATATAGAACAAACAAAATAATATAATAAGAATATAATAAGGAATGCACTATATCATTAAATTTGAATCATAAATAACAATATCAACTCAATATTTAAGTATACTTATATTTACATATGTCCTAGTTTTATCCACTGAAATGCTTCTGGAAGCAATAAGAGCTCAGTAAAAATGAATACTCCTAACATACAAATCTTGGTTTCTGACTACCAATTCTCAGTAAAAGAAATCATAGGTCCTTCAGGAAATTTGAATTCAGATCTGGAGCCAGAAAATACAAGGTGAAGCTGTAACATCTTATGATGCCATCAAGCAAAATTTATGTCAAAAGGACACAGACATTTTTAAGGGACTTATTCTAGTCACTTTTAAGATACTAATATTTAAATATTAAGATTTGAGTAGTGCTCATTTTGGCAGCACATATACTAAAATTGGAACAATACAGAGAAGATTGGCATGGACCCTACAAGAGGATGACATGCAAATTTGTGAAGTGTTCCATAATTTTTAGGGGAAATAGGATCTAGTGTCCTTTGGGTTTTGCTTGTTTTTGTTTTGTTTTGTGTGTGTTTGGGGTTTTTTTGTATACAGAAAGAGCAATATTTAAATTTATTTTATATATTTTATATATTTTTTAATTTTTAACTTTTTTCTTTTTCTTTTCTTCTTTCTACTTTTTTTTCTATCAAACTTCTCTAACAAGCAGACCAAAACGCACCTAGGATCTAGCTTCCTTTATTTATTTTATTTTATTATCTTATTTTTTAATTTAAAAAAATTTTATTTTGTTTGATTTTGCTTTTGTTTTTTGCTTTTTTGTTTTTGTTTTTTCCTCCAAAATGGCAATATGGAGGAATTCACCCCAAGAGAAAGAACATGGCCAGAGCTTTAGTCAATACAGGTATAAGTAGGATGTATGAAATAGATTTTAAAACAATAATTATAAGGATATCAGCTGGGCTTGAATAAAGCATAGAAGACACTAGAGAATCCTTTACTGCAGAGATAAAAGAACTAAAATCTAGTCAGGCCAAAATTAAAAATGCTATAACCAAGATGCAAGCCCAAATGGATGCCATAAAAATGAAGATGGATGAAACAGAGGAATGAATCAGTGATATAGAGGATAAAATTAAGGAAAATAATGAAGCTGAAAAGAAGAGGGACACAAAGGCAATGGGTCATGAAGGTAGACCTAGGGAACTCAGCAACTTATTAAAATAGAATAATGTTCATATCATAGGAGTCCCGGAAGATGAAGAGAGAAAAGGGGGCAGAAGGTTTATTTGAGCAAATTATAGCAGAAAACTTTCCTAATCTGGGGAAGGATACAGGCATCAAAATCTAAGAAGCACAGAGAACTCCCATTAAATTCAACAAAAACTGACCATCCCCAAGGCATATCATAGTCAAATTCACAAAATACACAGACAAGGAAAGAATCCTGAAAACAGCAAGGGAAAAAAGTCTTTGGCAGGCCAAAAGACAGTGGCAGGGTATATTCAGTGTGCTGAATGGGGAAAATACCCAGCCAAGAGTACTTTATCCAGCAAAGGTTGTCATTCAGAAGAGAAGGAGAGATAGAGTTTCCCAAACAAAAACTAAAGGAGTTCGTGACCACTAAACCAGCCCTGCAAGAAATATTAAGGGGGACTCATTGAGTGGGGGAAAAAAAGACCAAAAACAACAAAAGACTAGAAAAGAACAGAGACTATCACCAGAAACACCAACTCTACAGTGACATAAAATTCAAATCTTATAATAACCACTTTGAATGTAAATGAACTAAATGCTCCAATCAAAAGACATAGGGTATCAAAATACATTAAAAATAAAAATGATCCATCTATATGCTGCCTACAAGAGACTCATTTTAGACCTAAAGACATTGGCAGATTAAAAGTGAGGGGATGGAGAATGATTTATCATGCTAATGGATGGCAAAAGAAAACCAAAGTAGCCATACTTAAATCAGACAAACTAGATTTTAAACTAAAGACTGTAACAAGAGATGAAGGGTATTATATCATAATTAAAGGATCTACCCATCAAGAAGATCTAACAATTGTAAATATTTATGCTCCCAACTTGGAAGCACCCAAATATTTTAATCAATTAATAATAAACATAAAGAAACTCATGGATAATAATACATTAATAGTAGGGGACTTTAACACCCCACTTACAGGAATGGACAGATCACCTAAGCAGAAAATCAACAAGGAAACAATAGCTTTGAATAAAACACTGGACCAGATGGACGTAACAGATATATTCAGAACATTTCATCCTAAAGCAGCAGAATACACATTCTTTTCAAGTGCACACAGAACATTCTCCAGAATAGGTCACATACTGGGTCACAAATCATCCCTCAACAAGTACAAAAAGTTTGAGATCATACCATGCATCTTTCAGACACAATGCTGTGAAACTTGAAGTCAACCACAAGAAAAAAATTGGAAAGACCAAATAACATGGAGGCTAAAGAACATCCTACAAAAGAATGAATGGGTTAATCAGGAAATTAAAGAAGAAATAAAAAGCACATGAAAGCAAATGAAGATGAAAACACAACTCTCCAAAACCTTTGGGAGGCAGCAAAAGCAGTCCTAAGAGGAAAGTATATTGCCATACAGGCCTACCTCAAGAAGCAAGAAAAGTCTCAAATACACAACCTAACCTTACACCTAAAGGAGCTAGAAAAGAAACAGCAAATAAAGCCTAAAGCCAGCAGAAGAAGGGAAATAACAAAGATGAGAGCAGAAATAAACAATATAGAAATAAACAAACAAAAAGCCTCAGTAGAACAGATCAAGAAAACTAAAAGGTGGTTCTTCAAAAGAATTAATAATATTGATAAACCCCTAGCAAGACTTATCAAAAAGAAAAGAGAAAGGATGAAAGTAGATAAAATCACTAATGAAGGAAGAGAGAACACAACCAACACCACAGAAATACAAGCAATTATAAGAGAATACTATGAAAAATTACATGGCAACAAACTGGGCAATTTGGAAGAAATGGACAAATTCTTAGAAACTTACAAACTACCAAAACTGAAATAAGAAGAAATAAAAAATTTGAACAGATCCATAACCAGCAAAGAAATTGAATCAGTAATCAAAAACCTCCCAAGAAACAAAAGTCCTGGGCCATATGGCTTCCCAGAGGAATTCTACCATTTAAAGAAGCATTAATACCTATTCTTCTCAAACTGTTCCAAAAAATAGAAATGGAAGGAGAACTTCCAAACTCATTCTATGAAGCCAGCATTACCTTGATTCCAAAACCAGACAAAGACCCTACTAAAAAGGGGAATTACAGGCCAATAACCCTGATGAACATGGATGCAAAAAATCTCAATAAACTACTAGCAAATCGAATGCAACAGTTAGGCCAATAACCCTGATGAACATGGAGCAAAAATTCTCAATAAACTACTAGCAAATCAAATGCAACAGTACATTAAAAAAATTACTCACCATGATCAAGTGGGATTTATTTCTAGGCTGTAGAGGTGGTTCAATATTTGCAAATCAATCAACCTGATGCACTACATTAATAAAAGAAATGATAAGAACCATATGATCCTGTCAATAGATGCAGAAAAAGCATTTGACAAAATACAGAATCCATTCTTTTTTTTTAATTTTATTTTATGATGTTATGTTAATCACTGTACATTACATCATTAGTTTTTGATGTAGTGTTCCATGATTCATTGTTTGCATATAACACCCAGTGCTCCATGCAGTATGTGCCCTCTTTAATACCCATCACCAGGCTAACCCATGCCCCCACCCCCCTCCCCTCTAGAACGCTCAGTTTGTTTCTCAGAGTCCATAGTCTCATAGTCCAATCATCTCTTCCTCCGATTTCCCCCCCTTCCTTTTTCCCTTCCTGCTATCTTCTTCTTTTTTTTTTTTTCTAACATACAATGTTTTATTTGTTTCAGAGGTACAGGTCTGTGATTCATCAGTCTTACACAATTCACAGCACTCACCATAGCATATACCCTCCCCAATGTCTATCACCCAGCCACCCCATCCCTCCCACCCCCACCTCTCCAGCAACCCTCAGTTTGTTTCCTGAGATTAAGAATTCCTCATATCAGTGAGATCATATGATACATGTCTTTCTCTGATTGACTTATTTCGCTCAGCATAATACCATCCAGTTCCATCTATGTCATTGTAAAAGGCAAGATTTCATTCCTTTTGATGGCTGCATAATATTCCATTGTGTATATATACACACCACCTCTTCTTTATCCATTCACCTGTCGATGGACATCTTGGCTCTTTCCATAATTGGCTATTGTGGACATTGCTGCTATAAACATTGGGGTGCATGTACCCCTTCGGATCCCTACATTTGTATCTTTGGGGTAAATACCCAATAGTGCAATTGCTGGGTCAGAGGGTAGCTCTACTTTCAACTTTTTGAGGAACCTCCATACTGTTTTCCAGAGTGGCTGCACCAGCTTGCATTCCCACCAACATGTAGGAGGGTTCCCCTTTCTCTGCATCCCTGCCAACATCTGTCATTTCCTGACTTGTTAATTTTAGCCATTCTGACTAGTGTGAGGTGGCATCTCATTGAGGTTTTGATTTGGATTTCCCTGATGCCGAGCAATGTTGAGCACTTTTTCATGTGTCTATTGGCCATTTGGATGTCTTCTTTGGAAAAATGTCTGTTCATGTCTTCTGCCCATTTCTTGATTGGATCATTTGTTCTTTGGTGTTGTCAAACTCAACACCCAAAGTACAGCATCCATTCTTGATAAAAACCCTCAACAGAGTAAGGATAGATGGAACATACCTCAATATCATAAAGGCCATATATGAAAGACCCACAGCTAATATCATCCTCAATGGTGAAAAACTGAGAGCTTTTCCCCTACAGTCAGGAACAAGACAAGGATGTGCACTCTTACCATTACTATTTAACATAGTATTGAAAATCTTAGCCTTAGCAATCAGAAAACAAAAAGAAATAAAAGGCATCCAAATCAGCAAAGAAATCAAACTTTCATTATTTGCAGATGACATGATACTCTATGTAGAAAGCCTGAAAACCTCCACCAAAAAATTACTAGAACTAATACATGAATTCGGCAAAGTGGTAGGATATAATACCAATGTGCAGAAATCTGTTGCATTTTTGTACACCAGTAATGAAGCAAAAGAAAAGGAAATCAAGGAATCAATCCTATTTGCAATTGCAGCAAAAAGAGTAGGATACTTAGGAATAAACCTAACTAAAGAGGTAAAAGATCTGTGCTCTGAAAACTATAAAACACTTATGAAAGAAATTGAAGAGGACACAAAGAAATAGAAAAACATTGCTTTTCATGCTCATGGAGTGGAAAAACAAACAATGTTTAAATGTTTAAACAAAGTAATCTACACATTTAATGCAATCCCTATCAAAATACCACCAGCATTTTTCACAGAGCTAGAACAAACAATCCTAAAATTTGTATGGAACCACAAGAGACCCCAAATAGCCAAAGCAATCCTGAAAAAGAAAAAAACAAAACTGGAGACACTGTGATTCCAGATTTCAAGCTATATTACAAAGCTGTAGTCATCAAGACAGTATGGTACTGGCACAAAAAACAGACATATAGATCAATGGAACAGAATACAGAACCCAGAAATGAACCCTCAACTTTATGGTCAACTAACCTTTGACAAAGCAGGAAAGAATATCCAATGGAAAAAAGTCTCTTCAACAAATGGTGTTGGGAAAACTGGACAGCAACATGCAGAAGAATGAAAATGGACCACTTTCTTACACCATACACAAAAATAAATTTAAAATGAATGAAAGACCTAAATGTGGGACAGAAAACCATCAAAATATTAGAGCAGAACACAGGTAGCAAGCCTGACCTCAGCCGTAGCAACTTCTTACTAGACAGAGGAAATAAAAGCAAAAATAAACTATTGGGACTACATCAAGATAAAAAGCTTCTGCACAGTGAAGGAAACAATCAACAAAACTAAAAGGCAGCTTGTGAAATGGGAGAAGATATTTGGAAATGATATATCTAATAAAAGGTTAGTATCCAAAATCTATAAAGAACTTATTAAATTCAACACCCCAAAAACAAATAATCCAGTTAAGAAATGGGCAGAAGACATGAATGGACACTTTTCCAGAGAAGACTTTTCCAGATGGCTAATAGACACATGAAAAGATGCTCAACTTCACTCATCATCAGGGAAATATAAATCAAAACCATGATGAAATACCACCCCTCACCTGTCAGAATGGTTAACAATATGAGAAACAAAAGGTCTTTGCAAGGATGTGGAGAAAGTGGAACCTTCTTACACTGTTGGTGGGAATGCAAATTGGGGCAGCTACTCTGGAAAACAGTATGGGGGTGTCTCAAAAAGTTAAAAATAGAACTACTCTGTGATCCAGCAATTGCACTACTAGGTATTTACCAAAAGGATACAGAAATACAGATTTGAAAGGATACATGCACCTCAATGTTTATAGCAGTATTATCAATAATAGCCAAACAATGGAGAGAGCCCAATGTCCAGCGACTGATGAATGGATAAAGATGTGGTGTGTATATATATATATACACTGGAATATTACTCAGCCATCAAAAAAATGAAATCTTGCCACTGGCAATGACGTGAATGGAGCTACAGTGTATTATGCTAAGTGAAATAAGTAAGAGAAAGACAAATACCATATGATCTCACTCATATGTGGAATTTAAGAAAGAAAAAAGATAAACATATGGGAAGGTGGAAAAAAGGAGAGAAGGAAACAAACCATAAGAGACACTTAATGATAGAGAACAAACTGAGGGTTGATGGAAGGAGGTAAGTGGGGGAGGGGCTAGATGGGTGATGGGTATTAAAGAGGGCACTTGTTGTGATGAGCACTGGATGTTGAATGTAAGTGATGAATCACTGAATTCTATTCCAGAAATCAATTTTGCACTGTATGTTAACTAAAATTCAAATTAAAAAACCCACAGATATATACAGTATAATTGGATACTCAGAGGAAGTGTGATGTACTGAAATACACATAAAATTTGGAATGAGAGAAAAAAAGATTTGAGTATCAAATAGGATAATTTTATAATTCTTTGAATATAAAAGATTTGAATATCAAAAAGCATAACTAAGTTTTTGTAAAACATTGAATAAATAAACATAGGATTCTCATAATGAAAGAGAGAGACAGTGAGAGAGAGAGAAATTCAAGGTGACTAATACATGGAATGATCTTATAAAATTTATTACTCAGTCTAATTTTTCTAGACTGAATGGGAGCACAATAACATTTATGCTGGGAAAAGAGACATACCCAGGACTGTTGAGGATAAACTGGAATATATAGTCATCTTGCTATTACACCAATTCCTTACTCTGACAGCTGGTAATTAAAAGGAAGGAGGTGATCAATTTTTAGGAGGAAAAGCATTTTTTTCACAAAAGAATATCAGTTAATAAGCATATAAAATATAATAGTATTACAAAATCATAGTTTCCTGACCATGTCCATGAAATCAGTAATCCAGGCAAAGATTATTTCTAAAAAGGTTAAAATCATTAGGCAATAGTTGCTGGAATACAAGATATACACATGTTGCCAAAGGAAAATATGTCTTACAATGGAGAGGTCACTGGTCATCAAATCTACTGAGTGATCAAACTTAGCATCACTAGTACTGGGATAACCTGACGTCATGTGACTCTTGATATGATGCAAAGCAAACTACACAACATCACCTATGAAATACCATCTTCCAAAACATTTACTGTGAATCTGGTTTTTAGACACACATTCCAGTTTTCCAGAAATAAGGGATAGAGAAAAACAGTAAAAACACCAAAAGGAAAACAGATACTTTCAAAATGTGGGACTATCTATGAAAAAATTTACTTGGTCTTTTTAAAAAGTCAATGTAATTAAATACCTAAATAAATTAATTGCTAGGAGACTATTCTCGATGTATGAATACCAGCAATAAAGCAAGCAACTGTAAATATGGTCATTACCAATTGCTGAATCTTGATGAAGGGCATTTATTTTTGTTAAGTTTTCTTGCATGTTTGAAATTTTTCATAATAAAAAATTAGGAAAAAATCTGGTTGTTTGACAGTATTGTCTTGATTGGGTATTGATCAGTTCAGTCAAAATAGCTAAAATGATAGTATATCAACTTTAGATATTGAATTTTCTTCTCTTCATGATCACCTAATTAGTTAATAGGACTTATAATTTTTAGTGACTTGTTTCATTAATTTATCCTTATATTTGCAGAAGATAGAGCAATGGTCAAAATTGAAAAAATAAAATATTCATCATATCAGCAGGAATTTCTGCTTGATTTATATGCAAAGATGATGTCAGGGTTGTGATTTGGGCAACATAAAAAGGAATAGAAAGCCAGATAAGTAAGATTCTCTAGTCCTTTTTTCAATTTTAATTATGTATGTCACCGACAGTTCAAGCCAGCTGGTATGTTGAACTCAGAGCAAAAAAAGATAACATTAGGCATCAATTCTGTTTATCTTTGCAAACCAATATTTTGTCTCTTTAATTAAGCTTGGCTTGTGCCTATTAAGAAAAGAATGTCTAAAATTATTTACCTTTTCCCTCACTCAAAATTAAACAGGATGTCTTTTAAAGCTAACTCTTTGACACAACTTCCTGGTAAGTAAGTTTCATTACAATTCTCTTTCTTAAAGTTTTGCTATTTATAATTTCCATCAAAATGTTTAAGGCAAGTAAATAACAAAATATCTAGCTGCAAAGGAATTCTGATTTCTTCTTTTGTTATTAGCAGTTAAACACTCTTCTTTAGACTCTAAGATTAAACTCTGTCTCAGCATTGTGTGTCTTAGATTGGGAAATACTATAAAGCAGGAATAAGTAGAAATAGAACTAGTGCCTGACAGAGCACCATAAAATGGAAATGCTTAATAGTAAGTTTTATATCGATGGTCATCATTTGAGAGTGAGGTCAATTATATTATGGATGTGGGCTTTGATTACCTGCTGGGACTAGGAACTCTTTTCACTGTGTTTTCACTTGGCCCTTCTCTGAGCATGTAGTGAGTAGTGATTTGCAAGATGAAATGAACTATTGACAACAGGGTAAAGAACATTCAAAAGATATTACTTGTTATCAGCAGTTCAGGAACTGGTATCATCTTCACAGACAAGAGTTTGGGGGGAAAATGTTTTTCCTGAAAAGGGCCACATAGTAAATAATCTAGGGTTTATAGGCCAGACTGTCTCTGTCACAGCAACTCAACTCTGCCATTACAATGCAAAAATAGCATAGATAATGCATAAATGTAGTGGTGTGGCTGTGCTGCAATAAAACTTTATTTATAAAAATAGGTAGCAGGTCAGAATCGACTTGGAAGCTGTATTTGCCAACTCCTAGCATAGATGAGCAAATCACTCAGTTAGCAGATGGCATCTGATGTAGAATTTTGTTCTTGAAAAAGCAGAATTGAGAAAGTTAAAATAAATTATCTTTGGAGGATAAGAAATTATTTATGATTTCCCATTTTGTCTTCTTAACAAGTTAACTCTCATTTGCTATTAGTATGAATGTGCAAAAGATAAAAAAAAATACGCTATATGACTCAACTAAAAACATATAACTGATTTGTATATTTTCATTCTTTTTGTCCCATGCAACCATGCAAATTTAACATTTCCCTCTTCTCAGAAGAGCAAAATGACACATTTTGGGGGTTTTAACTCAAACCTTGTTGGACAAAGGTCAAACACTGAGCAACAGAAGTTACTTATATGTGAGGGTTGTATGTAGAAATGTGGCAAAAAAAATATGAAATGAATAGGATGCTTTTAATGTATGCAGCATTGAAACATTGTGCTGGAGTGTAAAGAATATTTTCAATTCCAACAGTGGCCTTCCTACCTAATGGTTGCTTTCGGACACATACATTTCATAAGGATTGAAGACAACTTGTGGAATGCCCAGCTCAAAGCCTGGCATACAGTTCCTTAAAAAATAGTTGTTATACTAATGATGTAATGTATGGTGATTAACATAACAATAAAAAAGTTAAAAAATTTTTTGTTATATTTGAGAGAGACATGCGTAGATTCAGATATGACCAGACAGCTTAAAATACTAAAATTGACCTTATGGGGCCAACAAAGCCCCCTGGAAATGTATCAGCCTGATACCTTGCTTACAACATTCCCAGCATCCTTACCAGGTGGGTAAAGAAGGTCACTTCCATAAAAAAAAAAAAAAAAAGAAAGAAAGAAAAGAAAAGAAAAAGAAGGTCACTTCCTGGCAGGTCCAAGAACCTGAGCCAATATGGCAGTCCAGTCAAAGCCTTGGTAATATAATCAATGTTTCCAATTGTACTTGTTACAAAGAGAACAGATTCTTGCTGAACTATGCAAATAAATATATTGCCATAAAAATATAAGGGCCTACTCTGAGAAGCTGTGTATGGATTCTGGGGACAGATTGTCTGGGTATGATTGAAGTTGTGTGACATTAGGCAAACAACTTAATAACCTCTCTGTACCTTAACTTCATCATCTATAAAGTAGGGATAATAATATCAACTTCCTAAGATTATATTGAGGAATAAATGAGTAAATGTGTATAAAACACTTAGAAATGCTGGCATATGGTTAGGAAAATATAAGTGTTGAATGAATTTATATCAACTAGCCTTTAATCTGAAGTTGGAATTTATTTTATGACAGTTAAGTAAAGAGACTGAGGGAACCATGCAATTAATACCTATTCTTTTTTATTCTTTTCAAGATGGATTTTTAAATTTCTGGTAGCTATAACTGCTGCTCACAGGAGGACTGCAACTTTTCTACCCACTTGAAGTTACCCACAGACATGACTTTTTTGACCAATAATGTGTGAGAAGTGAAGACTGTGAGGACATGTCTTTCTCTTCCTTCCTTCCTTCCTTCCTTCCTTCCTTCCTTCCTTCCTTCCTTCCTTCCTTTCTTTTTTCCTAAGTAGGCTCCTTGCTGGGCCCAGCACAGGGCTTGAACTCATGACCTAAGATCAAGACCTGAGCTGAGATTAGAGTCAGTCTTAACCAACTGAGACAACCCAGCACCCTGTGTCTTTCTAATCTTAGATATTTCTTTGGTAATATTCATGGTGATGGATACTTATCAAAATCTAGGAAAATCATGATGACACTAAGCCTTGATGTAATGGAAATGTGAATATTTTACAAATATTAATTATGTTAGCAAACCATTTATTAATTTAACATATGAAATTCCTAAGAGAATAAAACTATCCGGTCCCCTCATTTGGTGATCTCTCAGATACAAAGAGAGAACTTAAAATATTTAATCTCTGATTACTAGCTTTCACTTTGCTGAATATTGTGGTCCAAAGGTTGTTTCATGTATCCCATCTTGTCTTTCTTTTCCATCTTCTTTCAATATAATACTGGCTTACCACTAGGCTTTTTGAAAAGTAACTAACTAAAATAAAATAAATAACGAAGGCTTCCATTAGAGAACAAGATATAGATTTTACACAAAAATTAGAACTCCAACAAGTTGTCTATAGATTTCTTTCCATCTTCTATAATGATAGCATGATTTATAGATTCTACAGACAGAGCTTATATTCTGGGTCTATATGAAAAGGACATGCCCTGTGCTAAGCCTGTTATTTATATACCTCTTTCCATATACTCAACAATCCTATTTACCATACACCAAATATAATAAGATACCTATGAATAAACCTAACCAAAGAGGTGAAAGACCTGAACTCTGAAAACTATAAAACACTGATGAAAGAAATTCAAGATGACATAAAGAAGCGGAAAAACATTCCATGTTTATGAATTGGAAGAACAAATATTGGTAAAATGTCTATACTGCCCAAAGTGATCTATACATTTAATGCAATCCCTTTCAAATTACCAACAGCATTTTTCACAAAACTAGAAAAAAAATTTAAATTTTTGTGGAACCACAAAAGACCCCAGCTAGCCAAAGCAATCTTGAATAAGGAAAACAAAGCTGGAGGCATCACAATTCAAGACTTTGAGTTATATTACAAAGCTGTGTTAGTCAAAGCAGTGTGGAATTGGCACAAAAATATACACATAGATCAATGGAACAGAATAGAAAATCCAGAAATGAACCCACAATTATATAATCAATTAATTTTTGACAAAGCAGAGAAGACTAACCAATGGAAAAAACACAGTCTCTTCAACAAATAGTGTTGGGAAAACTGGACAGCAACATGCAAAAGAAAGAAACTGGACCATTATATTACATCATACACAAAAATAGATTCAAAATGAATAAAAGACCTAAATATAAGACCTGAAACCATAAAAATCCTAGGAGAGAACACAGGTGCTAACTTCTTTGACACCAGCCATAGCAAAATTTTTCTAGATATGTCTCCTGAGGCAAGGGAAATGAAAGCAAATATAAACTATTAGGACTACATCAAAATAAAAAGCTTCTGCACAGCAAAGGAAACAGTCAACAAAACTAAAAGACAACGTACTGAATGGGAGAAAATATTTGCAAATGACATATATGATAAAAGATTAGTATCTAAAATATATAAAGAACTTATACAACTCAACACCAAAAAAACAAATAATTTGATTAAAAAATGGGCAGAAAAAATGAACAGGTATTTCTCCAAAGAAGACATACAGATGGCCAACAGACATGAAAAGATGTTCAACATCACTTACCATCAGGGGAATGCAAATCAAAACTACAATGAGATACCACCTCACATCTGTCAGAATGGCTAAAATCAACAACACAAGAAACAGCAGGTGTTGATGAGGATGCGGAGAAAAAGGAACCCTCTTGCCCTGTTGGTGGGAATGCAGATTGGTGCAGCTACCAATTGGTGCAGCCAAATGGTTCCTCAAAAAGTTAAAAATAGTACTTCCATGTGAGCCAGCAATTGCACTACTGGGTATTTACTCAAAGAACACAAAAACACTAACTCAAAGGGATATGTGCACCCCCATGTTTATAGCAGCACTATTAATAATAGTCAAGATATGGAAGCAGCCCAAGTGTCCATCGGTTGATGAATGGATAAAGAATAATGGAATATTATTCAGCCATGAAAAAAGAATGAGATCTTGCCATTTGAAATAACATGGATGGAGCTAGAGACTATAATTGTAAGTGAAATAAGTCAAGTCAGAGAAAGACAAATACCATATGATTTCATTCACATGTATAATTTAAGAAACAAAACAAATAAGCAAAGGAAAAAAACAAAAAAGAAGAGAGAGAGAAAAACCAAGAAATAGACTCTTAACTAGAGGAACAAATTGATCATTACCAGTGGGGAGGTGGATGGGGGGATGGGTGAAATAGGTGAGCACACTTGTTGTGATGAGTACCAGGTGATGTACAGAACTGCTGAATCACTATATTGTACAAGTTCTTGGGCAAAGACCTTGAATAGACATTTTTTCAAAGAAAACATACAAATTGTCGAAAAGTATGTGAAAAGGTGATCAATATCACTAATCACCAGGGAAATGCAAATCAAAACCACAGTTTTTACATCACTTCACTTGTTAGGATGACTGTTGTAAAAAGATATGAGTGGTAGTGAGGAATATGAGAAAAAGGTCCCTTGTGCACTATTGGTGGGAATGTGAATTAGTATCCCACTATGGAAAACAGTATGGAAGTTCCTCAAAAAAATTAGAACTACCCTAAGATCCAGCAGTCCCACTTCTGATTATATATATCTAAAGGAAATGAAATCACTATCTTGAAGAGATACCTGCACTCTTGCAGCATAATTCACAATAGCCAAGATATGGAAACAATATGTGTCCATTGATAGATGAATGGATAAAAAATTGTAGTATAAATATACAATGGAATATTATTCAGCCATAAAAAGTAGGAAATTCTGTCATTTGTAAAATATGGTTGGACTTGGAGGGCATTATGTTAAATGAAACATCAGAAAGAGGAAGACAAATAAGTGTATGATCTCACTTATATGTGAAATCTAAAAAAGCCGAAGTCATAGAGTGTCTACTATGTATTGGTTCTGTACTAGATGCTAGGTGTACACTGGGCAGCCAAAAAGGCAAAATCCTTCGTGGTTATTAGGGACTGGGGAGTGGAAAAAATGAGGAGATGTTGGTCCAAGGGTACAAATTTCAGTTATAAAGATGAGTAAGTTATGGTGACAATAGTTAATGATACTGTACTGTAGATCTTAAATACTCTCACCACCATTATAGCAAAAAAAGTATAATTATGTGAGGTGATGGATGTGTTAACTTATTTTATTGTGATAATCATTGTGCAATGTATACATGTATCCAATCATCACACTGTTTATCTTAAACTTACACAATATTATATATCAGTTATATTTCAATAAAGCTGGAAAATAATTTTTTTTAATTTGGCAAAGGGCCCAAACAGATACTTTGAAAAGGAAGATCAATGAATGCCTAATAAGGATATAACAAAGTGTTCAACATCATTAGTCATTAGGAAACTTCAGTGAGATGCCATTCAAACCCAGTAAAATGGCTAAAATTAAAATGACTGGCAGAGTGAAAGTTGACAAGGAAGTAGAGAAACAGAAACTTTCGTACAACACTGGTGAGAACATAAAATGGTAAATATCTTTGGGAAAAGATTAAGTAGTTTAACTTAACTCTTACAGAGGTAAACATACCTTACCCTATGACCCAGCAATTCCGGTCCTAGCTAATCATCACAGTGAGATGAAAATATGTATGTTCCCTTAGCTCCCAAAGTAAATCATCAAAATCTGTTTGTATTAGTGAAATCTGCTTTTGGTATGCCTGGGATTGAGACATGTTTTAAAACACTGCTTTTTCAAAATAAACTTTAACTTCAAATAAAAGTGTAAATAATTTCCTGTCCATTGGGAGATTATTTCTGACTGAAAGAGTCATCAAAGCAAAAGTTTAAAACACTAAATTTTTCCCAAATGATTTTTCATGGGGTTCATTCCATTCAACCAACATTGTTTATTATCTCCTGTGCATAATCTATTATATTGGAATTAAAATGATAAAAAAAATTATCTGCCTTCACTGCACCCAAAACATAGTTGAGCAGATGAGCACATTGGTTTTTTAAGGTAGATAGTGATAGTTGCTACAGAAGCTAGAATGAATTTTCTATAAGAATATAGCTGTGAAAACAGAGATTAATTTGTCTGAGAGTATAGGGAAATTCTTTATAGACAATACAGAATTTGAACTGAATTTTAATAGGCAGATATGATGACAAAAATAAAAATTGTGTTAATTTCTTAAAACTTTGATGTATTTGTTGGTAAATGTTGCATGAATTCACTCAATAGATATTAAATCAGCAAATAGTTACCAAGCGCTTAGTATGTCAAATTGGATAATTGACATACTAGGTATTTAGTAAGTACTTATATTTTATACACTTCCTTCCATTTCCACTAAAACAACGCCTAGTCCCAGACACCAGCTGTCTCCTACCTGGACTGAATGACTTCCTAAGTGTTGTCCTCTTTTTTTCTTTTAATTTCCTCTGATGCATTCTCCTCACAGTAGAATGATTTTTAAAAACCTTCTAGGAATATGTTATAAGGCGCTTAAGCAAATGATACCTGTTCTTGGAATGTTCTTTTCCCTGCTCTCATGTGTTTGTGTCCTTCTGGCACTTCAAATTCACATTCACATCTGTGGCACTTCCTTCTCCTGACAACTCTTCCCAATTCAAAACACATCTTCATTTTAGCACATTTCCATTTTAAATTTGTACTTAAAGGTTGGTATGTTTCCATATTTTAGTTCTCCCCAACAAGACTGTCAAGCACTTGAGGGCAAGGATTTTGCTTTTTTGGCTGCCCAGTGTACACCTAGCATCTAGTACAGAACCAATACATAGTAGACACTGAATAAATATTTGTTTGATGTTGTATTGTGGCAAAATCAGACATGATACTTGACTTCATGGAACTAACTGGCTTACAAGTGAGGCAAATATTAATCAAATAATCACAGAACTAAATAGAAAATTATAAATTGATAAGTGTTTGAAATATAGCATATGATTTTATGAGAACATGTACTAGAAGGATGAGACCTACCTAGAGGACTCAGGAAAGACTTTCGCAAGGAGGGTGCAATTGAGCTGAGATCTGAAAGATACCGGGAGAGGAGGGAAGAGGAGAGGTGAGAAGAGCCTTTCAGTAAGAGAGAACAACTTGTGAAAAAGCCTTGTTGTAGATCAAACATGATGGGTTAGAGCAATAGTTCTCAACTGGGGACATTTGTCAAGGTCTGGAAGTATTTTGAGTTGTCATAACAGAGTGGGATGTGCTACTGGCATCTAATGGGTAGAGGTCAGAGATGCGGCTAACCATCCTATAAAGAACAGCACAGCTCTCCACAATAATTATCCAGTCAAAATGTCAACAGTGCTAAAGTTGAGAAACCCTGGGTTACAGTATTATTTCTCAAACATTTTTTTTTTACTTTAGTAAGAAATAGATTTCACAACATAATCCAGTAAACAAACATACAAAATTAAAAACATTTGCATAAAATAATGCTTACCCTTTTTGCTTGTGATATACTCTATTTTCTATTTGATTCTGGTTTTTGATGCTGGTCTCAATTCACTAAGTTTATTTCATGACATACTATTAAGTCTCAATATGCAGCTAGAAAAATCCTATGTTGGAGAGCTGAAAGGCAGCAATTGGTTGGAACTCAGAAAGCAAGAGAAGACCCAGGAAGTGGTAATAATGGTGAGGCAGGCCAGGGTAAGACTCCTCAGGGACTTGTAGGCCATGTTAAGGATTTTGGTCTCTATCCTAAGAGTAACAGGAAGACACTGAAGGATTGTGAGCAAGGGTATGACATAATTAGATCTTTATTATAGTACAGAGCAGCACTGTCCAACAGAAATATAATGCATGCCACGTATCTATTATTAAATTTTCTAGTATCCTCATCTCTTTAATAAGGTAAAAAGAAATGGATAAAATTAATTTTTAATACTATGTTTTAGTTAACCCAATAGATCATTTCAACCTGCAATCATTATGTATCACTTGATGTTTGTATCAATGAGTTATAAGTCCTTTAGTTAATGGGTGCTGGTACTGATCAGTATGAAGGCATTAGTCTTTCCTCATTACCTGCCCCAAACTTCCTTGGCAGGCAGTTTTGGCTCTTTTAAAGTGTTTGTGTGTGTGTGTGTGTGTGTGTGTGTGTAAAAATCTACCCATGTTCCACCCACCAAATACAGAAGTAATTGTGTCTTTGCTTTGTGATATGTTAAAATCAGATGTGAGCTTATATCGTGCAGATTTCCTGACCACTCTGGGTTCTGCTTCTGGACCTGCAGTTCACCCATCAGTCACTTGGCCTCCAAAATAACAAGCATTACAACGTCTTGAATGATCTTTCCTATTGTTACATTTTACAGCATATGTTCTTCTTACCAGAAACTCTTCAAATACAAATAGGAAACAAAAAATCTTAAAATTTGTTTATTACAGAATTTATATATTTCATATGTTAAATGCAGACAAATTAATATATATATACATATAGAAATAAAATGGGATGACACAATATAAATTTCTCTGAACCCTTCTTTTCCCCCTTAACCATAGCTGTCACCATCTTTCTATGTCATTAGAGCACTCTTCAGCATCTGAATCTACCAAGGGGTAGAATAAATCCTTCATCCCTGGATTTCAAATTGCTTACTGCTTTTTTTGCTATTATAAACAATACTGCATAAACATTTATGTTAGTGTTTCCACATTTGTTTTGTTGTTTTTTAAGAATAAACTTTTGGAGTAAAATATTTCCATGTAAAAGGTTATGCAAATGTTAAGGGTCTTAGTACAGCCAAACTGCTTCCAGAGAAGAGAGCTGGGTTCTCCTTCTCAAGCAGCATGCAGTGGTGGAGTGCCAAAACACACACCTGTCCAATCAAACGCTTTGTGTTTGCCAATTTGATAGATGAGGAAGTGTCATCTCAAGTTTGTATTAATTTGCATTTATTTTATTACCAGCAAGTCTCTATGAATTTTTTTTTCATGTGTATAATGGTGATTTGTATTTCATTTGTGCATCATTTATTCATGTCCTTAGTCCATTTTTCTCTCAGAAAAATTATATTTTTCTCATCCATTCATAAATGCTCTTAATATATTAAGAAAATTAATCTCAATAACATATGTTTTAAATATTTACCTGTTGGCCATTAACTAGGGGAGAAGGGGTCTTGGGTGATATTTTCATTTAAAATTTATGTCTTCAAGCCTATCAATCTTTTTATGTAGCTTCTGACTTGATATCACATGAGCAAGTCATTCTTCAACATAGGTTACATAAACATTCATTAATATTTTCTGTTGTATTACTTTTATGGTGTCATGTTTGGTATTTAAATATTTAATCTATATATACTTAATTTGACATAAGGATACAATTTAATTATTTTTCCAAGTAATTAGCCTATTAGAACAATATACCAAGGTATAATCAATTCCTTGTTCACTGACTAGATTTTCCAACTTTATTGTATAAAAATGTTCTACTCAATGAAGTAATATAGGATTGAGTACAAAGGGAGGATATTTTGACAGCTAAATAGTAGTAAGATCTCTAAATATGAAACATATGTCCAGTTTTTCTAAAATTTTGAGTGTTAGGCAATGTGTGTGCAATTTCCAAAGCCTCGATTAAATGTGAAATTAAAGTACAAAATAAATTTCCAAAGTTTATTTCTATCTCTCAGTTATAATTTCTAGTTCTCTCAGTTTACTTGAAACAACCTTTATGAAGCAGAGGAAATTGATTGGGAAGAAAATTTGCCAGTGTTAAGCTTGAGCGGGTAATTGAGTTTCTAACTTTAATGGTATCTTATTAAATGCCTTGAAATATTAATCAAGAAAAGTCAAACATGAAAATTCTTTTCTTGATAAAGGAGTTCTTGCTGCTCTTAGTAATGACACAAATTTGAATTAATGGAAACATTTTCAACTTTTTATTATGGAAATTTAAAAACACAAACAGAAGTAGAGAGAATAATATGATAAACCTGATATACCCACCACGAAGCTTCAATAATTTTTAAACTCTTACTTAGGGCTCTTGTGCTTATATTAAATACAAAGCCACCATCTCCTTAAAATAATGTAAAACATTTTCCTAAATCTTCAATAATCATTGTTCTTCACAAGTCCCCAATTACTTTTTTCTTTTTTTTTTTAATTTGTGTACTTGATTTGTGATTCGAATAAGGTTCATACATTGCAGTTTATTGATGTATGTCTTGTCTCTTTATAGATTCACCTTCAATATTCTGGGTTTTTACCTTTGTATATATTTTATTGTTGTTAAAGACACTGGCTCTTCTGTCATATAGAATTTCCCTACAATCTGAATTTTGTTGATTGCATCTCCATAGTGAGATAGAAGAATGTTCAGATTCAGATTCAGTTTTTTGTGTGTATGCCATGACTATTTTATAGGTGGTTTTATGTTTTTCCATCAGGAGATGCATGATATTTATTGTCTCTATTTTTTAATATCAGTAAACATTGGTGATCATTACCGATCTAGCACTGGTAATATTCTAATTCTACCATTTCTTCTTCATCTATTAGCTGGAATACATAAAAAGAAGCTTGGTTTCATCAATTATTTGAATACTGTAAGGTGCAGATAATATTGGAAAGTATGGGTAAGTATTTGGATCTATTTACTAGTTTTTAAAATAATGAGTTCTTGGGCCACCTTGGTGGCTCAGTCGTTAAGCATCTGCCTTCGGCTCAGGTCATGGCCCCTGGGTCCTGGGATCGAGCCCCGCATCAGGCTCCCTGCTCAGCAGGAAGCCTGCTTCTCCCTCTCCCATTCCCCCTGCTTATGTTTCCTCTCTCGCTGTGTCTCTCTCTGTCAAATAAATAAATAAAATCTTTAAAAAATAAAATAAATAAAATAAAATGAGTTCTTCTCTAGTATTCAGAAATCACAATTAATTCTGATTTCTGCATATTTGATATATCAAATGTTTCCATTCCAACTGATTATCCCATCTTTGTTCAGTGGGAACTAATTCTGGTTAACTATTGGTTCCTTTTGGTATTGAGAGCCTGTTTGGTAACTTCTGTTCTATCAGGTACAGCAGTTACCACAATTCCTTTGTACATTTCTTTAATCAGGATCCAGAATTCAGTCATTTCTTTCAGAATCCTAGTTTCTTTAGTTGGAAAAAATGATATTTCAAACCCAATCTGGGTGCTGATGAGGCTCAACTGGGTTGATAATTGTTTCTTGGCTTTTTCAGAGGACCAATCTGCAAAGTATCTATTTTATTAAATGATATATTCAGGACTATATATTTACATCAGTATCTCCTTTCTTTCATGATGAAAAGCTTGGTTTTTAATGATGTCAATATAATTACTTATTTGCTCTCACACAACACATAAAACAATCTCAGAATAACTATAGCACCACTGCCACCAATAATATAGTATTGAAAATAGCTTTTAAACATTTTTTGCAATTCTTTCTCCCCTTAAGAGTACATCCTACTTGTAATATACAGTCAAATTACTTGAGTTTTAAAGTCATTTGGAATAGTGATCTCTACGAGATTAGGTCAACTGAAGACAGAATTAAGTTCATCTGTGCCATCTTGTTTAGATTTTAAGAGATTGCTTTTAAATTAAAATTTCCTTTATAATAATGTAAAATTTTAATTTTTCCAAAGTCAAATCTTCCAAACAAGTTATATTTAAAGAGGTCTGTCTCTTCCACCCTATTTCTTCCCTCCCACTATATGTAAACTTTTAAATTTGTTTTTACTTTTGGTTTTATGGTTATCTTTTCACTGTTTTGTTAAAAAAAATACATATATCCTCTTTTTAAAACATTAGCATACTTATAACACCTTGTTTTTGCCCTCATCAGTATATCCTGGAGATTATTCCATAATGGTATAGAGAGATATTTCTCATTCCATTTAAAGTACTCTATATACAGATATGCAATAGTTTGAACAACTAGTCCCCTACTGTTAGATATTGGGATTGTTTCTAATCTTTTCTATTACCCTAGGGCTGTAATAGTCTTGTGCATCTTTTTAAATTTTTGCCCATGTTTGGGTCATAAAAGATTTCTACAAGTGTAATTGCTGGATCAAAGGGTAGATAATAATAGATAATTTTGCTAGATATTAGAAAATCCTCCTCCATAGACCATCTACAATTCTCACAAGCGGTATATAAAAGTGTCTACTTATCCATAGCCTTATTTATTTATTTATTTATTCTTTTTATTATGTTATGTTAATCACCATACATTACATCATTAGTTTTTTTATTATGTTATGTTAATCACCGTACATTACATCATTAGTTTTTTTATTATGTTATGTTAATCACCATACATTACATCATTAGTTTTTGATGTAGTGTTCCATGATTCATTGTTTGCATATAACACCCAGTGCTCCTTTCAATACATGCCCTCTTTAATACCCATCACCAGGCTAACCCATCCCCCCACCCTCCTCCCCTCTAGAACCCTGTTTGTTTCTCAGAGTCCATAGTCTCTCATGGTTCGTCTCCCCCTCCAATTTCCCCCCCTTCATTTTTCCCTTCCTACTATCTTCTTTTTTTTTAACATATAATGCATTATTTGTTTCAGAGGTACAGGTCTGTGATTCAACAGTCTTACACAATTCACAGTGCTCACCATAGCACATACCCCCCCCAATGTCTATCACCCAACCACCCCATCCCTCCCACCCCACACCACTCCAGCAACCCTCAGTCTCTTATCCTCCAAAGCTATATGGAAAGCTTGCAGGGAACAAAAGCTCCCGAGAGCAAACCCAAGCAGATTACTTAGCCGGGACCTGGCAAGGGTGGGGCAATTCTGCCTCAGGCAAAGACGTTTGGGAACCATGGCAACAGGCCCCTCCCCCAGAAGATCAGCAAGAACAGCCAGCCAAGACCAAGTTTACCGATCAATGAGAACAGCAGAACGCCAGCACTAGGGAAATACAGCACATAGAATTCATGGCTTTTTTTCCCCTGATTTGTTAGTCTTTCAAAGTTAATTTTTTAAATTTTCTTTTTCTTTTTTTTTTGAATTTTTCTTTTTCCCTTTTTCTTTCTTTTTTTTTAAAGATTTATTTATTTATTTGAGAGAGCGAGAATGAGAGAGAAAGAGTACATGAGAGGGGGATGGGTTAGAGGGAGAAGCAGGCTCCTCGCCGAGCAGTGAGCCCAATGTGGGACTCGATCCAGGGACTCCAGGATCATGACCTGAGCCAAAGGCAGCCGCTCAACCAACTGAGCCACCCAGGTGCCCCTCTTTTTCCCTTTTTCAACCAACAACTTATCAATCCCTTTTTAAAAAATCTTTTTATTTTTCATTTTTAAAGTCATATTCTATCCCTTCATAGAAGTTAACCTTATTTTTGGTATATATATATATAAGTTGTTCTCTCTTCAAAATTTTGGGATACAGTTTCTTCTAACAGACCAAAATGTACCCTAAATCTCTAGTGTATGGCTTTGTTCTAGTTTCCTGCCTGATCAAAATCTCTCCCTTTATTTTTTTTTAATTTCTCTTCTTTTTTCAACTGACTTCTTAACTTATCAATTCATTTTATAAAATCTTTTACAGTTTTCATCTTTACAGTCATATTCCGTCCCTTCATCTTATTTTTGTACATATAAAAGCTTTTCTTTCTTTAAAATTTTGGGAGGCAGTTTCTTCTAACAGACCAAAATATGCCCCAAAATCTAGTGTGTGGCATTGATCTATGCACCAGCCTGATCATATTTCATCATATTCTTTTTTTTTATCTTTATCTTTTCTTTTTTTTTCTTTTTTCTTTCTTTCCCTTTCTTTTCCTCTGGTTTCAGATCTCTTCTGATTTGTTTAGTGTATATTTTTCTGGGGTCGTTCCCCTGTTTGCATTTTGTTCTCTCATTCATTTATTGTCCTCTGAACAAAATGACAAGATGGAAAAAATCACCTCAAAAAAAGAACAAGAGACAGTACTGACTGCCAGGGACCTAATCAATATGGACATTAGTAAGATGTCGGAACTAGAGTTCAGAATGACGATTTTAAACATACTAGCTGGGCTTGAAAAAAGCATGGGAGATATTAGAGAAACCCTTTCTGGAGAAATAAAGAACTAAAATCTAACCAAGTCAAAATCAAAAAGGCTATTAATGAGGTGCAATAAAAAATGGAGGCTATAACTGCTAAGACAAATGAAGCAGAAGAGAGAATTAGTGATATAGAAGGCCAAATCATGGAAAATAAAGAAGCTGAGAAAAAGAGAGATAAACAACTAGTGGATCACGAGGGCAGAATTTGAGAGATAAATGATACCAGAGACAAAACAATATTAGAATAATTGGAATCTCAGAAGAAGAAAGAGAGAAAGGGGCAGAGAGTACATTGGAGCAAATTATAGCAGAGAACTTCCTTAATTTGGGGAAGGAAACAGGCATCAAAATCCAGGAGGCACAGAGAACCCCCCTCAAAAGCAATAAAAATAGGTCAACACCACAACATCTAATAGTAAAACTTACGAGTCTCAGAGACAAAGAGAAAATCCTGAAAGCAGCTCAGGACAAGAGATCTGTAACCTACAATGGTAGAAACATTAGATTGGCAACAGACCTTTCCACAAGGACCTGGCAGGCCAGAAAGGACTGGCATGATATATTCAGAGCACTAAATGAGAAAAATATGCAGCCAAGAATACTATATCCAGCTAGGCTGTCATTGAAAATTGAAGGAGAGATAAAAAGCTTCCAGGACAAATAAAAACTAAACAAACTTGCAAACATGAAACCAGCCCAACAAGAAATACTAAAAGGGGTCCTCTAAGCAAAGATAGAGCCTAAAAGTAACATAGATCAGAAAGGAACACAGACAATACACAGTAACAGTCACCTTACAGACAATACAATGGCACTAAATTCATATCTTTTAATAGTTACCCTGAATGTAAATGGGCTAAATACCCCAATCAAAAGACACAGGCTATCAGATTGGATAAAAAACCAAAACCCATAGATATGCTGTCTGCAAGAGACTCATTTTAGACCCAAAGACACCTCCAGATTGAAAGTGAAAGGGTAGAAAACCATTTACCATGCTAATGGACACCAAAAGAAAGCTGGGGTGGCAATCCTTATATCAGACAAATTAGGTTTTATTTTTTTTAAGAGTTTATTATTTATTTATTTATTTATTTGAGACAGAGAGAATGAGAGACAGAGAGCACAAGAGGGAGGAGGGTCAGAGGGAGAAGGGTCAGAGGGAGAAGCAGACTCCCTGCCGAGCAGGGAGCCCGATGCAGGACTCGATCCAGGGACTCCAAGATCATGACCTGAGCCGAAGGCAGTCACTTAACCAACTGAGCCACCCAGGCGCCCCCAGACAAATTAGGTTTTAAACCAAAGACTGTAATAAGAGATGAGGAAGGACACTATATCCTACTTAAAGGGTCTATCCAACAAGAAGATCTAACAATTGTAAATATCTATGCCCCTAACATGGGACCAGCCAATTATATCAGCCAATTAATAACAAAAGCAAAGAAACACATCGACACAATACAATAATAGTGGGGGACTTTAACACCCCCCTCACTGAAATGGACAGATCATCTAAGCAAAAGATCAAAAAGGAAATGAAGACTTTAAATGACACACTGGACCAAATGGACTTCACAGATATATTCAGAACATTCCAACCCAAAGCAACAGATCCCTGTGGTGGGCTCCTGCACTGCTCCTCCTGGGGGAGGAAGGGGAGTCTCCCTGGATCTGCTGCTTGTTGGGTCCCTGCTGGAAAAGCAGTGGCCCAACTGTGCCAGGGATCACAATTTATGGCAACCCCGAGCTGAGAGCCTGCTCCTCGGCTCCATCTCTGCAGCTGGCTTCCCCGCTTCGATACCTGGGAGCTCTGCCGCACTCAGTCACCCCCAGTCTTTCTGTGACCCCGAGGGTCCTGAGACCACACTGTCCTAGTGAGGGTTCCACTCCCCGCTTAGCCACTGGAGCAACATCCCTCAGCGGAGCTGACTTCTAAAAGTTCTGATTTTGTGCTCCGCTGCTCTCTCAGAAGTGGCCAATGGAGGCCCCCTCCCCCGCCATCTCTCTTCCCGAATATCGCCTCAGATTCACTTCTCCACACGTCATACCTTCCAGAAAGTGGTCACTTTTCTGTTCGAATAGTTGCTGCTATTCTTTCTTTGATCTCCTGTTGAGTTCCTAGATGTTCAGAATGGTTTGATCCTTATCTAGCTGAGTTCCTGGGACCAGACGAAATTTAGGTCTCCTACTCCTCTGCCATCTTGCTCAGAGTCTCCATAGCCTTTTCAAGTATGTATGCTCTCAAACTTTGGTTTTTGCCCATCTGATTGGTGAAAAAAGGTCTAATGGTACTTTTAATTTGCATTTCTTTTATTATAAATGAGGTTAAGCATTTTTTCATATAGTTAAGAGCCATTTGATTTTCTATTTCTGTGAACTTTCTGTTCAATCACTAGAATATTTTCATGGAAAATGTTGCTCTATTTTCAGAACTCTTTATATTTTAGAGATTATTAGTCCATGCCTATGATTAATTGTAAATATTTTCCTCAAGGTTTTAATTTGTCTTTTTACTGTGTTTAATTAGCTATACACACTTTTTCAGTTTTCTGTGATTAAATTTATTGCTCTTTTCTTTTATTGCTTCTAGATTTTTGAGTCATAATTTAGAAATATTTCCCCAAATTCCAGGTTATGGAAAATCCACTCATGTTTTCTTCTAGTACTTGTAATGTTGTGTAGTTCTTTTTTATCCCCCTTCATTTATCCATTTGTATATCTGACCCATTTGGAAATTAATGTGGTGTACAAGAAAATTATTGGGATAATAAGTAACATGAAAAAGGATGGGTGTAAAAACATTTTTTGATACCCAATCTATAATTTTAATGAACTGCGTATTTTCTCCTTTCTCTACTATACCTATTCTTGTAGGGAGAAGAAAAGTATTCTATAATATAATTCCATGATTCAGTATATTATCTTTAATTTTATTATATTAGCAACAACTAACCAGACAATTGATGAGCTTAAGTGCAATAAACATGCCATAGAAAAGAAAGATGCAACACTTTTGGCCTATCTGAAAATTTCCAGTAACATTTTAAATATATTATCACTAATATTAGCATTTCCATTTTTTCTATTTTTACTTCATTATAATAGCCTAAAGACAATTTTTTAAACATTCCAAACACCAAAAATTTCACAAGCTAACATGATGACAGTGTTAGTTCAAATCTATATTATGAACTAAAGGTATGCTCTAGGACAAAGGAGTTGGTGATTTGCATATACATAAAAGCCCATATTTGGCTGATGTAGAGTACCTTAGGGATATTAGTACAGAAAAAAAATGTGTCACATGAAAACTGAAAACTATGTTAAATTCTTAAAAATGCATGTATTTATTTTCAGACTTTCTATAATGTACTATTACACTAGCTACTCTATTGCTGGTACCATATTGTTTTAATTATTGCAACTTTATATATATTTTAATATCTGGTCGAGGTCATCAAATGGAGATTAGTCAGGACTTCCTCTCTTTCCTTGAACTTCCCCAGCCCAGTACCCTTCTATAGAGCACAGTTAGAACAATCACATTTGGCGGTGATGTTTTATGGTTCATTATGCTGCTGTGCATTGCAATTTCTAATACTCTCTAAGAAGTATGACCATGGGTGGTAGGCATAATAACTCCTCCCCTGCAAGATGTTCATGTCTTAATCCCCAAAATCTGTGAATATGTTATATTAAGTGGCAAAGGGGAATTAAGGTTGTAGATGTGAAGGTGCTGATTAGCTGACTTTAAAATAGGGAGATTATAGTGGATTATCCAAGTAGTCCCATTTAATCACAGAGACATCTTTGGTGCAAATTGTTAAAGCACAGGAACAGGACCCGTGGGCAGAAAGAGCTGTACCAGGGTCATGAGGAGTGGCCCATTATATATTTTCAAGTTGGGAGGGAGTTAGGGATAGAATAAATCTCCAAGGAATTTTGGAAGCAAAATTTTGGAGCTTGAGGGGGTTAGCTATTGTTGGGAAAAGGTCATTTATTACAGTCTAATAAAACCTGAGTCATGAGACCCTTCAGATGTATATCAGTGGATCGTATGGTTGGGGCATGATTGCCAACATGTATCTTGGGGGATAGTGATAAAGAAATTTTCCAAAGGAATTTTTATATGCTAAATAGACTTACAGGATTGGAGTAGGGGGATGGTGTTGGGCTAGGATCACCTTTTGCCCTTAGCAAAGTATCAGCATTGAAGCAGTTGAGTCCCTAGAGGAATGTCACTCTGCCGGTTTCAAGGACTTGTCAGTGAGCTCTAGGTAGTAAGGAAATTTAATAATTTTTCTTCTGCCTTTGTTTCCCACATCATGTTTCATTCATCATCCACTCATTCAAACATCTGTTGAATACCTACAGTGTTATGGGAATGTGCTTATCATTCAGGAGATTCAGATATGTCCCTCTGTATCTTCCCCTATCCACTTTGGAATACAACAAAATCATGAGATCAACGGCATTCACTGCTGATACTAATGGAAGTGCAGTGTATTTTGTGGATATGTTTTAGTGGGGAGAAACATTTGCAGAACACTCCAAGGGCAATGGGTGACATTGAACAGTTCAGCAATGTACTAACATGGTCAAAATATTATGGCTGCCATTTTGAGAACAGATTAGAGGAAAACAAGATTGAAAATATGGAGAAAGCAGTGGGAGATACCTAGAGGTAGAGATGCCTAAGATGCTGGCCACAGGAATGAAGAGAAGTGTTTGTATTCTAGAAAAGCTTAGAATTTAAAACTAGCAGGAATAAGTTGTGGTTTGGTGAGTGCAAGGAAAGAACTGAGTATCACAGTGAGAAAACTGTGTGGAGGGTAGTAGCAGATACAGATCTGGGGAATAATGGGACGGGGAAGCATCTTTGTGGAGAAAGTCAGATATAGAAGAGGTTACCCATTTAATTGGGATGGAAGGGTGATCTCTAATCAATGTTGATACTGTCATGGGTGCTAATGTCCAAGAGAATGGTTATAGGTGAGGTTTAGAAACAATTCTGTGGTCTTTGTTTTCTAACTCAAAGGAATTAGAAATAACAGATATTTCAAACAAAGATGGAGACCAACCTGAAGAAAAGGTCAGAGCAGGTATGGAGGTGTTTTTGGAGAGAGAGGTGATCTTCATATCATACTCTAGACTTAGAGGCCCATCTCATCTGCTTATTGGATAACCCCAGTGTATACTTATCCTCACATATGGGCCATAATGTACCCCTGGAAAAAGCAGTGACCTGAATTATCTTTAATGAGTCACATGATCCAGGGAAATACAGTCTGCTTTCCCAGAGCTATTCTGATTGACTGCATTCCCAGTGCATTAGTGACTGAAGTCCCCTATTTGGCTTTGGTTGTACAGACACTGCTGAAATGCATCACTGAAGCCTAAACTGGAACTTGTAAGCATGAGGGCTACCCAGGAAACACAGAAGAAAATAAATGCAAAGACAGTCTTAAAAAAAAAAAAAGTGAAATGATGTATCCTCCTTCACTCACCCGATTCTTATTCTGAGGTAGACTCAACTCAGGTTGATCACTAAGGCCTTTGCTATGAAAAAGTACGATTTTTGAGCCTGTATCTTTTGAAGATTCCTGAAAAGACCTAACACAGGGCTGCTGAGTTTCCTCAAACATAATCTGCTCTGGAGACCTGGTGGAAGCAAAAGAATTATTGATCTGAAGAAATAACATAAAGACTGTGAGAAATCCCAGGGAGACTACAGGCTGTTGTGAATTGGTCTCGAGGCATCGGGAATCCCCTTAGGACCAAGGCAGCTTGACAGCAGCAATGAAGTATAGATTGGGGCAGATTTTTTAAGCTCTGCTCTGTCTCACCCCTCATTGCCTTGGGATAATCATTGCTTGCTCTTTTACATCAGAAATCACACATAACTACAAAGGCCCTTGGGTGTGGATATTCTTAGAGCAGCCTTTTGAGGGTGAGGAGCTGGTGTAGGTATAAACTGTTCAGTCACCCTTGCCTAGTCATTAATCCAACCTCCTCTCCACCAAACCCCCAGGACTGGAAATTTATAACCCGAAAGGATTGTCAACTCCTAGTGCTGCTTTTGTCTAAGAGTTTAGAAGAGAATGCCCAAACAGAGCTATTGCCTAATGGAATGGAGCAAACTAGATTAGTCTAAGGGATTCTGTGGTGCCTAGAGCTCTATAGTTTATTCCTCTAACCCTCCTTAACCATTGCCTGATCTTCAGTCCTTCCCTTATATATCATAGAGTTTTCAATCTATGGGTGTGGACTCATTAGTGGATTATTAAATCAATATGGTTACTAGTTACTAGTATTTTTCAATTAAATCAAATAGACCATGAAATACCAGAGTGCATTGCTCATCATAAAATAAATATTATTTTGTAATATATATAAAATAAATTTATAATATCATTTTGTAAACCTATATCAAATGGGTCATGAGAGGTAAAATGTATTTCTTACTGAAGAATAAGATCAAAAAAGTTTAAAAGCTGCTGCAGGGCTGTTATTCCCAGGGAAACATGACTTCACACACAGCTGAGATGCAAATTATAACATAAAGATAATAAACTGAACAAAAATAACTGTATGATGAAAAACTTTTGGAATAGATAATCCAAATAAGCATAAAGAATATACTCAAACAGAGAATGAAGATATTAGGAGTGTTACGTAGTTCCAAGAAGAAAGAAAAAAGAATAAAGTGAAATATGAGGTGTGAAAGTATGATAGGTGAATAAAGAACACCAGTTTGTAATTTGTTAAACAAATTAGTGTGCTGAAATAGCAGATTGAGGACCTTTCCCAAAAGACAGCAGGAAAAGAAAATGAGTGGGACATACAAAGAAAATAAGACTTGTAAAGATTACAAATATAAGTGAAAACAAATGGGTAATAGAAGTACTGGATGGATCTTTTAAAAAATACAAATGAAAAAAATTTGATAAGGAAAATAAATTTTCTCAATTTAAAGAAAGATCGAAAAGAAGACTTTATGGGGCACACAATAATAGATAAAACCCTACATCGGCACACAGTATAATAAAATAACAACCAAAAAAATCCTAAAAGCTTCCAGAATGAAAGAGCAGATATATCACAAAGAAACAAAAATTACACTGAAAAGAAAGAAGCAAGAAGATAATAAAGTATTATTTCTAAGATGTAGAAGGAAAAAGTCTGACCATAACATTTTATATTTACCAATATGTCATTTAAATCCGATGGAAAAAATATCCTCACAAGATTTGCCAGACAAAGTCCAACCTCTGGTGCCCTCTTTAAGGAAAGTACTCAAACAAAATAGAGCTAATCCCTGGAGGATAATTTAAGATATTCAGAAATTAATGTACTCAAATCACTTTTTAAAACATATTGTCATCTGAAGAATAAGGACAACATAAATAAGAATACATTTGAAACAAACTAGAACTAAAATTCTAGAAAAATCAAGAGAAGAAACAATACATGAGAGAATATTTATCTTTTGGAAGAAGACACAGATATTCAAGAAATAAATATAAAATGAAATTTTTTTAGAAAACTACAACTTACCAAAAATAACCCCAGGGGAGATAGAGAATCTAAACAGATCATTTTCCATGTACCTCTGAAACAAATAATACATCATATGTTAAAAAAAAAAAGAAGATAGCAGGAGGGGAAGAATGAAGGGGGGGAAATCGGAGGGGTAGACGAACCATGAGAGACGATGGATTCTGAAAAACAAACTGAGGGTTCTAGAGGGGAGGAGGGTGGGGGGATGTGTTAGCCTGGTGATGCGTATTAAAGAGGGCACGTTCTGCATGGAGCACTGCGTGTTATATGCAAACAATGAATTATGGAAAACTACATCAAAAACTAATGATGTAATGTATGGTGATTTACATAACCCAATAATAAAAAAAGAAAGAAAAAGAAAGAAAAATAATAATAGTAGTTAAAGTGAACCCCCAGCCACACACACACAAAAAAAGACTAGGTCCAGAAGATTTCACAGGAGAATTCTACCATTCTACTTTTATGAAGCAATTAGAACATAATCCCAAAACATAACAAAGATTTCTTCATAAAAAATACAGATTGATGTCACTTAAAAATAGTGCTGCAGAATTTTTATATGACTTGTATATTAGCAAACAGAATTGAACAACGCATTAAAGCATGATTATTATGACTAAATAGGGTTAACTAAGGGCATACATATGTGTTTCAACATTAGCAAACCCTTAATATAATTCATCATTATAGTCAAGTAAAGGAAAAAAAATTATCATCTCCATAGACACAGGAAAGGCACTTGACAAAATTCAATATTCAATTTTATTCATTTTAAAAACACTCACTAAAATAGGAATGAATGGAGATGTTCTTAACATTTTACCTACCTACCTACCTACCTACCTACCTATATATCTATCTATTCAAATGCTGGTATTTTTCTTAATAAGGAAGCACTAGAGGCTGCCCTACAAAGATCAGGAAAAGAAAAGTCTAGCCACGAGTCCCCCTGCTATCAAATATTGATTGTGTTGGAGTTACTGACCAATCTAATTAGACAAAAGTATATACTATAGACGAATATTTGTGTCCTCCTAGAATTCTTATTTTGAAACTCTAATCCCCAATGTGATAATATTTGAAGATGGGACAGGTGGGAGGTAATTAAATCATGAGGGTGAAGCTGTCATGATGGGATTACTGCCCTTTTAAGAAGAGACATATGAGGGCTTGCTTCCCCCCTCTCTCTCCAGAATGTGGGATATAATTAGGAAGAGGGCTGTCATCAGGAACCAAATTATCTGACACCTTGATCTTGGACTACCCAGCCTCCAGAACTGTGAGAAATAGATTTCTGTTGTTTAAATGATCCAGATTATGGTATCTTGTTTCAACAGCCTGACCAGACTAAGACAGTATGTATAGTATGCTACCATTTATTTAAGAAAGTGGGTGGATGGGATGCCTGGGTGTCTCAGTTGGTTAAGCTTCTGCCTTCAGTTCAGGTTATGATCCCGGGGTCCTGGGATCGAGTCACACATTGGGCTTCTTGATAGGTGGGAAGCCTCCTTCTCCCTCTGCCTGCTCTGCCTGTAGTTCTCCCCACTTGTGCTCTCTCTTTCTCTCTCTGATAAATAAATAAAAAATCTTAAAAAGAAAGTGGGTGGATACATAATTTTTAAAGCAGGTTTACTTGCTTTTTTACTTGCCGTTAACTGCAAGGGAATGGAAGGAACAGGACAAAGAGATAGAGATAAAAGCTAGACCCACATGAAAATAGCCAACGGATCTGATAAAGGAGCAAATACAACTCAATGGAGGAAGGATACTTTTTTCAAAAAATGGTGCCAGAATAATTGGGCATCCATATGCAAAAAGATGAATCAGAACACAATCCTTCCACGTAATTGAATTAAATATAATTTTACTATACAATCCAACAATTGCACTCTACATACTTACCCAAATAAGTTATGTCCATACAAAAATTGGCACACAAATATTTATAGTGGCTTTATTCATAATTGCCAAAAACTGAAAGTGACCAAAATATCCTTCAATAGGTGAATAAACTGGTAATGCATACAATGGAATATTATTCAGCGATAAGAAGAAATTAGTTATCAAGTCATGAAAAGAAATAGAAGAACCTAAAATGTGTATTGTTAACTCAAAGCAGTCAGTCTGAAAAGGTTGCATACTGTATAATTCTAATGATATGACATTTTGGAAAAAGCAAAACTATAGACAGTAAAAGATCAATGGTTGCCAAGTTTAGGAGGAAAAAGAAAAGATGAAAGGCAGAGTACAGGGGATTTTTAGGGTGTAAAACCATTCTGTAAGAAATTTAATGGCAAATACATATTATTATGCATTTGTCAAAACCCATAGAACTGTACAACACAAAAAGTGAATCATAATGTAAGTAATGGTTATTAATTAGTTATTAATAATGTATCAATATTTGTTCATTAATTGTAATGTACCACACTCATGCATCATACTAATGCAAGAGCTTAACAATAGGGGACTTTGAAAGAGGGCATATGGGTTGGGTATATGGAACTCTGTGCTATCTGCTAAATTATCCTAAAAATCTAAGAATGTGCTAAAAAAAATGGTAATTTTTACCAGTTCTATTGAGATGTAATTAGTATATAATATAGTGTAAGTTTAAGGTATATAATATATAATGATTTGGTATACGTATATATATATATATGAACTGAATACCACAAAAGTTTAGTTAACACCCATCACCTCATACATCTCCTCATACACTTAAAAATTGTTTTCTTATGATGAGAACTTTTAAGATCTACTTTCTTAGCATCCTTCAAATATACAGTACAGTATTGTTAACTATAGTTATTTTGCTGTACATTAAATCCCCAGAACTTGTTTATCTTATAGCTGGAAATTTGTACCTTTTGACCACCTCATGAATCCCCCCCAAAATCCTCTACCTCCTGCCTCTGGCAACCACCAATCTATTCTCTGTTTCTATGAATTTGTTTTTTTAGATCCCACATATAAGTGAGATCATACAGTATTAGTTTTTCTGTCTGACTTATATCATTTAACATAATGCCTCATGTCACAAATGGCAGGATTCCTTTTTTATGGCTTAATAATATTCTTCATGCATTCATCCATTGATGGACAGTTAGGTTGTTTCCACGTCTTGGCTATTGTAAATAATGCTGCAATGAACATAAGGGTACATATATCTCTACAGGATAGTGATTTCTTTTCCTTTGGATAAATATCTAGAAGTGGAATTACTGCATCATATGGCAGTTAATCTGTTAATTATTTTTAAAAATAAAGTGAAATGAATGTATATGTGTATCCACTATCTCTGTGTGGTACATATAGAGGCATGGCTCCAAGTGACTTTAAAACATAATAATTTTACTACATAGGCCTAGTGAATAAATCATAAGGATAAATAAACTGCAAAAAAATCTTAAGCTATTTTAACAATCATTTTTTTATCTTTTTTAAGATTTTATTTATTTATATGAGAGAGAGAATAAGAGACAGAGAGTATGAGAGGGAAGAGGGTCAGAGGGAGAAGCAGACTCCCTGCTGAGCAGGGAGCCCAATACGGGACAGGTCCCAGGATTCCAGGATCATGACCTGAACCGAAGGCAGTCGCTTAACCAACTGAGCCACCGATGCACCCCTATTTTAACAATCCTATTGTTGGTGGTAGTATAGGTATTGTTCTGATACTGTTGTGTATGTAATGTAGGATCCAGCAAGTAGTTACTATTTGATAGACTAATTCTTTTTTCTTAAAAATTTATTTATTTGAGAGAGAGAGAGAGAAAATGTGGGGGAGGGGGAGAAGGAGAGAGAGAATCTCAAGCAGACTCCCCACTGAGCATGGAGCCCAACATGAGGCTTGATCCCCAGACTCTGAGATCACGACCTGAGCTGAAATCAGGAGTTGGCCACTTAACTGCTAAGCCACCCAGGTGTCCCCTTGATAGACCAGTTCCATCAGGCATAGTGTTATGGTAACTAGGATTCTCATTATGAGAGAGAGAACATACAGATGTAATATTTTTAAAAACTTAATAAAGAGCAAACACAAAATTCTGTGATTCGGAATTAGAATAATAAGAATTAATTACATATTCCTAGCTTTATGTATGGAAAAATTTAAAAGTAAGGATCAACTCGGTGTAAGTAATATGAGCCCCTAACATTCAGATTATGGCATTTTACTCTAAAAAAGAAGCAGGGCTCCTCGGGGAAATGACTGATTCAAGTTTAGGGCCAGAAATGTACATGATAAGTGTGAATATCACAATGACAAGAGGGAAGCTATCAAAACCTACTGTAACTGCGTCAAAATGATTTAGGAGCCAAACTGAAGGGTCAAGGATGGAAAAATTAGAGCATCAATAATGAAAATAATTTCAATGACTAGAAACATATCAAATATATTTAAATCCATGAGTTCATGATGACTTAAAAAAAAAAAAAAAACAAGAAGGAATAGAAAAGAAAAAGCAAATGATTCTTATTTGAGAAAGCCAGATACTATGGTTAATTTTATGCATTAACTTGAATGGGCCATGGAGTAACCTGATATTTGCTCAAACATTATTTTGGGTATCTCTCTGAGGGCATTTTTGTATGAGATTAACCTTTGAATTGTTAAACTGAGTAAAGCTGATTGTCCTTTCTAATGTGGTGGGAATTATCCAATCAGTAGAAGGCCTGATTAAAACAAAAAGTCTGATTCTCCCTAAAGAATGAACTTCACCTGCCTGAATGCTGACCTGGGACATCAGTTTTCTCTTGCCCTTGGACTGGAACTTACACCATCAGCTCTCCTGGTTCTCAGGGCTTCAGGCTCAGGCTGGAACTATACCACTGGCTTCCTGGGTCGCCAGCTTACTGTTTGTAGATCTTGGGACTTAGCCTCTATATATGTGAACCAATTCCTTAAAATAAATCTCTTATACACCACATTCTATTGGCCCTGTTTCTTTGGAGATCCCTAATACCAGGGAACCACCTCATTATTTTGAAAACTTGTAAATAAAAAGTATCCAACTGTTATCCTGCCTTTGTATATGAATGGTATCAGGTATTACTGTCTTACCAGATGAGAAGTTTGTTTAATTTTATGGAAGAATTCCAGCTAAAAATTAAGAAAGTAATGACAATTAAATATCATCATTTTGCAACCGCTAATGACTTAATGGATCTAAGAATTGATCACCAGAGACAGACAACTATGTAATATGTGCCCCTTGATTCAAGAACAAAATACCACCTTTGAAGAACTCTTATCAAGGTGCTAGATCCAAATATTAACTTGTAGGGAATATATTGACCAGAGAAACATGTTAAATGGCATCACAGGGATGCAATCTGTAAAATGCCAACTATGAGAAAATCTATAGGACAACCAACATATCTTTATCAACAGTAGGAAAGAAAATATTGCGAGAAAAAAAACTATGAAGAGAGAAACTAGAGATTAAAAACATTTTTAAAGAAAAAATTGCAATGAGTGGACTTATTTGGATTCTCATTCAAAAAAGAAAATTATAAAAATAAATGATGAGCAGAGAGGTTCATATATCTCTTCAGATTGGTGTTTTTGTTTTCTTTGAATAAATACCCAGAAATGGAATTGTTAGATCATATGGTAGCTTTATTTTTATTTTTTTGAGGAACCTCCATACTGTTTTCCACAGTGGCTGCACCAATTTACATTCCCACCAACAGTGCATGATGGTTCCCTTTTCTCTACATCCTCACCAACACTTGTTATTTTTTGACTTTTTTATAGTAACCAGTCTGACAGGTATGAGGTGATATCTTACTGTTGCACACCTGAAACCAATAGGCTATTGTATGTCAGTTATACTGAAATAAAAAAATAAATAAAATAAACAATTACCTGTAAATAAACTCTTTATATTTGCTGATTTAATAGTTATGTTTATTGTTTGAGATTCCTTATCTTTTAGAGATGCTTTCTAAGATATTTATTGATGAAATGATTTAGTATTTGGGATTTTGCTTCAAAACAATGCAAGAAGAGGATAAGTCAGTGGGAGAGGAAAATTATCAGGGAAACCTGATAATTCTAAGGTTTGTGTGAGTTCAGGTCACTTAATAATTCTTTCTGTGTGCTTTTAGTATATTTTAAAATTTCCATGATTACACATTTTTATTTATATTACTAATGCATAGTTAAGAATAAGTGTTATCTGAGCTATTTTTAAAAACAAATCAGTAATATTTGTCCAGTGATTTTTTTAAAAAATGTACTCATAAAAGAGAAAGAGAATAGTGGGGCGGGGGGGGAACGGGGATAGAAGCCAAACTTTGATTTGTGGATTTAATGTTGGAGCCATAAAAATATTTTATATGATTATAAAATAAAATTCAATCAAAAAGAAATCATTGAAAATCTAAAAATGAAACAAGTGAAGCTAACTCAGCTCCAGTTGGTGGCATAATCATGCAGAGAAGATCTATTCCAAATGACTTTAAGATGCAGTAATTTTATTTTACACTCTCAGTGGGAAATAATCTAAGAATAAACCATTTTTGGTAATCATGTTTTTGGTGGTAGCAATGGTACTATTCTAAAACTGATGTTTTTGTAATCTGTGATAGAGTAAATGAGTATTATTATTATTTTTTTTTTGTCACTGAGAACTGAGCTTTGGGGCATGGGAGAAAATAGATATGATCTAAATTTAATGAGGATAAGTAAATACTCAGTTCTGAATTTGACTTGGAAGTAATAGTACAAACACATAATTATTTTATCTTCTTAAAATATATATCATTTCTTGCTCTAGCCATGAAAAGTCCTAGAAAACAATGACCAGTATCTACAATGTATTAGATTTTTATTGATGCTATAACAAATTACCACTTAGGGGCTTAAAATAGCACAAATATTCTGTTACAGTTCTGGAGGTCAGAAACTCAAAATCCGTTTGAGCTAAATTCAAATTGTCAGCAGAGGTGGTTCCTTCTGGAGGCTCTAGGAAAGGAGCCATTTCCCTGCTTTTCCCCACTTTTATAGGCTGCTTGCATAGAATGTAGCTTTTTATAATTGTATTATGGTTATGTTTTTTGAGTCCTTACCTTTTAGAGATACAGTCTAAAATATTCATGGGTAAAATGACATGAAATCTTGGATTTGCTTCAAAATAATTTTGGTAGTTGTGGGGTGGTGGGCATGAGGAAGTTAGAGATGAAACAATATTGGCAATGTGTTTCTAACTGTTGAAGTAGGATTCTGGTCTATTGGTTTTATTATATTATTTTCTCTGTTTTTAACTTGATATAAATTTTACATAATAAAAAGTGTTTTACAAAAATCTTTAGGGATAAATAAATGTAAGTATGATTCTTAGATTAAGGTAACCACATAGAAACAAATAAACACATTCATAAACAAAAGAATGCATAGCTTAAATTTTAAACCAGATAAAAGGAAACCCAATCTGTCCAATGGAAAATAGGGAAGGAGAAAAATAAAAGTAAAACAAATCAAAACTATTAAATAATAAAATAGGAAGAAATGCTAATATAACACTAATAAATGGACGAAACTTATGCAAGGAGAACTAGACAATCTGAATTGACCTAGATCTATTTTTAAAATTGAATCAATAATTAATAACCATCTGAAACAGAAAGCTCCAGGCCCAGAAGGGTTCACTGGTAAATTGTACCAAACATTTAATAAATAATTAGTTCACTGCAGAAGCAGAGGGAATACTTTCTAATTCATTTTATGAGTCTAGCATTACCCTAATAGCAAAATTAGACAAGAAAAATTAGAAATTACAAGAAAAGAAAACTATACACTATATCTCTCATGAATGTGGATGTGAAAATCCCCAAGAAAATAGCAAATTGAATACAACAATGTGTAAAAAGAATTACACACCATGTCCAAGTGGGATTTGTCCTGGGTGTGCAGCCTTATTCAACATTCAAAAATCAATTAAAGTAATCCATTACATCAACAGGCTAAAGAAGAAAAATCATATGTCTATATCAATAGATGCAAAAAAAGAGCTGACAAAATTCAATACCTGTTCATAAAAAAAAAAAAAAAAAAGGTTTCAATAAACTAGGACTAAGCAATTTCCTCAACTTGATAAAGAACATCTACCAAAAAAACCTACAGCTAACATCATTAGGTCATCATTAATGGTGAGAAACTTGAAGTTTCCCCACTAAGATCAGGTTAAGGCAAGGAGTACCCTTTCACCACTTCTTTTCAACATTGTAGTGGAAATTCTAGTTAATGCAATAAGAAAAGAAAATAAAGGGTGTACAGATTGGGAAGGAAGAAATAAAATCATCTTTGTTTGCACATGACATTTTCTACATGTCTATGTACAAAGCCTGAAAGAATTGACAAAAAACAAAAACAAAAGCAAAAAATGGAACTAAAAAGTGATTATAACAAGATTTCAGGATACAAATTTAATACAAAAGTATGCAAAAGTCAATTACTTTTTTATATATCAGCAATGAACAAGTGGAATTTGAAATTTAAAATGCAATACCATTTATGTTAGCACCACCAAACATGAAGTATTTAGGAATAAATCTAACAAAATATGCACAAGTCTGTGTGAGAAAAAATAAAAAGCTCTGACAAACAAAATCCAAGAATAACAAAATAAATGGAGAAATATTCCGTGTCATGGACAGGAAGATTCAATATTGTCAAGATGTCAGTTCTTCACAACTTGATGAAGACATTCAAAGCAACCACAAAAAAGCCCCAGCAAGCTCTTTTATGGATATTGAAAAATGCATTCTAAAGTCTATATGGAGGAGCAAAAAACCCAGAACAACCAACACAGTGTTGAAGAAGAACAAATTGGATGACTGACACTATCTGACTTCAAGACCCACTATAAAGCTACATTAATCAAGAAAATGTGGTATTGTTGAAAGAAGAGCAAATATAGATCAATAGGAGAAAATAGAGAGCCCAGAAATAGACCCACATAAATATAGTCAACTGATCTTTGGCAAAGAAACAAAGGCAACACAATGGAGCAAAGATCATCTTTTCAACAAATGGTGTTCAAGCAACTGGACATCTACAAGAAAAAATATATATATAATCTAGACACAGACCTTACACTTTTCACAAAAATTAACTCGAAATGGATCACAGTCTTAAACATAAAATGCAAAACCATAAAACTCCTAGAAGATAAAAGGAGAAAACCAAGGTGACCTTATATATAGTAATGTCTTTTTAGATACAACACCATAGGCACATCCATGAAAGAAAGCATTGATAAGCTGGACTTCACTAAAATTAAAAACTTTTGCCTTGTGAAAAACACTGTTAAGAAAATGAACAGGAAATCCACACACTGGCATAAAATATTTGCAAAAGGCACATTTGATAATGTACTATTATCCAAAATATGCAAAGAACTCTTAAAACTCAATAATAAGAAAAACAACCCAATTTAAAAAATGGGGCATAGACCTTAACAGACACTTCACCAGAGAAGATGTACAGATAGCAAATAGGCATATAAAAAGATGTTCTACATCATATGTCATTAGGGAAATGAAAATTAAAACAAGAGATAGCACTACACATTTATTAGAATGGCCAAAATCCAGAATATTGAAATCACCAAATGCTAAGGAGGATATGGAGTCATATCACCTTTCATTTTTTGCTGATGGGAATGCAAAATGGTACAGCTACTTTGGAAGACAATTTGGCTGTTTCTTATAAAACTAAACATACTCTTACAATGTGATCTAGCAGTCATGCTCCTTGTTATTTACCCAAAAAAGGGAAAGCTTGTGTCCACACAAAAGCTTGCATATGAATGTTTGTAGCAGGTTGTTCATAATTATCAAAATTTGGAAGCAACCAAGATGTCCTTCAGTAGGTAAATGGATATATAAACTGTGGCACATCTAGACAATGGAAAATTATTCAGTTCCAAAAAAGTGAGTTATCAAGTTATGAAAAGACATGGAAGAATCTTGAATATATATTGAAAGAAAGAAGTTAATGTGAAAAGGCTATATCTTACATGATTCCAACTAGGATATTCTGGAAAAGGCAAAACTATGGAGGTAGTAAAAAGTTCAGTGGTTGCCAGTGGGGGTGGGAGAGGGATGAATAGAATAAATAGGTGGAACAAAGAGGATTCTTAGGGGAGTTAAAATACTCTGTTTGATACCATAATGATGGATGCATGTCATTATACATTTGTTTAAACCCATAGAATGTCCAACACTAGCAGTGAATCATACTGTAAACTATAGACTTTGGGTGAATATGATATGTCAGTGTAGGTTCATCAATTATAACAAATGTACCATTCTGGTGGGGATGATGATAAAGCATGTGTGGGTTCAGGTGATATATGGATAACCTCTGTACTTCCCCCTCAATTTTACTGTGAACCTGATAGTTCTCTAAAGAAACAAAGTCTTAATAATTTTTTTAAAAAAGCGAAGGAGAAGACTTACACCACCAGATATTGACATACTACAAATGTATTCTAACAAAAAATTTCTACTCTCACAAAAGCAGAAAAATTATAACAGATTAAAGAACTCAGAAACAGACAGTTTTTATATGATGAAAGTTGTTCTATAATGGGGGAAGAGACAGACTAGTAAATGTTGTAGGGAAAAACTGGCTCATTAGGTGAAAAAAAATGGTTTTCCATTTAACACTGAAACAAAAGGTCAATATGGGTTGGATGAACATAAATGTGAAAGGTAAAACTACAAAGTTAAAACAATTATAAACCCTAGGAGGAGAAAACTCCACGAAGGCACTAGAGAGTGAATAAGCAGGAAAAAGACAGAGGGGAGTTAACATTTGCTAGAAGAAAATAGTATGAAGTGAGTTTCCCCACCTTTGTTGTTGTTGTAACCTGAGGGCAAACCACAGCCAAGATTGTATGAGCTGGCTAAAACTTTAATGAAAAACATGCAGACTAGCTCTCTTGAAGAACCAGAGGACAGGGTTCAGAGTAACTATCACAATGGGAAGTGAGGGGGAAATTCCAGAAAGTAGAAATCCAGAGAGAGAAAGCCTCAAATTCTTTTTATGAACTTTGTCCAAGCCTCTGGCTGGTATCTGAACATATTCACAGAATATATTTAGTAGCCTAACTCATTATAAGAGAACTGAACTGAAATTTGGACTGTCATTCATTAGAGGGGAGATAGAGAATCTCAGTTTGAGTTAAGCTCATTTAATTGCCTACTAGAAGAAAAAAGAATCAACATTTTTTTGAAGGAATATAACAGAACCCAGAGTCTCCACAACATATCATTCCCAATGTCCAGGATACAGTTCCAAGTTACTTTTAAAAGAAACAGAAGAATGCTATCCATTCTTAAAAGAAAAGATAATCAATGGAGACCAAACAACCAAACCTAAGATGACTCACATGTTGGAATTATTAGAGAAGGATTTAAAAATATCTATTATAATTATGTTCAATGATGTAAAGAAAAATATGTTTACATTGAATGAAAAGATAGAAATTTTCAGCACAGATATAGAACTATAGAAAAAAATTACCGGAAATTCTAGAACTGGAAAATATATAATCAAATAAAAACTTCACTGGCTGGCCTAACATCAGAATGGAAATGACAGAGAAAGATGAGATTGGTAAATATAAATTATTCAATCTGAAGATGAGAGAAAAAAATTAGGGGGAAAAAACAGGTTTTAAGGACCAGTAAGACAACATTAAATATTCTATTATATGTGATTTGGAATTCTAGAAAGAGAAGAGAGACAGAATGGAAGAGAAGAAGCATTTAAAGAAAAAGTTGATATATAATGTTGAAAAACATCTTTGTGTCTTGAACTAAATCCCCAAAATACAAATGATATGTGAAAATTGTACACAAACATTGTATTGAGGGCACATAAAGAAGCACTGAAGGTGAATATATTCAGGGAAATGGATGCACCTAGAGATTACTGGGTCACTCCTTACAAATGTGTTGAATAAGCAGGACAAGTAAATGGAAAATATGGATAATTTAATAAATGATGTGGGGGAAACTGGCTCACTATGATTCTCAATCTATTTGCTGTTCTTCTTATTTATACATAAATTCTAAGCAAAATCAACCACTGACTCATTACAGAGTTGCTTACCTGAATTCCTTCATACATGCACTATTCTTCTCCCCTATGATCTTTGACAAATGGGAATACTTTTCAAAATATTCATTCAACTCACATGATGAGCTGAAGAACAAATCTGAGGATCCACTAGAGACTGGGGCAAATTTATGACAAAAGGCAATCCTGCTCCTCTTGGTTTCTGAGGCATCCTCAGGGATAAATGGCTAATCCAAGAAGGAATTCAGTTACCAGTTATCATCAAATTGAGCTCCAAAATATAGCCAAGTAGACCTCTAAACCAGAGGTTTCCTAAAAGTCAAGATCTACCTCTGGCTCTGTAGGTCTGGGAAGATCCTGGACATTGGGAAGATTGGGCCACTTTTTCTTCCTTTCTGAAGTACTCTACTGGTCTCCCAGGCCATCGCTTGGGCAAAATAAGCTCTTAAAGAGTCCGCAATTTTAATGAGGCCTCTCAACAAATGGAACAAACACTGAACCAGACTGGCAAGCTTAAAAGCAAAGGCCTAAACATAAAGGCAAGGACTAGTGTTATTTCCATAACCTACTTTCTCTCTTTCCATAATAATTTCCTCCTTCTGGCCTACTTATTTCCTTCTACCAGACAACCAGTGTTCTAAGGCTGTTTCCTCAATGCTCAGTTCTTATTTGTGTGTTAGCCTTTTCATGTTCTGACACAATCCAAAATAGTTTACTTTTCTCCTCAATCTCTCGCCAAATTAGAGCTCACCTCTCCTCTGCCCCAGCCACTTGGGTTCTTTCCGTTACTAGCTAACAAAAGAGAATGAAGGCGGGAATTACTGATAAGTAATGGCAGAATATGAAAGCCTTTCGAGATGTTTACATTGTAGCTAAGGCCTTCAGAGTCTTAATCCAAATGAGTGAATAACTAGAACATTCCCCAACTCCAGAAGAGTCCATAGATGAACTGATTTCAGAGGGAGACTTGGATAGAAGAGAGCTCCAGTGGCCAGGCTCCAATGCCCTTACCCCCCATTTCAAAAGCAGCTGACCTCCTTTTTCCTGCTTTCTTGTTGGGGTTCTGAATAAGATTTAACAGAGGAAAGAGCATACCACTATGTTAAATTAAAAAAAAAAGAGTAAACACAAAGAAAAATCAGTGAAATAGAACACTGTGGGTAAGAGCTTCTTAACCATCCCTGGAGAATCATTGTAAATGTGTGTTGCCAGAGCCTCATTCTACATCAGAATAAAGTATGCATTCCCAGGCTGCTCCAGAACCTGTGAGAGGGGGAGGAGCATTACTTTACACATTGGTCTCAGTATTTCTGTTTGCAAGTCATTATTGTGCACTTTTTCCAGTTTTATTGAGAAGTAATTGATAACATTGTGTAAGTTTAGGGTGTACAGCATGTCGGTTTGACTTACATATACTGTGAAATGATTATCACAATAGGTTTAGTTAACATCCTTTATTTCATATCATTATAATAAAAAGAAAACAAAAAATATTTCTCCTTGTGATGAGAACTCTTAGGATCTACTCTCTTAACAACTTTTCCATCATACAGCAGTGCTAGTTATAGTCACCGTGTTGGACATTATACCCCTAGTATTTATATATCTTATAACTGGAAGTTTATACTTTGACCACCTTCCTTCCATTACCCCTCCCTCTCCACCACATCCCCCCACCCCTGGTAACCACAAATCTGATCTCTTTGTCTATGAATTTGCTGTTTTGTTTGTTTTAATTCCACATATACATGAGATTATACAGTATTTTCTTTCTCTGTCAGATTTATTTCACTTAGCCTAATGCCCTCAAGATCAATCCATGTCGTAAATGATAGGGCTTTCTTGTTTGTTTGTTTTTTTTAATGGCTGAATAATATTCCACTGTTGTGTGTATTTGTGTGTGCATGTGTGAGAGATATATATACCTCACAACTTCTTTATCCACTCATCCACTGATGGACACTTGGCTATTGTAACTAATGCTACTATGGACCTGAGGGGGTACAAATATCTTTTCAAGTTAGTGTTTTCATTTCCTTTGGATATATTACTAAAAGTAGAATTGTGGGATCATAAGGTAGTTTTATTTTTAAATTTTGGAGGAACTTCCATGCTGTTTAGTGGCTGCACCAATTTACAATTCCACCGACTGTGTACAAGGGTTCCCTTTTCTCCACATCCTTGTCAACACTTTTTATTTCTTGTCTTTTTGATGATAGCCCTTCTAACAGGTGTGAGGTGAAATCTCATTGTGGTTTTAAATTGCATTTCCTCAGGGACTATTGATGTTGACCATCTTTCCATGTACCTGTTGACCTTTCATATATTTTCTTTGGAAAATATGTCTATTTAGATTCTTTACCCCTTTGGCCATTTTAAAATTGGATTATTTGGGGGGAGGTTGTTTGTTTTTGTTTTTTTCTTTTGCTATTGAGTTGTATGAGTTCTTTTTATATTTTGGATATTAACCCCTTATCAGATATATGGTTTGCAAATATTTTTTCTCATTCTGTAGGTTGTCTTTCACTTTGTTGATGTTTTCTTTTGCTGTGCAGAAGCTTTTTAGTTTGATGCAGTCCCAATTGCTTATTTTTATTTTTGTTGCTTGTGCTTTATGTGTGATTTCCAAAAATTCATTGCCAAGACCCATGTCAAGTAGCTTTTCTCCTGTTTTCTTCTAAGAGTCTTATAGTTTCAGGTCATTTGTTTAAGTCTTTAGTTCATTTCTAGTTAATTTTTGTGAGTGGTGTAAGATAGGGGTCAAGTTTCATTCTTGCACATGTGAAATATGCAATTTTCCCAGCATCATTTATTGAAGACACTATCTCTTCTCCATTGAGTAGTCCTGGTTCCCTTGTCAAATATTAGTTGGCCATATATGCTTGGGTTTATTTCTGATCTCTCAACTCTGTTACATTGGTCCATTTGTCTGTTTTTCTACCTGTACCATACTGTTTTAATTACTATAGCTTTTATAGTAGAACTTGAAATCAGGAAGTGTGACACCTCCTGCTTTCTTCTTTCTCAGAATTTCTTTGGCTAGTTAGGGTCTTTTGTGGTTCCATGTAAATTTTAGGAGTGTTTTTCCCATTTCTGTAATAAATGTCATTGGAATCTTGAGAGGAATTACATTGAATCTATAGATGACTTTAGGTAGTGTTGACATTTTAACACATTAATTCTTCCAAACCATGAACACAGGATAACTTTCCATTTATTTGTGTTTTCTTCAATTTCTTTCATCAGTGTCTTTTTGCTTTCAGAGTAGTTTTCAAAGTTGTTTTTTACCTCTTTGGTTAAATTATTTCTAAATATTTTATTGTTTTTGATGCTATTGTAAATGGGATTGATTTCTTTATTTCTTTTTCAGAAAACTGTTACTGCACAGTTTTTAAACGCCCTTGCAATTGTAAATTATATATACACACACATACCTTCTATTGTCATCTCTACAGGTAGTGTTGATCCTCAGAAGTATTATAGAATTGTCATATGACAGAATGGGCTTTTCTTCCTTTTCATTTTAAAATATCCCTGTCTGCTGACTTTTTTCAGGCCCCTGCTGTGAATGAAATCTTGCAAAGGTTTATAGATACAGATTGGACTCCCTAAGCAAAGAACACTGCAGGATGCTTTTATATGTAATGAGAACTCCCCAAATCCACAGTCTTAAAACAATCCAGGTATCTAAATTACTGATGCATTAAATTCACTCAGGTAATACAGTAGTAAATAAAATAACTTTTAACAAAAATATTGGCCAGTTTCTAGGAGTTTTCATAAATTGAAATGTATCTTCATAATCAAATTCCTTTGGTTTTCCTTTGTATTGTTTCAACTTTGTACCTATAAATTAAGATTTAAAGCCTAAAGGCAATTTAATAAACATTTAATGCAGAATGTTTGTCATTAGAAGAAATGTTTGTCATTATATGCTAGGCCCTTATATTAAGAAAGCACAGTAAACAGAAATACTGTTTTCATTTCTTCAAATGGTAAAGCCAGAGCAGTCTATGGGTGAAAATAATGCTGAAATTAGTTTAGCTAAAAGATAGAAAGAAAAAACTATAAAAGGGAGGGAGGGAAGTTGAGAGGGAAGGAGAGAGGGAAAATAAAGAGATTACCCACATTGGATTCCAGTTCTAAATCAGCGCTTTATTTTACAATATTTTCAAATCCTCACCAAGGGGTTTAGTAGAGGATAATTGCAATATTTGAGTCGCTAAATCAATTTAAGTCACATTAATGATCTGTAAACTTTAAAACTGTTAGTTTTAGCAATTCTGTAGCATTCCAGATTTCAAATGAACACATTTGTAATCATGAGAACTACTATCTTGTTGTAGAGGCAAAGGGAGATAGAGATCAGCAGTTGTCACACTACATTATTATCCAATTGTGCTTAATGGAGAGTTTATAGTGAATGGAAGTGATAAGAATTCTTGTTTCAGCCTAAATCAATGTTTTGCTTTGCTTAAAAAGTTACTAAAATATTGAGTAAATGTTTCCCTTTAGTACTGGAGTTATAGGATATAATTATGATCTACTAAAGTGAAAAGAAACCAACTTTAAACAATTGTATAACTTAATGTTTTTAACTTTCGTTTAATGATTAGATTATTGTTTAGTAGTAAAAAGTATGTTTGAATGTAAGAAATAAATAATAAATTAGATTGTCATGATTCCCTCTCCCCCTCAAATCTCTCCTCTCTCCTCTTCTCCTCTTTTTTCAACTAGTGGCATGACCACCTATCAATATATAATTAGTCTCTGGTAACATCCTACAATAAGTCCATAAATGTACGAATGAACAAATATAAAAATGATGAGTAACAATAACAATGTACTTCCGTAGGCCAGGCTCTGCATTAAGTACCAAGGAATCCTCCATGAATAAGACATGGCAGCTCCCTAGAGGAGCTGAGAGTTTAGAATCCCCACTAAGGACTAATTTCTATTTCCACTAGTGGCCTCATTAGAGCAAAAGAATGGCAGCTCTTAATTCTTCATACAGCTATTCTGAAAGCGTATTTCCCAGGTCTAGCAAACAACTAAACTATAATGATTCTCTAGTCTCCAGCAAAATGACCACTATATTCTACATTTTGGAAAGGATGACTGCCCTGTGTAATCCTGGCCAAATCACTTGCCAGGCGTGACTTAATCTTTATCAATATCTTGTATTCGTAGCCTTTCAAAATGATACTTAGAAGAAACAAAGGAGGGCGGCTGGGTGGCTCAGTCGTTAAGCGGCTGCCTTCGGCTCAGGTCATGATCCCAGCGTCCTGGGATCGAGCCCCGTATTGGGCTCCCTGCTCCACGGGAAGCCTGCTTCTCCCTCTCCCACTGCCCCTGCTTGTGTTCCCTCTCTCGTGTCTCTCTCTGTCAAGTAAATAAATAAAATCTTAAAAAAAAAAAAAAGAAGAAGAAGAAACAAGGGATATTCCTTTAATTTCACAAATTTTATGACCGTTGGAAAAAAGCCAAAGATGGGGTTTAGCTACAGTCAAGGTTTGAAAATATATTTTGTTTTGGAGTATAGAAATATGTCATATTTCCAGACCTAGCTGAGAAAGAGGTAGGGTTTATGGTATGATGCTTTAGAAAGACGGTCATATAGGATGGACAGTGGCCTTAAGTATGACACGAACCCAAGGTTGTAGCCAGAGAAAGAAGCAATTCCAGCCTATCCTGTATCCCCCATCTTTTCTGTCCTACTCTAGAAAAAGTACTGGGTGCAAGTGGAAGTGATATTTATAGAGATGCCACAGAATCTGCTTTAGTTTATAACTTATAGAAAATCCTGTCCATTTTGATACAATAAATGCTTCTCATCAGCCGATTGTTTGTGTTATATTTTACAGGACACATCAGAGTATGGTAACATTAAAGTTTAGAACTTGGAAATGTATTCACTATCTTATAGTCACACTGTTGGGTGGATGGCTTGGTCACAGTGAACTCAGGCTGTGTTCAACTTATAGTAAAACATTCATGCAGAAGACCCTCATTAGAAATGCATGGAGGGCAATGGAGGCACAATGTTAGGAACATATTTCTCTCTCACTGAATGAGTGCTAATAAACTCTTCTTTTCCTCTTCATAGAAGGTCTAGTCTGGATTTAAAGCTGTGTTTCCTCTAAATGGATCTCTTTTACCAAATTTATAATTTTTGCCATTATCTATGCATCAACATACAAAGACTTAGTAAGTACTTAAATACTTGATAATTTTCTTTACCCTGGCTTACAATATTTACATAGTTTATCCCAAGCAATAATACCAGTGAATCAATCTTTTATATGCTTGCTATGTACTTTCTACTACGCATTAAAATGTGTAATTAAAATCTAAAATGTTTATTGGTACATGTCCCTAAAATATCTCATCCAATTTACCCCAGAAAAATGAGAACCATTCTTAGAAAAACATTGGTTTAGGGCAACATGGGATCTGTTCCAATTGGTAAAATGGCATTATGAATAGTTGTAAGTCATATTTTTAAAATTCAGGTATAACTGATTTTAACACATGGAAAAACAATCTGTGAAATGCTAATGTGACTCAACATGGGTGTCCCAAGAGATTATAAAATACTTTGTTGAAACAATGATGTTAGAAAAGTTTTGTCTGAAATAATAATATGCATTTTTGAAATTTCTTCACAGTAAGTGGACAATCATTAACTTGTGATAACTTTCTCATAATTTTTATAAGAGAAATTCCAGTCATCTCTTATAATCCATTAATGATATAATTAGAAAATATTTTCAAATAAATTCTTTAGGGGGTTCCTTCCTCTCAAGCAAAGGAGGTTGAAGGACAAAGGCCCATGTGAAAAAAACATCTGGGAAGTCACGATATCAGGTCTCTTACTATGAACTGGGTTCCCAGTCAACACCTTTTCATAATTCCTTCATTAATGCCACGGGAGTGATTGATTTGATTCCAGTTTTACTCTGCTTAAGCCATTCCCGCAAGTGGAGATGTAGCATGTGGTACAATATCACACGTCCAGCATCATGCTTGTTCTTATGAGAGACCTTCCCGGGAGATGAGATCTCCGGTCTCTCAGGCAGCCTACAGTCTAGCTAATGAGAAAGAGAGAAATAAATAGAAGATAATTTATAGCCAAGGGCTAAATAATGATAATTATTAATTGTACTGCCAATCAGCACTGAAGGAAAGGGAGATCAAGGGGACTAGAATCCTTCAGAAGAACTTCATGGAACAAATGAAACTCAGGCTGACCCTGTGATGGGTCAGAGTCAAAGAAACAAAGAGAAGGAGAGGCGTGCCAGAGAAGACAAAACATGAATAAGGATACAGATGCCAGTGGCAGTGAGCTGGTGTTTCCTATCCCCTCGTGGGGTAATGCGGAGACTGGACTAATCGTTGCTGGGACTGCCAGCCCTGTGCCAAGATAAAAGAAAAAGAGATTTAGCTTTCACAAAATAAAAACTCCCAGAAAAACTGAATGCATTCCCTTAGGGTAAAACAAAGCATGGAGAATTTCAACTCCAAAAGCAGAATTTTCCCGAGTTAGAGATAATAGGGGGAACAGAACTGGAAGCCAGTACGTAGCCCTGGGAGGGAGCTCGCCCCTATATGCGGCAGCTACACATTTTCCCCTTTTCTTTATATTAACATTACATCAATGCTCACATTTATTTCCTTGGGGATGGGTATCTGTTTCTCGTTAGAACCCTTATTTTATCTTCCTTTTTGGTATCCTTTCTCAATTATTAAATTTTACACCAATTAATCTTATTAATAAAAGACCCCAGATTCAAGTAACATTTTTTTTCTTGGGTTTGGAATTGCTTAAGCAGACTAAGAGTAGAGTCAAATCAATTGCTCCCAGGGGCATTAATGAAGGAATCATGAAAGAGTATTGCCTGGGAACCCAGTTCATGTTAAGAGACCCTGATATCTCAATTTTCCAAAGGTTTTTTCACATGGGCCTTTGTCCTTCATCCTCTGCTGCTGCTGAATTTGCTTCATGCAGAATTTTTGCTCTCACAGCCAGATGCCCCTGGTCAGGAGGAGAAAATATCAGCCCCAAATGGACATTCCTAAATACTTAGGTGTTTAGAAAACATCTGGACTTTGGGGACAGTGCTTATCCAAATGATTTGATAATCTTCACTGTTCCATTTGAATGATCCGAGAAAAATGTAGATTCTTATTATTTGCCTACAATTTATTATTATTTCAGTATTACCACTAGAGTGGAAAATGGTGATTTAGTCTTGAAATTTAATGTTAAAATTGTACCATAGTTCAGATTTTAAACATTTTTTTCTTAAACAAGTCACCTAATTTGCTTTCTCCCCACTGAGTGGTGGAGCTACTTTAATATCATTCATACAGAAATAGCTCTGCATCTTGAGGGAGTAGCTGATGAGAGAGCTTGAATTCCCAAGCATATACATAAGGGATACTATATTAATGCTTTCAACTCCGCTGACCTCGGCAGAGATCTTGATAGCAACCTGAGCCACACCCTCTCTCTCCATTAAAAACAAATGTACCCTGACCACTTCAACTTCAAAATAAAAATGCAGAATCACTCAATAAGCTTGTGTGAGTAGTATAGTTCTGGGGAAAACTGTATTTATAAAAACTCTGGACTAAATTGAGAATAGGCTTTTGGACTCAAATCAATAAGTAAGGCAAAGGAAATAGGGAAAACAAGCCCATTTATTATCACTACATTTTAGAAAATACCCAACATGCTTTGCACCAAGATTTAAGAACACATTCGATGGGTGATCTTGTTTCTGTGTCATGATGTTCACAGAGAAGGTCCGGCATACCAACAGCACTCCCAGCAACAGTCTAGGGAATTGATTTTCCTCTTTGGGAAGTCATAAATCTTGCAGCTGTTTATCATGACCTAACAAAACCTCTGTCTGAAGGAATGGCAAACGCATTCTGACTCTAATCTCTGACATCAGCCTGGGATGGCTGGTAACGTGTGTTTATACAGAGCTGTCCAAAAGCTGAGACGTGTGATGAGTGTCACGGCCCTGCCTTCCTTGGGCAGTCTAATTGCCTATCACTACCTGATACAGTAGGGAAGGGGCCCCTACCAGACTGGAGAATCCCAGAAGGGCAAGGGGAAGCACTTCTAAGGCTAATTCTGAAACCAAAGGAATGCAAACACAGATTAAACAGATTTCCAATACTTATAATCAATAAATTTGGTAAAATCACAAATCTTGTAGATTCTATTCCAGAAAGATCTTAAAGAAATAAGATGACGACAGGAGGTAGCTACGACTAAGACTGACAGATTGAAATAACAACTGCACTGCCTGGGACTTGGGCTGCAAGAGAAACCATGAGGAATCAGACCAGAAGAGCTTTCTCCTCAGATGAAGAGCACCCAGGAGGCAGGAAGAGAGATGGGGCTGGGAGGCGGAGGGAAGCTTCCGGAACAAACCATAAAAGTGCATAACTGGGTCTGCCAACGGTGGCATTAAGGAAAGTGGCTGGAAAATCAATATGGAAAGCAAAAAAAAATTTTAAAGAAGTCTTGAGAAAAATGAAAAACAGCCTCATTAAAACATTTGGAAGTGATTATAAAAACCACCTTGAAATAATCAGTGTTAAACACAGCTTCAGAAAAATGTACTGGGATTTGACTCTATTAACTCCTTCAGTCCTACACCTAAGTCAGTTTTCACAGACACAACACTGTAGGAAATATACCCTCCATCCCACTCTACCAGTTTTAAACAGGAAACCATTAATACAAACGGGAAGTGACTCAAACACAATTGAGAAAGACATGAATTAAAGTACCCATGCAAATTAACTCTGATTTTTTCTTTAAGTTGTAGAAATCAAAAAAGAACCCCAAACAATTCCATCATGATTTTACACAAAAGGGAGCCACTTAAAATAAAATGTTTGTAATTAACTGATACAGAAACTGTATTATTACATCAGAGTTTTCTGATTTATTTGTTAAATGATACCATTTCCTTGGCCAGAGAAGAGGTCACAGCAGAAATGGGGCTTGAGAAAACCAGCAACAGGGCGTGTGGACTTCCTGGCCCTTCCTTTAGCACCATGGTCCCCTGATCAGAGGTCACTGACACCAGAGGTCAGAATTGCAGGGAGCCCATGAGCCTTAGGAATCCTGGACTAAATTCTGTATATGTTTATTTATCCTCTTTTTTCCTTCCTGGCCAAAAGATCTGTTAACTTTTCAGCAGCATCTCAAAAGATGTTTGGGACTTGAAGAAAGGTTAAGATTAAGTTGTAATATGAATAAATGACTGCTTTCACAATGTGTGGGGGAGGGCAGGTAACCCCAAGAACCACACTCTAAAATGCTGCCATCTGTTAGCTTACGCTTAAATCCCGTTAGAATAGAAGTCTCCTACATACATATACACACATGCATATATATAATACATATACATATATATATGTGGGTATATAAATAAACATATATAATATACATGTGTATATACATGTGTTCATGTTTGTGTGTGTGTGTGTGTGTGTATGTATATATATATATATATATATATATATATATATATATATATATATAGGACCTCAAGCATGCCTTGATTCTTAATATTGTTCTCCAATAAAAGGAACCAGAGCTCTTTGGAGAAATAGCTGATTCTAGGACGGGGACATGATGAGCCAGGAGCATTTTGTAGTACCTGAAAATAAGGCAGTGCTTACATATGTAAGGAAATAAACAAACAAACAGACAGACAGATAACAAGAGATTGGGAGTATGTCAAAGGGACATAGCAGCCAACTGAAAGAGCTCCTAATGTCCAAAGCTGGAATGATTTGAGCAAAAAAATAAATAAAATAGCATTGGACTATAACCCAAAGTATAAAAGAAATATCCATGAATCCATAGTGACATAAATAAGTGATTGAATAAATAAATAAATGGGGGAAAGAGACAAATCTCTTATGAAGAATTCCAAATAATTGATGTATAGATTCTCCACCCTCAAGAGGGGAACAGAACTGCCCACTCCTTAAGTGTGAGCTCTGTAGTAGTGACTTTCTTCTAAAGAGTACCTTATGAAAAGAAGAGGAAGAAAATAGTAACTTTCCAGTAGAAAAACCTGTAAAACATTACTTCAGCCGGATGAATGAAGTCAATATCAATAGTAATAAATCATGTGGATAGTATCCTTGATAAGATATAAAGAAAATGGCACTTTACCTCTGTGGTCTTCCTCCTCAAAATCTGTAACCCTAATCTAGTCTTGAGAAAAATATCAGACAGATTCTAACATAAGGGTATCCTACAAAATACCTCACCAATGCTTCTGAGAACTATAAAGGTCTTCAAAAACAAGGAAGGTATGAAAATGCTGCAGCCAAGCAGATCCTAGGGAAACATCACTACTAAACATAATGTGATATCTTAATGGGGCCCTGAACCAGGAAAAGGACATTAGGTAAAAACAAAAGAAATAAAAATTAAGTATAGACCTGAATTTTTTCAATGAACCCGGATATATACACCTGGGGGAGGGCAGGGTTGAACATAGAAATGGTGAAAGGGGGGATGAGGCTGTGTGGAATTTTAAAAGAATTCTAGCTGAATCAGAAATGCTTTCTTTCTTTAAAGTAATACTGGACCGAATGTGATGGGAGAAAATCCGGATGGGAGGTGTATTATTATTGCTATATTATTTTTTTTATTTTTCTGTAGGTTTTAAATTCATCAGGAAAAATAAGTAAATATGTTTGTCGAAGCAGAAAGCAGGTAACCCTTGGAGTTGTGAGCTGTCATCTCTGTGCAACAGTTTTCAAATCGAGCTTTGCAGCCCTATATTTCTTAGCACTTCCTCAAGAACCACAGCAAAGATGTCAAAAGCTGAGTGAGCAGGGATCTAGGCAACTACCTCTGCTTCAACCAGAGCAACTGGCTCCTCTCTGTTTTGTAAAATGGGGAGACTTTGTAATAAGTTAGAGTGTTTCTTTAGACTGGGGACCGCTGGTTGCTACTTTTTTTCTTGGGAGCAGCATCCTTGAATTTTAGCAGGACATGTGGCCACCCCTAGTACAAGTGACATTTCCCATAACTCCTTGCAGATAGGCGTGACAATCTGGCATCTAAGTTCTAGACAATAGGATGTAAAGAAAGCATCCTTAAAGGGAGGATCATTTTTTTCCCCCCTCCTCCCCCTTCCTCTTGGCTGGAATATGGATGTGATGATGGAAGCTTCCAGATTTAATGAACGCCTTGGTCAACGATTTGACTTTGGAAAAGTAAGAAGGAGATAGAACATGAGAAAAAAATAAGCTTGTGTATTGTTCATGCCACTACAATTTGGTGCTTTTATTTTTGTGTTCCTTGCAGCCTAACCAAATTTGAACACCGGTGAGATAGACCTTGGGACTACAAGAGGACTATTTCCAATGTCATGGGCTAGGATTCTGATGTTGTAAGGGAAGCTGGTTCTGGATGCGAGTTGTTTCCAAGACAGGAAAACCCTCATGGCCCAGCTCCCCAGGCACTGAGGGAGGGTCTGCCTCAGGAAATGGCCATAGATTTTATTGTGAAAGAATCATTTCTTGGTAGACCCGTAAGAACAGGAGTGTGGGGAGCTGTAGCTGTGCCTGGCACTGCTCGAGACAGTTTCCTTTTGCTGCCCACATCCAGTCCACCACCAGCCAAAGATGTCAGTGTGTAGTAGGTCTCTGTCATGTTTCATGCAGCGGACCCACACACTGCTCCCGCCTCCAGCAACCACACCACACAGCAGCAACAGCAAGGAAATCTTGGCTCCTGGGAAATGCAGTAGACAAGTTTGGATTTTCTTCCATGTTAGGTCATGGACTGAATACATACTTCTAATGTTTTTGGGCTTCTTATGGAAAGGAGGGTCCAAGGAGGAAAGAAAGACATTTCTATGACAGCAAGATGGGACTTGGAGTCATTTAATTTGAGTATTAAAAGGGAGATGACCTTGTGTTGAACCCCTACATGGTGAAGCGGGACATACCGGTTACATGTGTAAGATTTCATTTAACTAAGGGTAAAATCACTGCCTTACTGTGAATGAAAGCTGAGGATTTTATAGTACACTGCTCCCCCTTTTTATGTTCATGGATTCCTAATTTAATCTTTCTGAATCTCCATTAGCCCAGCTTTGTATCCAAGAAACAGTGTACCAGGTTTCTCACCTATTCAATGATTGGCAAATGACTTTTATTTTGAGTCTCAATTCAAATATTTTTGTTGCTACCTCTTGGAGCACGATGTTGAAGATTTTGATGTAGCCTAACTTCACTGGAAAAGTGCTCAGAGTTTTTAGGGATGCACAACAGGAGCACAAACACGGAAAGGGAGTGAAAGGGTCTGATACCTGCTGTGTATTTAGCATTCTTGTTCCAGACCCATGCAATAATTGGCATGTACAAGCATGAATCTTGTAAAGTCAGATAAATACAAGAAAGAAACCAGAAAATTGGCCATGAAAAGCAGAAATTCCCCCAAAAAAGGATTTCAGATAAAAATAAAGATTCTGGCAATAGAAGATCATATATGGAATTTAACCACTCATTTACATATGTTCTAGAGGTAACATCTGAATATATGTTTGTGTGTATAAACACCTAAATGAACATGGCTGTTATCTAAGTGACTATACATAGTTGAACAACATCCATAAATATGCAAATCCACAAGCCATGTCAATTAACTTAATATCAACTTTCATCCTCCAACATCTTAGAAATTCCTGATGATCGCCATTTTGGGCACACAAGAGATGAAGGGCTGGGAAGCCCCCAAAATGGGACACCATTTATTGTAATTTTTTCTCAAGTTTAACTGTCAAGTTCACATATGACTTTCTATAGGATTAAAAGATAAGGTGGCTAAATGACCAAGAACAGAAATGGGTGTCTGGTTCTCTTCTCTCTTCTCCTGATATTTCTCCACTGTGTCTCTCTCTGCCTGCAGACTGTAGTATATGAGCTAAACAAGAACAAAGCATGGTTGATCCTACGTCCAGTTACAAGGTAGACCAAGAAGCAAGCTGATATGGGAATCCCGGGATAACTACAACTTCAATTTTAACTTCCAGTTCAGGCCAACTTTGTGATCTGCACCATAACAAACTAAAACAGTTTAGAAACATCCCAGCAAGGTTTAGCACTTTAGAGGTAGCATTTATTTACTCATATCCATTAAGACATGTTCAGCCACAAATAACAGAAACAATCCCCCCAAAATGGCTTAAACAAATAAGGAGTTATATTTTCTTCACTGGTTGAGAAGACTCTTAAGAGAGGTAAGGAGTCCACGGCTGGTATGACATCTTGCAATGTCATTTGGAACCCAGGCTTTATCCAGCTCTTGCACTCCCTTACTTAGGATGTATCATTTACAGAACTACCTTGTGAACTCAGCATGGCTGTTCTATATCCCCGCTTGCATCCACATCACAGAGAAGAAGGATGGAAGATGAAGAGCATTTGCCACTTGGATGGGCCTCTCCCTGAACCTTACTTAGTCTTTATGGGAGCCCCATCTTGTGACTTATCTTTGTATCTCACTGAATAAAACCATGTCACATGACTATCCTTGCTACAAGAGAAGTTGGTAAATGGAATATTTAGAACACGTACAATACCACACCATGTAAAATTGGAGTTCATTTAGTTAATGGAAAGGGGACGAATAGATGACACAGGTTGACTAGAAGTATGTAGCATCTGGAATGTTATCTAGCTGTTACATAAGATTCCTGGCCAATCATTTCTACACACTCTGTTCATCCTAGTATATGGTTTGAGGACAGTGTTAGCATAGCAAAAAAAGCTACATATAACATATTTATTTTGACATAATCATTGGAATTACTCCTTTCCCACAGCATTCAGTCATTAGCCTCAAACGCCGGGAAATTTTTTTTTAATCTGAGAATTATCTCAAAGAAAACAAGAAGACAGTTATTCACTCCTAGATGAGGCACCTCTTAATAGATGTATTTAAGCTGTGATAAAAAGATTTTAAAGATCAGAAAATCTCAATATAGGAAAATTAAGTGGTTAAATAACAACAGGCTAAATCTGCAATTATTCTCTAGATCACTCGTTTGTCACTTAATTAAATGTGCCCTCAATCATAATTCTGTTCTTTTCAACAGCACTACAAGCTCCCCAAGGACCCCCAGCCAAACTCTATGATTCTTTGACTCTCAATGCCGAGAGCCCTGCACTCAGTCAGTGCTTAAGAATTGCTCATTGAAGATTCTGGAGAGGAAAGAATTTCCTAAAACTACTGTTCTAAACACTGAACAAATATGTTGTTAACACACATTAAACTGAAAAGCATCCAGATTTCTGTCAGGGACTAAGACCCAATAGGAAACCATACAAATGAGGTTAAGCTTGGCTGAGAGCAATTTTGCAATCAGGATCAAAAAAAATTATCAGTCTTTATCCTTTTTGTTAATTCTTCCTAAACTTCAAAGATGGTAACAGAGATGGCTATGTTTTAAAAGAGCTTGCTGGAACACAAAGGGAATTTAGTAATGACCTAATTCAAACCTTTTGTTCACAGATGAAGAAACTGAGAATTGGAGAAGTCAAGGGGCTTGAAGCCATTTAGATCTTTAGTAGAACAAGTTTCCTGGCTTCTGGGGCTTTTGGGAAAATCAGCACAGTGGACTGAATATTCGATCTCCATTCAAACGTTCGCCTTCCCAAAATGTCGTTTTGTTTCACAAGGCCTGATTGTTTTGCATTAACATGTTTCATCAAGACTTGAGAAATGCTTTTTATAAATGCTGAAATGAGGCAGGTAGAACCATCTGTCTTCGCTAGCCTTTGTCAGTGGCATCCCCCAGCTTTGAGGAGTCACACTTTTGGGCTCAATACCACAATGCGGGAGCTAGATATGCTGGCAGAAGGGCTTGAGGCTTCAGAACCACCATGGCAAGGACAAGATCCTGAGCCACGATATTATCAGTACTATGGTTGGACTAATTATGCCACCTTCTGTGTGACACGGCCATGGTCATTCATAAGGGCAGCCCCGTATGCTGTCAACTAAGACCAACATTACATTCAAGGAAAGGGACTCGGGGGCAATGATAACTATTCCAGACAGAAGTGCTCCCAAAGGAAAGCCAGGAGACAAGATGGCATGACAAGGAAGAAAATGCCTTTTCTAACAGGACCAGTGTGACCCTCGCCATGACACACCTTACCTCTGAGCTTTAGTCTCCATGTCTTTGGAATGAGGTTCAACAACACATCTGGCTCTAAGGTCTCTATCAGCTTGAAACTTTAAAGCCTCTAAGTGGTAAGAACTCCATTTTACTGTCAAAAGTCTCACTTTATTTACATTGCTTTCTTTATGGTTAAACATGTAAAAAAGCTTGTAACCAAGTCACTTTTGTCTTGATGGGCTTTTTTTTATAATGTCTTCTCACTTTCTAAGAAAAGTACTGTATTTTATCAAATCTTTCAATCATAATTCCAGATAGGAGCTGTGGTTGTCTAGACCCTTTTGGCCTATTGAACTGTTCCCTGAGATATCATAAAAAAATACTTGGTTCTTATTGTCCCTTTGTTGTTTCATCCAAGTTTTTTTCTTTTCCTCCTACAGCATTTTATTTGCCACAACCAAGCCAGTTCCAGGGCAGAAAGAGATTCACAAACCTTCCAATCTTGGAGGCACTGAAATTTCTGACCAACATACCAAAACATGGGATTCTGGATTGTTTTGAAATGAAGAAAATAAGATGATTCCCCAAACTTATTTAAACTGCTAAAGTTATATAGCCATCCCCCAAAGCAAATATTTAAGATCTAACGTACTGAGAGAAAATAAGACCATTATTATTAATTAGTATTAATTGAGGCCTCCTTTTTTGCTTGTTGACTCTTCCATGCTAGTCCATCATTCAGCCTGAGAATCAGGCCTCCCAGAATAACCTGATTGGGGCAAATTCAACACATTTTAGTTTCATTTTCTCCAATTCAAATACAACTTGCACAATGAGGTGAGCGTCTAACAATTCAAAGGAACAAACCATTAAATTAAAATTCCTAACTTGATTGTTTGAATCACACTGGGCTAAATTTACATCCTCCATAACACTGTGGGAATTCACTCTGTGGGAGATTTTTCTAGCTACATTTTTTTTTAAGCAAACCTTTTCTTTTCTCTTTTTTAAAGGGTGAATTACTTGTCGCTGTACCTTTAACGATAAGATGAAAGAAATAAAAACTGGACTCCAGGAGAAAACAATGAGGCAATAATTCTGAAATTAAAATACAGCACATGATATATCAATATAATTGTCCTGCGTATGTGAAGATAACTCTGCTTTGATGGTGTTATTTCCTGAGCACGCAGAACCTAATAAAATCTGGAGGGCTGAACTGATGAGAAATTCAGCATTAGAGATTATGAAAAACACACACTAAAATAGCCAAACAAAATTACTGAAAAACAATTTTAGTGGCAAATTATTTATCTAAGTAATGCAGGAAGATTTATAGAGATCTTCCAACATTAAAATAGTTACTTCAAACACTTCTTTGACAAAGGAAAATGATATGCTTATGTAACTGTTTGACCTTGAGCAACTCAGTTGACATTTCTGTGCCTTGGGTTTCTTCATGTTTTATTATTCATCCATTAGGAAATTTTCTTTAAATTTTTCTAAAAATTTCTATGATTATATCTTTTTGGTGACAGCTTTTTTTGCCTTTTGTTCTTGATTCATCTCATTCCTTCAAAATGGAATTTTAATTATAAAATAGAAAAAGAAAGGTTTGGTATTGATCATCTCACGAGTTGATGATATAAATACCAAATTGCAACAGTTTTAATCATGGAAGCATCCAGAATGATGCTTCCAAGTATCTAAGTAAACATGAAGCATCCAAGGAAAACAATTATCAAGATGCTAGCCTTCACTACACAAGGAACAGTTGGACAGCATATTGCTTGATGTGACCTTGGGCATGTCATTTCACTGTTCTGCATCCACTTCCTTTTCTGCACATATCAAATGGAGATAGTGACAGAATCACTGGGAGACTTAAATGAGATAACATGCACATAAATCTAAGTACCTACCATCGGGTAAAAGCTCCATAAATATTTCCCATTGTTACCATATTACTATAATTATAACAGATAAGCTTTCAGCTGTGATTACCATTTTGGGAATAAATTTGAAAAAACAGAACATTCCACTTCAACATGAACATTACTATTTAAAATTAGATAGGAGAAATTTGGTAGAAATCTTTCAGCTCTTTCCTTATAAATAATAAAACAGTCACTCAAATAAGAACTCATTATTTTATGAAGCAGCAGAAAGAGAAATCAAGAAATCAATGCCATTTACAATTACACCAAAACCCATAAGATACATAGGAATAAACCTAACCAAAGAGATAAAAGAACTCATTATTTTATAAGAAAGTGATGAACCTTGATTGTATAGTCATAGAAAAGGAATTTGCAAGCTATGGCTTGCTATGAAAAAAAAAAAAGATGAAGGAGAAGGAAGAAGAAGAATTTTTTTTCTATTTCTTGGTATTTGTCCCTAGGTTTTGAATTCTTTTCCCATCTGATTAGTCCCTTCTACTTATGAACACACAAATCAGACTTTATTAAAACTGCAAAGGTTTTTTAAAATGCTTTTTTTAAATATATATTTTCTATAATCTCCACTTCTCCCTATTCCATCAACAGCTCTTCCTCATACAGACACATCAGGTTTCTACCAGCTCACTTGGAAGTCATGACAGGACAGATGTTGACATATTATACCAGGGAATTCCCCCAGGCTCAACCTGTGCTGGTAATTCCTAACCCCAAATTATTCAAGTAGGACCAATTTATTCACCTGACATTAATAATATAGAGATAGTTCATAGAGTCCTTGTAAGTACGAATTAAAAAAATAAACTTTTTAGCAGATAGCTTAGAAGAGGAAGGTGCCCAGGTTTCTCTAACACACTGCATTTTGTGTCATTGGTCCTTTGATGGAAAAGAGACCAAAGCGCAATCTAGTATCGGGATGAAAAATCAGTGACAAGTTCAAAGACAGATAAATATAGATATATAAAATAATTAGAGTCAGAGAAACCTAACTCCCCAACCCTAAGAATCTTTGGAGAAATTAAGAAGGATTCTTGGGTTTCACCCCGACATGTGGGATGAGAAGTCAGGTGAATTTTATGTACTTAGAATTTTAAGTACTTAGAATGCTTAAGCACTCAATATCAACAATACTATTAGTGATGCTTTTCCTTGTTTTGATTTAGGGTGGTTTGCAAAAATGATAATAACAATGAAGTGAGTCATGGACTAAGTATGTCACATGCCACTTTTACAAGTTGCTGACCTTTTCACATCTTGACCGCAAAAAAATAAGAGACAATTTTCTGGTTATTTGCTCTAATATTTGCACCCTCTTTCCCCCTTATAGCACTTACCAGAATTTGTAACCATATATTAATTTTTATACCTTATTGATTGTCCTTCTTTAATCTGGTTGTGGGGGATTTTTTAGGATAAATATACCAGATCCCTTATGTTGCAATATACAGTAACAAATGTGTACTATTCAGGGGCGCCTGGGTGGCTTAGTCAGTTAAGAATCTGCCTTCAGCTCAGGTCATGACTCAGGGTCCTGGGATTGAGCCCTGAGCTGGGCTCCCTGCTTGGCGGGGAGTCTGTTTCTCCCTCTCCTTCTGCCCCTCCCTCCTCCTGTGCTCTGTCTCTCTCTCAAGTAAATAAATAAAATATTAAAAAAAAAAATTTGTACTATTTAATTCTCCTGTTTGCCTGGCACAAAAGCACTCATTTACCCACCATTGAATCAATCTACAGTTTTCTTTACTTTGTCATGTCTCCTGACTATACTCTAGTCACCTCGAGTGGATTCCAAAAATGCTCTAGTCCTAGAAAAGACAATCACAGTCTTCTCTCCAAAAGGGAAACTTCCGCTAATGCTGATGAAGTGGCATGAGATGACTATATTAGATGGAGAAAGAAAGGAAGGAAAGATATTTCATAATCAGAAACTTGCATCAACCTCTAAGGAACTGAGTAGTTTATTAGGTTTCTTTACCTGCAAGTAACAGAAAATAATTCTGGCTAACTTAGCCAAACACTAAAAAGAAAATAAGACAGGGAAATTGTAATTTGTCACCACATAAAACTGAAAAGTTCAGGAGTAATATCTTTGGCATCGTTTGATCTAGAGGCTCATATGTTATCAGTAGTGTCCAGTTTCTCTCCAACTTCTTATTCTGTCCTCTTCCATAAGGTTTTATTTTCTGGGTTCGAAGAGTGACACGAAGATTGTCAGGAACCCTAGGGCTACATCTACTCAGGTTCAGATCTACCAGAAAAGAGAGCATGCATCTCAAAAGCCCTAGAAAGGACTAGGATTGAACTTCATTGACTTGCTTTTGTTTTAACTCAACCAATCACCATGACTGAGGGAAATGCACTATGCTAATTCACTTAAGTGTAAGTTGCAGGTGCTCGTGAAAGTCAAAACACAGACTGAGAATAGTGAGGAGGTTGTTATCTAAAAGAAAACGAGTAATCTGATACCTGAAAAAGAGTGGATAACAATAACAATAATAAAGCTAATATTTTATTGGTTCTTTGTGTCTTACTATATACTAGGAATTATTCTATGTGCTTTATGTATACTAACTCATTTAATTTTCACACCAAGGTACATATGATTATTATCTCATTTTGCAGTTGAGGATATTGAGCTTCAAAGCAGTCACAAATAACCTTCCCAGAATTACTCAGATAGTTCCTGATAGAGTTGAGATTCTAATCCAGGCAATCTGAAGCCATGGTGTCGTCAGAACCATTCTAATGTGCCAACTGTGCTACATCTAGTGGTAAAAAATCCATTATAATTTTATATTTTCATAGACTCTAGCCAAGTACTTCTGCTCATTGATAGTATTTGGCATATAGGAAGCATCTGTTGAATCAATGAGTTAGTAAATGAATGAAAGAATGAATGGATGGTGTATGAAGCCTCCTGCAATCTATCTCAGCAAACTTTGCACTTCAACTAAATCATAAATTCCCAAAGATAGTCATACCTTACGAGTTTTCTGTGTCTTTTCCAAAGGCAAGCACGTGTAAATACATAAAGAGCTTTAAAAATAACATCTAATTATCGAAAGCCTACTTGCCCAGTAAATTTTAGAGTAATAAAATTGAATCTTTATAGAAAGTGTCCCATTTTACAGATGACAAAATCTGATGTGGAAAAAGATGACATCCTTAAAGATCATCCTTAAAGGTCATATAACTAGTAGTGGGAGAGCTGGTACTAAAACTCTTGTCAGTCTTACCATCATTGATGTTTTTCACAGCCCTGTTCTCCATTGTACTTTTTCCCTAAGAGTTCACTCTACAAGAGGTCAAGAATTTATGTGGAGCTGTGAATGTATGAAAGTCCAAAAAATTCACATTGAAAGAACTGTACACCAGTTGGAGGAAGGTGTGTTTTCTTTCACTATAGTGATAAGAAAAGAAAAGAGGAAATTTTAAATAAAGAAGAAATAGTCAAGGCAACTAATGGGATACCATGTCAGGAAGGAGCCCCAAAGACAAGCACCCTTTATTGAGAATGATTTGACCTGCTTTAAGTCTCCTAAATTCAAATCTGGAATCTGCCAAGAGTGCTCAAATGTATTCAGCCAGTCAACTGCAATAAAGACAATGAATGGGCTCCAGAACTCTCTGTTACTTAACTCATTGTGAAAAATTTTAGGGTTGTGTTTCTGTATTAGATTACTTGTCAGCTGAATCAAAAGTTCAGGACTAAGAGTCAGGAATAAATCAGTAGAGAATGAATGCTTTTCTCCACAAAGACTCCAATAATATAAAATTACTAGAGCGAGCTAAGTTGGAATATACTGAATAACTGAATATATTTATACATTACAGATGGTGTGGAACGTGGCCAGTGATACCTTGGGGATAACTTAAAGTCTGGCTTTCCTAGGGGCAGAGAGATAAAATAGCCAAAATAGAATCCCTTCAAACTTGAATCAAAGAGATGGAATGAAAATGTAAACTCATTTAAAAACTTGAAGGACTTATCTACCCTAATACAAACCAAGGGAATAACTCAATACCTTTGAAAAAACTGTATTGTTTCTTATCAAACAATCAGAGTAAAAGGTCTTCAGAAAAATAAATCAGCCCACAATGCCACCATACAGACGAAAAATCTGAGACTGTGTGTTCAAAGGCAAAGTGGAAAGGAGAAGAGATGAATCAATTTTTTGTAAAATTCACATAAACTATTCTCCATTTTAAAGGGGTTGGAGACTCAGAATTAACCAGATTGGCAATGTTGATTTAACTCACAGAGCTATTTATAATTCTATTTTTATTAGAACCAAAGGACACTTTAAAAATCTAGTCTAACCAATTCATTATATAGCTCAGACAATCCAGGTTCAAAGGGATTAAGCTGCCTGACCAAGGGCACACCGCTAGTTCAGCTGTAGAAGAAAAATAAATATCTAGGATGCCTAAATCCCAGTCAACTGTATTTTTCCAACACACTATACTTGACTTGATTTCTGTGTCTATTATACTTTCTCTGGCAGCCACATTTATGAAGACATATCTAAATATAAGCAGAAAACAGAATTTTAGGGAGCTGAATTTAGTTGCAAAAGAAAGTGCCAAATCCAAATTTCCTTAAAATGTATTAAGGCAATATTTTATCATCATTTTCAGCAAAATATCTACTGGACATCTGTGAAATTAACAGTATAGTTGAACTAAATATTTTACCTTGATTTTGTTCAGGAATAATTTGGAACTAATATTTTCTTAATAGCCATCTTACTTATCTACATGATAATAAAATTAATTCATTAATTTAGTAGGGCAAAAAGTTTCCAAAGTATTATGAATGCATATATATGTATGATTATGTATATATCCTCTTTGATGAGATCATGTTTCCTGTCTTTTCTACTTATGACCTCATTGTTATTACAGGACCTCTTCACATGTTTGGAGTATGATCATTATACATGTTTAATTTCACAAAGATTATGCTCTAGTAAGAAATGTATTTTATTCTTCCTTCCATTGGTATAAAGCTTAAATATTCTTTTCATAAGTCTGACTCCTTGTCATCAGATAATCTATTTTAAATGAATTTTCTTTTTCTTGGTTCCAAAATGCAAATTGAGGCGGGCACTCAGGAAAGATTATTCCTTTGTTTTTAAACTGCTTTTTTCAAATAAAATGTAGCTCTATCTTGCCACCCATAAGGGCCTTTAAGAACACTGGTCACTTCGATAAGTATTGTGACCAAATGCTGACAGTCTAGAGAAGGAAAACTACAGTGTGGTTTGAATTTGTCTTGTCTTCCTGCCCAAATTTGTAGTTACATGTTCTCTCAAGATTGTGTTGTGGATCATAGCACCTCTGTGACTGGGTGAACTGCCTCATTGACATGCCAGACATCCTGGGCACAACTGTTTTTTATAAACAGTAAAGGGATTAAGGTTGAGATACATTCTCAGTGTCAATGTGAAAAGTCCAGTCAATCCCCTGAGATGACCAGTGTTAATCTCTTGATATTATCTATATTCTACTGTCTTTAATGGCATCACACTCTGGTTTGGGGGGACAGAAATTCCTGTCCTCCTAATGAGTTAAGAGAAAGAATTAAGCACAGAATTACACAAATAACAACAATCTCAGAGAAACTGCTCACTCTAGAATTTGACTCTATTCTGAGTTTCTCCAAATAATCCAGGTCATCAGATCACAAAATACCCTGCATTTGCAATAGTTCATCTCTCTGAGAAGGTTAATGGAGGGTGGATAGGTGGGTCTAAGTTGTATCCAGCATGCCAAACACACCTTCTTTTCATGTGAATTTAAATTATCTCTACTGTTTTCCTCAGCTGTAGATACAGAGCCACACAACTGCATCCTTAAGAGTAACTCTAAAATCTATCCATTAAATCTTAAGCACTTCCACATTAGTAATGGTCTATGAGAACATGGGACCTCTGGAAGTGTTGAGTCCCATAGGGGTCATATAGTCTTCTCCTTATACTTATTGAACATTGAAGGTATTATTGGGGTCTTCAGTAGAGCAATTAATAAATAATCATTATTTGATTTGACCCAAATCTGAAAGAGAGTAAATTAAGGGAAGTAGCCATTTGTTTACTTCATTCATTCATTCATTCAACAAATAGTCATCCATGCCTGGCCTTTTAAAGTTTCTGACCAGATAAAAACATATGAAAAAAAAAACATTTTCAAAGAACATCACTGGCTTCTCTTGTCAAACCCTTAAATCACTGGTTTGTAACATTATAGAGGAGAAGTCTCACAGATTCCTTAGAGAAATTGTTGAAAGCTATGCACCTTCCAAAAAACAAAACTGAACAAAATACCTAAGTCCAGACAAACACACAAAAGTTTACTTCAAAGGTTTTCAGGTGTCCCAAAATTTTCCAAAAGATACATGCTTAAAAATCACTGCTCTAGGTCGAAATCCTCCCAATTAATAAACTGCTGATAGTCTGTATCCAGTCAGTGTCATACCTTGCCTGTCCTCTGTAATCACTTTAACACACACACATACACATGCACACACCATTCAGTAAATTCACCACTAGTTAAGCACATTGCTCTATTGCAGGACAAACTATACATTCTCAATTACTATAACCATTCAGGACAAAAAGTAAGAGAAGAGTAGTTCCTTTATTTGTATAGGTTAGATAAACACAAATTTTTGTGTATTGAATTATAGAGGCCTTTACAAACTATTTTAAAGGCTAAGTTATGATTTCAGTGACAAATAGTACAGTTTTTCTCCCTAAAGTTAAGAAAGAAACATCAACATAAGTGTATATTGAGAAAAATCAATCAGTCCGCATTTTCTGCCTGAAAAAGTAGATTATATCCTACCTGGAGCATTTGATTTCATTAATTTCCCCCATCTAATCTAGTATACTGCTCTTCCACTTCCATGGCTGTGGTTCAGGCCCAGACTATGTTCCATTACCTGGGTATACAAATAGGAGTCCTGGCTGACAGATGATTGTTTCTACAGCAGATCAATATCCCATTGCTCCAGTTCATGGAGACTTGGCCCAGTTTGTCTCTGTCAGACCTCAGCATTTCTCATCTCTGAGATCTTGGTTTGGGTACCTCTAAACCTGGGGGAGGGCTTTTGGGGGACCTGGGAATGATAAGCAGAAGCAGATTCTGCATGTGATAACTCTAACCATGGAAAGTATCGATGTCTTGCAATTCCAAAGAAAGGAGCAGCATTTTCCTCTAGCACAGTAAATGATCCTAAATATAAATCAATTGGCTTTGACAATTTCAATATCCACTAAGTAAATCAAATCTAATGTATGAAGACAAGCATCTTGATGAACATTAAGGTATTAGTGAACCATATATCTGATAGTCTTGAGGAATTATTATTTTTTTAAGAATGATAATGGTGATTTTTTAAAAAGGTGTTCTTAACATTGACAAACACATACTAAAACATTTATGAATGAAATGATGTGATGTCTAGGACTTGCTTTAAATAACCTAGAGAGCCAGGGAGTGCTGAAGTATAGATATAGATGAAACCAGATGGGTCAGAAGTTGATAATATGAAAACTATGAGATGCTACTTGGCAGTTTATCACATTATTCTCTCTCTTTTTACATGTTTGAAATTGTTCATAATAAAAAAGAGTTTTTTTAATAAAAAGGAAATCACAAAGAAGTAGAAACAACCCAAATTTCTCTCACCTGGTGCATGGATGAATAATATGTGGTCTATCCACACAATGGAATACTATTCAGTCATAAAAAAGAATAAAGTCCCAACACATGCTACATGAAAGAATCCAGGCACAAAGAACCACATATTATATGATTCCCTATGTATGAAATGTCCAGAATAGGTAAAAATCTCTGAAACAAAAATTAAATTAGTAATTGCCTAAGACAGAGGAAGATGTGGGGACTTACTTGGGTGTGATGGCTAAGGAAAGTAGGGAGTTTTGGGGCAATTAATGAAAATATTCTTAAATTTATTATGGTAGTGGATGCACAACTCTATTGATTTAATAAAAGCCACTGAATTGTACACTTCATAATGAAGACATATGGGGAACAATTTAGAAAAAAATTAATATCAACTGTGTGTTTGATAACATTGAAGAAGTGGTATTAATTTTATTAGAAGGGATAATGGCATGGTAGATATGTATGAACATTTCTTATTTATTTATTTATTAGTTAGTTAGTTTGTTTGTTTGTAATAGCATACCAAAGTATTTAAGGATGTCACGTTATGATGTCTGGGATTTGCTTTAAAAATAACCTCAAAAAATAGGTGAAGCAATGTGGTCAAATCTAAATAGTTGTTATATCAAAGTGATAGGTATGTAGACTCCATTATACATTTCTTCTTCTTTTTTTCTTCTTATGTATGTTTAAAAGATTGCAGGATAAAAAATTAGAAAACAAAAAGAAATTAATGAAATGTGGGAAAGGAGACTTTTTGTACCACAGTGGTTATTCTCATGTGAAGATTGTCGTCTCCCACAGAATACTAGTTCTGTTAATAATGATTACTTAAATGTTAATAATGATTACTTAAAATGGGAACATGTGGCCAAATAAGCTTGAGAAACACTGTTTTACAAGACTGTAAGACTTTCTAGCATCTTTACCGTGTGAAGAAACAAGGTGAGTCTCCAAAGATTGAAGATATACTATGTTATCCCAAAAGTTATTTTCCACGTACATGCTGTTTATTAGATAATAAAAACAGCAAGGCAAGATCATTCTGTAAAACACAGCCCATCATATTTTATACAGTGATGTGTCTTCCTGCAGGCAACCCAATCTCCTACTGGTACCTATCCTTCCATTTAGAGGCAAGGGACTAATAATAAACTAGTTCAGTTTTTTCAAATATCTCAAATTCCCATTTGTTTGAAGATGTGTTTATGGCCTAGAACCAGCCATAGTGGTGCAAGGTCGGAATCATACATTGGATATTGCCAAGCTTTACCCTCACTGAATTTCTAAAATTTTGTCTCGTTACATGTATTTAGTGAGCTGATGTTTTATGATGTTGGAGGAGTACCTGGTTTTGGCTGACCAAATCAGCAATCCATGCCTCACAACTCCAGTGTTCCAAGTAATTCTAGTCCTTCAGAGTATATCCCATGGCACTGATTCATGGAACAAACCCAATGTTTATAACCCCCTAGAAATTTCATTGTCAACTCATGGCAGAAACTCTCCTGTCAATTAAGGGATGAGAGCCTTGAGGTGCTATTCTATGAACTACAGTTTTGCTTTCAGCTTCTTCCATCTTTGGTAACCCCCTTAATATTCAAGCCTTTTGGAAGAAGAATCACAGAATTTGAATTGCAAATTAATGCTGCAGTTAGCGCAGATGTAATAAAATACATCTAAAAGACACTAAATCTTAGGTACATTAACATTTGCTTCAAGGTGATTCCAAGAATGGATATCAACAATTCAGTTTTCACATTAAAATTTAGCATCAACTAAACTGGCTAATCATAGAAAATAATTGTTGAGGCCCTCTAGACACACTGTTGAGTTACAGAGTTGAAAGTATCAGGTCTAAAATCAAACTGCATTTGAAGTTCAGCTTCACTGTAGTTTAGCTATCTAGAATGCCTTAGCTAAACTTTTTTAATCTTCAATGATACTCTGAAAAAGAATATAATAGTACCTACTTTTATGACTTTCATGAGGACTAAATGAAATGATATGGGAAATATAAAGTGTTTAATGTAGTATTTGCACATGGTATATCTAAATGTTAGCTGTCATTATTGGTTTTTTTAGATTCCCATATTTATTTTTCTCAAAAAATTAGTATTCTAGGGGCACCTGGGTGGCTCAGTCAGTTAAGCATCTGCCTTTGGCTCAGGTCATGATCCCAGGGTCCTGGGATGGAGGCCGAAGTCAAGCTCCTTGCTCAGTGGGGAGTCTGCTTCTCCCTCTCCCTTTGCACCTCCCCCTCCACTTGTGCTCTGTCTCTTACTTTCTCTCTCTCTCAAATAAATAAATAAAATCTTAAAAAATGGTATTCTACTAAACACATTTGGGGATAACATTGATTTAAATAGAATCAACTTCTGTTCTCCATATCAAGCACAGTACCCTTACATGTGGGTACTCAAAAGTTTATTACTGAAGATGATGGATGAATGATTAAATCAGGGTCTTCTAAGCCTATAGAGGAAAGTTTGGTAGACTTTTTGAGCTGGTGGCAGGAAAGAAACCTCGCCTCTTTTCACTGAGGATCCGTAGTCTATCCTGCTAAACAGAATTGGAATATGTTTCTCTAAATAAAGTTTAGTATGTTACTGAAAAGAGTATCACGATCAAATTCCATACTACCTTGGCATCAGAATTTCTTTGAATCTGATTATTATCTTAAGCCACATTCCAATGAGCACAAGGTGTCCTGTGGGGAAAATAATTACTCAATTCTAGTAGTTGGCAGATATCCCACTTAAAAAAAAAAAAAAACACTTTAAACTTGCCTTTGCATTCCTCATTTCAATACCAGTTAAATCAAAGGTGGATTATGATTAAAATGAAGGCATTTTTATGCACTAGCATTTACTGTATGCATTTTCTAAATTATATTCTTTTTGGTCTTGTTTAAGAAAAGGTTTGGTTCTTTAAGGTTTTCCTTTCCACATGAATTAAATTTTAAGCCTTTCTTTTCCTAGTGAGAAAAGTATGAAAGCTCTACATATGACCCTTGATGACATATGATCTAGCAATGACTTCATTTCTCTCCATTTGCAGACTTTACATTCAAGAAACTACTTAAATGGAGAAGACTTATTGCTTAAAAACTGACCTCTTTGTTTAAAATGTTCAAAAAATACACAAATTGAAGAAGTACAAGTTTGTTTCAAATTCAGAGGCACCAACATAATGATTTGTTTTTAAGTTACATTTTTCAAGAGAAGTCACAATATAACATCTTTAATTTGCAGTCATTCTCAGGGATTTCTAAACATTTTTCTGAGTTGAATTTAGAATATAGTACATAAGTGAAAGAATTGTTTTTTTAAAAAGCTCAAAATATTTTGGTCAACCGTGTATTCAAGCTTGGAGGGGCCTGGAGAAAATGAGATCTGCGGTTTCTCCCTAGATTTGCCACATATTAGTTATATTAGTAGCATTGGTCACAGGGTCTCGCAAGGGTTCAGTTTCCTTATTTCTAACACAGGGGGACTGGACATTTATGACTTCTATAGTTCCTTTCAGGGCTATGACCCTATGTTGGAACCAAATAGATTATGGGAAAATCTAAATCACTGTGAACTGAAAGAAATGTAAAGAAAGCTTTTGATAGTAAAATATTGTGAAATACCCAAACTTTATTGAAACAGAATCAGACTATAATGCAAACAACATCTGGATGTTATTGTTAGGAACCAAGTGCAAAAGGGGAAACCCAAATTATGTTAATGTTACACTGGCTAACATCAGAACCTTGGGAAAAGAAACAATCTAAAGAAAAAACAAGACAGAAATGACCCATGAGAATAGCGCAGTTACTATAAACCAGAGTATATTCAAAATAGGGGAAATGAAGATACTCAAGTCGAGGAAACTGACAAAACTCTATCAATATAACCCTTTACATCAATGCTGGCCTAACTGACTTTATAATGTTGTATCTTAACTATAATACAAATTTATATCTTTATGAAAGTCTACATGATAGGCATTTCCCAGACAAGAGTTCTACTTTGAAAAATGTTAAATTAGATTTACAGCTGTATTTCTTAGTCATTTGAACATTTTTATCTACCCTTTCCAGTAAAAACATTTTTAGTGGTTGTGGCTACTAAATGTTCCCAAATTAGCTGGGAACATTCTCACTGGTGGGGCTTAAATTTTTGCTAAAATTTTCTTTGCTCTCATTTGACAACATTGAAAATCTCTCTGGGGCTATTTTTATCCACACATCACTCAAAGTTCCACCACAGCAGAATCTTGTGAAGCATATACCAAGGCAAAACCTCAAGGTTATGTGAAAGCATAGTAATAATAAAAATAGTGATGGCTAGCACTCCTATCATTTATTGAGAACCCAAAATATAAGCCCACCATAAGCCACATACCAAGATGTACCAGGATGGATGTTATCTCTGTATTTGAGCTGAGGAAACTAAATTGAAGCTCAAAGATGTTAAGTAACTTACATGAAGTCAGGGACCTGTCACGTAGCAGGGCTAGGATTTAAACCCAGGTCTAGGAGCACCTGGGTGGCTCAGTCATTGAGCGTCTGTCTTTGGCTCAGGTCATGATCCCAGGGTCCTGGGATTGAGCTCTGCATGGGGCTACCTGCTCAGCTGGAAGCCTGCTTCACTTCTCCCTTTCCCACTCCCCCTGCTTGTGTTCCCTCTCTCACTGCTGGCAAAAGATACCCGCTGAAGCATCTTCTGCTTGGAGTTGCTCTGCCTCCCTTCCTCCATCTATCCTATGGTGCAGAGAGGTGACATTTGCCTTGGGGAAAACGTTCAGGTTTGTGGTCCTATGAAGGCTATGACCATCTGCATACTTTTCTATTTGTTCTATAGCCAATTTGAGCAATTAAATCTCGACAGCCCTGCTTAAGTCATCTGAAAACCAGTGATCAAAGACACTGCCTCTCATCCACTGCACATTCCAAAACATCAAACTCTTCCAAAAGCTGCCATTCCAGGTTTCCATCTTAAGAAGACAGAGAGATCAGCTCTTGAGTGGCAAGCCCATAATCAGGGTTTCCCCCTTGTCAACATGGCAGAAACATGACGTGGGATATCTGTTTGGCACAGCATCTACCCATGACCACTAAACATTTTCACTGGGGGAATGGGACTCTTAGATTCATGGCTTTTACAGACTCTTGGGCATGCCCTTAATTGGTTTAATTGGTTCTCTTTAAATAAGTGAAAATCAAAGCAGCCTAATTTAAATTTGAAAAAAAAATCCCAATTATTACTTCTTAATAACCACACTTTGTCTTTAAGCTCTCACTTAAGGTGGTACCTCTAATCTCCTTTAATCATGCCCCCTTCTATAGCCCTCCCACTCAAATGCATCATTCATTTTCCTGTATAAACTTCCTAGTTCCTGTCACCTGTTCCTGGGCTATTTACAAAAACAGATAAAGGAAATGACTCCTTACTTTGTTCTGTTACCCATTTGGCATAGATATGTCTAAGAATGGAAGTCACAGGTCCCATGGGCAGAGAATAGAGGAAGGGAGAAGAGTGATTTATGACGGTCAAAGTGTGGGATGGTGCAGGAAGATAAGAGAATAAAGCAATCTCTTGCATGAGCCTTGTTCCCAAGGATGATTAAAAATAAATGGCTAATCTTTCCTTCTGCTTGAGTGAAAGATTTGTACTGACATGTGGGTGGAGGAGGCCATTCCTTCTGTAAGCATTCTTGAAATCAAATCAGTCAAAACAAATGTTTATCGAATATTTACTATGTACAAGACTCTATGAATAATTTCACCTTCTGTACTTCAATTAGTTCAGTTTTAACTAACGTTTAGCTAAATTTTGCCTTTCTTCTTATCACTCCTGGATCTTGTAACCTAGAATCTTGCTCAGCTCCTATTTTCCCATTTAATTCTAAGATAATATGAGGTTATATTAAGCATTTGCTGCTAGTCATCAAAATTTCTTTCTCACCCATGTGTACATTGGGGAGTTATTTTGACATGTGTTTACCAAGCTATACACTATGGTTCCTGGTACATCCTTTTTACCAGAACGCTGATTAAATATGTTTTTGTGCAAGCCTCAAAAGACAGGCAAATCATTGCCCAAAAGATTTTTCTCAAGAATGGCCATGATTCTACAACTTCAAAAATTGTAAACTTCTTAATGATATGACTGTGTTTGGAATTTCACTTCTATTCTTCACAAGCACAGGGATAGAAATAAACTAGAAACTCAATAGATATGTATTAAATAGACTTTATTCATTCTTCTTCTAGATGTTATTCTTTCTCAGAAACTGACTTCATTTTCTCCCTTTCTTAGCTGGTATATAAAAGTGATTTCAGTTCAGCCTCATGGCTAGTATTATCTGAGATTTGTCCAACTAGAGAAGCCCAGCTTCACGAGAGAAAGGATAACTCTCACTGTGGTGTACGTATTATATATTTACATTATAAACAAACAAACAATCAAGAATATATAAACAATAGCTTTGTGGTGGGCTTACTGAAGAAAACACATTGAAATGGCAGACAGTGGAGCTATAAGACAAGGAATGAAAAGAATTGTGATGGACAAAAGAACCCACACAGAGCATGTTCACTACCTCCCTCTGAGTCTAATCTGAGCAGAGACTCATGGGAAGAGTTAAATGAGATAATACATGTAAAGTGTTTGGAACAGCACCTAGCACAAAGTAAGCACTCAATAAAGCTTTTTTATTACTATTGGTTTTGGTGTGCTTACTATGTGCTTGGCACTATGAGGTGTTAGGGATACAATGGGGAACCAGTACTCACAGAGCTCATAGTGTAATGAGCAGAATAAACATGAAACAAATATACAAGTTTTCCCTGCTTTCCAAAAGTAGAACATTCCTCTGAAGCATTTCTTAAGCTGAAATGGCGTAAAGCAAAGAAGCAATTACCATCAATTTATGTGGAAAAAATTGTTGAGCATTCCCAAACCCCAAAAATAACCTCTCTTGGGCTTTTCAGATACTGTAGAACACATTTTGCTAAAAGATACACAAAATAAGTCAAGGTAAAGCACAGATGCTCAGAGATAGTTCAAAGCTATGGTGGCTTGATGCTGAGATGCTGAGTGTAGTTCCCAGGGAAGGAGCTTGGTGCCGCCACCCTTGCTACTCCGGGCATGTGGCCTCTAGAACAGCTTGCTGCAAAACAAACACTGATTGTTATTTTCACTTTTTGCCTTTTTTCATAAAAGTGAAAATCCTCGGGGTGTCTAGGTGACTCGGTCAATTAAATACCTGACTCTTAATTTTGGCCCAGGTCATGATCTCAGGGTCGTGAGATGGAGCCCTGCATGGGGCTCTGCACTGGGCATGGAGCCTGCTTGAGACTCTCTCTCATTCTCCCTCTGGCCCTTCCTACCTCTCCCCCCGACCCTGCCCCACTGCTGTCAAATAAATAAATAAATAAATAAATAAAGTGAAAATCCTCTTCAGATTTCTTTTAGCTAGTGAAAACAGGTACTAATGTAAATTTTTTTGTAACAGTGAAGTGGTGTAACATGAACTTTATAAATGTTGGGGCGGAGGGATTCCTGTATATATAAATGAAAATTTTCAAATTCTGACAGGTCATATGATAGCAGAAGGCTGAGAGAACAAATAATGAGCAGATGCTCTTTTCAATAGAGAGGCAAAGGAAGTTCTGAAGAGAAGACATTTACACTGGTTTGGGGACCTCAGCTGGGAAGATATCTTCCACTCATGATCTCTCTGTGGTCCTTCTCCAAAGGAAAAAAAAAATACTGTCTTCTCTATTTTAATTATATCATCAATGTTACTCATGAGCTCTATTCCCTTAGTTATATTTCTGTGTAAAGCAAGCTTAGTTCTCAGTCATCCCTGTATTTTTTTCTAACTCGTGATTAAGTACTATGGCTTTTGGCATCAGACAAATCTGGGTTAAAATCCCACTTATGAGCTGTATGCCTCTGGCCATTTTCTTCATCTGTAAAAATGTGGAAAGTAAAATTGCCTCCTTCAGAGAGATGGAGTGAGATAAATAAAATACTTTATGTAATGCCATTATCACAGTTCCTGACACAAGCTAAGTGCTCAATAAATAGAGACTATAATAAGAATTCCAAATTTTGGATTATTCATAACATTTTAGTGGGTTTGTTATTGAACAACCAGGGTCCCATCACCCTCTGCATTATTCTTCATTATATCTAGTTCACCTTCATCAATCCAACCTCCTCCAAAAAAAAAAAAAGAAAGAAAGAAAGGAAGGAAGAAAGAAAAAGCTCAAAATTCATATAAGTAAACAATCCTCAATTTGCTTAGCTATAAACTTAATTTGTGGACACCTCAAGGAGCTATGTAAGTCTCATCTGGTTTTTTGCTTTTTGTTTTTTTTTTTGTTTTTAATGTGGACGTCAGTCTCCCCAATATCACCAAGTAGTTGCTGGTCACTGGAACAATCCATGCCTTATTCACAGAAATGCTGAAGTTTCCCAAAGCAAAGCCTGTAAAAAGCAGGGTAAAGGGATCATTCTCTCTGCCAACTCTTTTCCAGCTTCTTCCAGTTTTGTTAGAATGACAACTAACGTACTCCTTCTTTTACGTTTTTTTTTTCTTAAAAAACATGGATAAGCATTTGCATTTTAAAAAAAGTGGCAATTATCACTGTGAGGCATTCGGATTCCATGCCAACATCCACTGCTGCCATATTTCACAGTGTGCCTGAAGGCCTTCACTCCCCTTTTACAGTGCATATAGATTCACCCTCAGACAGTTCCATCTATGATGACTGTAACAAATTAAATTTTTATGAGTAGTCAAAAATACTGTCCAGTGTTATGACTCCCAAAAGATCAGAACAATACCCTTACCAATAAGAGTTCTTCAGCTCTCTGAGCTTATCTAGGCTTTTTGGTTCTACTTCCTTATTTAGCCTTCCCAGTTCTGTGGAGAATGGCAAATGTCATAGCCCCAATTTACAGATGGAGAGAAACCAAATTCTAGAGTGTTTAGAGATTTCCAAAAGCCACTATCAATAATATTTATTATTTACGAGTCACTCATTAACAGGCCATCTGAAAGAGTTTGGCCTGGAAAGGTCTCCTCATTTTGATGAAATAGGAAGCAAATGTTTTCAATCAATATTCAACTGGGATATGTGCTCACAAAGCAAAAAACAACAACAACAACAAAAAAAAACACACCAAAAGTTATAGCACATACCCCAGTGTAGTCCTCAGAACTGTTGGTTTTGTCTGGTCTGGACATCCCATTGGATTAAAGCATGGAGATAAAGAAGCCTAGATCACAGTTGTGATACTCTTCCGGGTGAGGTACATTCTCCCAGTGCAAGATGTCTCCCTTCTAGAAAGTTCCACCCCCGCTGGAGCCCCGCTGGCTGTTTCATAAATCCATGCTTCTCATCACAGGAGCAGCTGGGTGAGACAGTGAGACCACTTCAAAGCAAGCACATCACTTCAGGATGTCTCTAAACACATGCCGTTTTGCCTCTTGGCCATAGGTAGGGGCAGAAATTTTCAAATACACCAGAAGAGAATGTAAAATCTTTATTCACAGAAGCCTTCCCTTAAAAATAGAAACTTGTAGTTCTTTTCCATCACCATGAATGGGGGCCATTTAAAAAAATGCTGTAGAACAACAAACCACAGCCTGCCATCTATTTTTGTAAATAAAGTTTTATTAGAACATGGTCACTCCATTGATGTATGGTTCGTCTATGACTTTCATGTTACAATGGTGGAGACTGTATGGCCCACAAAGCCTAAAATATTTACTACCTGGCCTTTTATGGAAAAAGTTTGCTGATCCCTACTATATAATGTGGTCCCACAGTTTGAGGCAGAATAATGCCCTGGTTTAAAGCTCAGGCTCCGAAGTCAGTATTCTGTTTAAAGCCTGGTTCTGCTGTTGAGTAACTGAAACCTTATGTAAACTATCCAACTTCTCTGGGCCTCAGTGTCCTCATCTGTAAAACAGGAAGATTAATAGCATCTACCTAAGAGAAGTGTGGAAAAGATTAATTGAGATAATACATCTAAAGGTTTCAAATATTGCCTGGCATAAAACATCTTTATTAGTATCACATTGGCAACAGCTGTATAAACTGAACTCCAACAGAAAAGCTTCAGCTGAGTTGTAAATGGCACTTAAACATGCTTGTAAGAATTTCCAAGATTCATCACTGTGTTATACAAAGGGGATTCTCAGCTTATTTCCAGTGACAAGCAACAGGCTGACATAAATGACAGCTTAGGAACATAGCCATTTTATATCCTTCCCTCACTCTATCCCCAAACCATTGCTTTTGATTTCAATAGCTTATGTCTACATATGTCATACATTAGTCTGTAGTCAGACATTCAGACTTCAAATTATTTGATCTTCAAACTTGTCATTCTTCATGTATTTTGTCTTCATCTCATCTCCCTTGGCTTTTTTTTTATGCCTAGCATTCATTCCTTAATACTGATTTTACAACACCCACAAATTCTAAAGGTTATGGAGGATGATGGGAGGAGAACCCCCACACTTCCACTTAAGCCAATGAGACTCACAAGATAGTGTACCAAAATCCAGGTCCAGCCCCCACAGAATCTTATTTTATAGGGCTGGGCTGGTTCTAGAAAACTGCTTTAGTAGGACACGACACAAATGATTCTTACATTGGGTAATACTTTGAAAAGCATTAACCTACTCCTCCTCTTTCTTTCTTCTACTTTATCAAGAGATCGGCTTTTTGAAGTCAGTACATGCATCATCATGTCCCCTTTCTCTCTGAAAAAACTGGCTTGTATATACTGGGGGCTGGCAAGGGTGGGAGTGGGGTTAATATTTCTTTGGGCCTACATTGGTCCCAACAGGATAGCGTGAATGGACTTACTGAAAAGAAAACAGAATTTTATGGCTGCATGTGAGAACAGTATAGATTTTTTGAGATGCGTAATGATGCATACCATGTACCAGAGGGTAAAATTAAGCTCATAAGACTTTTCAGCTATATTTGATACTTTGGAACATGAGGATCCTTATAGATCAATTTAAACTATCTGGTTGAACTATCTGCCTAAGTAATTACATGATTTTTTTTCTGACTTTGCCAGTTTCGATTTGTAACTCCAAGTTTGGGAAAACCATCTCAAGTTAAATGTTGATTTTTAAAATCATTCTGTTCACCCCTACCCGCCCCACTCCCAGCAATGGGATGAATTATTAGTAATATGTTGAGGGTGTATAGCTTTGCCAAGATTTACTTCCTGTTTCTACTTGGGCTGGTTTAGTATTATTTTCCAATGTTCTGAAATTGCGTGTCAGAATTTATTTGAAAACATAATAATTTGGAAATGGGTATCTTGCTAATTGGAGCATCTGTCTCTAGCTACAGCTCTTTTCTTCTCTTTGTAACATCCTGATTTATAATGATCATCTCACCTTTGCAGATATTGCAGTATTTAGGAATAATGCTCAACCCTGTTCTGTGTCTGGAATAACATAAAGTCATCCCGGGTTATGCTATTATTCTACTACCTACGAATTATCTCTGTGCTTCATTCCCTATCGGTTTGGTTTGTTGCCAAAGTAGTGATTTATGTTTGCTTGCTTCTGGACTATATTATTGCAATGCTTTCATATACAGACTAACTGATTAGACTCTGCACAGAAAGAAAGGAATACAGTTCACTTAATCAAGTGTGTTACACACAACTCACTGCTTCTTTAGGCTTCCTCATGGTTTCCTTTTCTGAGGTGGGATACGGAAGCCATACTACCAAAGCCAAGACCCTGACAATTTCCATTAATGTCTTCGAAGCCTATAGATCTTAGGTTTCTAGAATTGCAAGTACCACTTACATCTGGTATAGCAAGAGAGCTGCTGGTATTTTGATAATTGGAAGTTTTATCCGAATAGATGTATAAACCGGAACTGATTCTGCTTTTGCTCTTAGTTTTCTTTCAGATGTCATTTAGTTTCAACATGATGTATACAAACAACCTTATCCTTATGGAGTTGGGCCCTTTTGTATTGCCTGGCATGAAGGAATGATGGTTCTGGAGAAGAAGGAGTCTCTCACATAGTCTGACATTTCTCCCCATGCAGCTAACCTTTACTCAGCATCCCTGGCCAATAACCATTCAGCATCCCTTTGGTCACCTTCAATGGTCGGGGCTTCAGGATTTTAAACGCAGCTGGTAGCACTGCTGCATATTTCTAGTTGCTGGTTCCTCCTTCTTTTTTAGTAGGCTCCCAAACCTTCTCTGAGGTAATCACCTTGGAGCCTTGTTTTGTTTTTCTCTCTTCTCTATAGCACTTGCTCTGGACTGGTTGTTTGTGTTCCCCCCAGATTCATATGTTGAAACTCTTATCCCCAGTGTGATGGTATTTGGAGATGGGGCCTTTGCGAGGTAATTAGGTCATGAGGAGGGAACCCTTATGATGGGACCCTTGGGCTGGCCCTTATGAGAAGACACAGGAGAGCGCTTGCTTCCTTTCTCTCTCTCTACCAAATAAGGGTACAAGATGGACTTCTATAAACCAGGAAGAGAGGCTTCACCAGGAACCCACCATGTTGGCACTGTGGTCTCTGAATTCCAGCTTCCAGAGCTGTGAGAAAGAACTGCTTCTTGTTTAAACCATCCAGTTGATGCTATTTTTATGATAGCAGCCCAAATGGACCAAACCAGCACTCATGAAGTATATTCCATAGGGCTACCATGCAGATAAAAAGACAGTTATCCAATTTGTCTTAAGCCCCTTCATCAACTAAACATACCAAATTTCTTTTGCTATCCCTCACCTCCCTGGTTTTCAAATATTTCACCTTTCTGTTCAAGCTTGTGGAAAATACTTCTCTTTGCCAATTTCTCTCTGTGGCCAGCCCATGTGCCCATTACTTAACCACTTGTACTACAATAGAGATGCATAGGCCATACCTTTCTACTCAAAAACTTGAAATTCGAAAAAACTCACAGAAGAAACCCAATGCAGAGAAAAAGACTTATCAAACAAAGCACTCTGCACAACTCTATGGGAGAGAAAAAAATTAAATTAAATCTTATATATATATATCTCCACAATGACTAATGGATCAAGTTTCCCATTTACTTCCTGAAAGAATGGACATAATACTAATTTTTAAAGTTTGAAAGGATATAATCCAAGTGATAATAATACTAATTCTTTTGGAGTAAAAGTATTACAGATACCTTTTGTTGCTTTTGCTTATTTGATACTTCTGATTTTTTTCTACAAGGAGCCAGCATTGTTTCTGTAACTCTTTTTAAGACAGCCAGCCAGCATTGTTTATGTAACTCTTTTTAGACTCAATATTCTAAAACAATTTGTCAATTAATTTTCATGGCGTAGATGACTTCCAAATGTTTAAACTCTGGGCATTAAAAAAAACATGGAAATTATATTTTAACATCTTTCAGTATAAAACAATTATAGTTTTATAATTGAGACAGAATCATGAGAAATTATCCATGACCCTAAAGTAGAGGCAAGGATTCTGAACAAAGAATTCATTGGAAACATTCAAGCAAAAGCACTGCCTACAGGCACATTGTTTTAAATCCATTTCTTTTGGAACCGTATTGTGGAAGATACACATACAATGATGTTAGCCCAGGGTAACACACAACAGAAAGTGTATTATTAAACTTGGAATACTTATAAGCATCCTTAGACAAAAATGCCCAAAGTAGCTGCCTGAATTGAGACATCTGGAAAATGGAGGCATTATGTGTTGACCTAGGATAATTTGCTATGATGCTGGTGATTTTCTATTCATTTTCTTCAGTACTTTTCAAAAGACTATTGTATTTAAAAACCAAATTGCTGGCACTACGCAATTTGAAAAAAAGAAATACATCAAGTACACAAATTACTGGAGAAAAATGCTGCCTGTAGTTTCCAACCAAGTTAGATCCACAGAAAATGTCATGTCAAAATCCTGCAGGGTCATCCTTTATACATTTGAGGATGAATTTATTACCTTACTACCCGGACACATCCCAGCATTATAGAGCAAAAGCTGCCTGTGTAATGGAAGCTTATGCAAACATTGATTTCTTGTGGTTAACTTCCAAACGTCTTCAGATTATTCTTGTGCACTCTTGGAGCTTATCTCTTCACCCAGCAGCAGACAAGTGAGTTAATATATGGTGCGTGTGTGTCCATTTTTGTTGACACAATGCACAGGCTATCAGTCGCTATTAATTCCAGGAGAGTAAGGGCAGGGCAGAGGGCAGGCAAAGCGGAATCCCAACAAAACAGAAAAAGAGAATATGCGCTGTCGGATCTCTTTTTGTCGAACAGTTCAGTTGGGCACCACTGATCTTTTAAAGTCTGTGTTTGTGCTACCTTCAATTACTTGCTGAAAGCAGCACAGATTGGCTCATACATGTCATTGTTTGGATAGCACAGAAACATGAATTAAATCTGTCAGTCTTTTGATCTGCATGCCAAGTCAACAGTGTAGTCATTGTAAGTACTTATCCAAAAAAAACCCACCCCCCCCCAAAAAAAACCCACTTTGTATTCAGCCATGAAGAAGAGAGGGAACAGTTTTTGCCCTTTTGCCTATTTTTATCACTCTTCCAGTAAGACTCCTTTTAAAAATGACATTTTTTTTTTTGTCAGTAGGAAAAAAACCCTTGTTAGATGCAGTTCTTAATTACAGATTTTGAGATCTGTGAAGGCTTGCGTTACCTCCTTCCATTCAGGACATAACCACACGAGTAATAGAGAGAGAAAGGTAAATAGTAACTCAAGGAAAATACTGTTTTGCATTGGTCCCGGTACAACGGTGTGCAATTTCTTCCCTTAGTACTTCTCATAAAATTGAATACTCTGGAAGTAGACAGCACATAAAACAACCTTTCAGGAAGAAAGGGGAGGAGACACTGAGTTTCATTCAAGCTGAAGTTCAACGTTAAAAAAACATAATCGTCTCTTGGAAAAAATGAGGTTGGCACTCTCCATTTTGTTTAATCACCCAAAATAAACATTCTTATCATGTAGAATGCTTCAAGAAAAAAAGAAATGCTTTCCAAGTCATGTCATTGAAAGCACAAAATTTGAGGACCAAGATTAAAAGCTCCATAATTTTTTATTTAGCTTGTGTTATGGTTAATATTAATAGGAAAAAAATGCAAAAGTTTACATTTGAATAGCCACAAATAATTAGAAGGAGATGGATAGCACCGATGGTTGAACAATCCCTAAATCTCAGAGTAGTAACGGTTTCTTAGGCGTCTAATAAGTAGGAGATTGACCCCATCTAGCCATTTGATGTGGAAAGCAATAGGGCAAGGTTTAAGGAAGACAAGCGAGGTAGAGCAAAGGATCTCAGTAATAACCTATGTGATCAAACTCTGAACAATAGAGCAGCTCTTTCTGATTGAAAATCATTTTGAATTCATATCCCCACAAAGCAATCTGGAGGTAAACCAATCAGTCTCCAGCATGGAGAGTTAAGTCTCTGGAGCTTCTGGGTTAGCACCTTTTATGAAAACTACATTCATTTCATTTGAGGAGCTTAAAAGAACTCCCCCATCTGACCAACAATTAATATCCAAACCAATGACGTGCTGAAAAATCGCGATGACCATAATTGGGAGTCACTGCAAGTTCCTTCTCTAGACGGAGAGGAGAACAAAGATGCTACTGAATGTGTTGTCTTGGGTCTTTTTGTCTGGCTGACCTCTCTGTAGATGAAAAATCGGTGACAGCTGTAGCTGTGTGCAGGACAAACATCGCTCTCAGTATTCTGTGTAACACACACACTTCAGCTCGCTTTGCTTTGTTTCCAGAGGCGTTTTATTCTCGAGTTTCAAAGCTGAGAGGCAAGAAAAAGTGCCAATTGGAAGTCAAAAACAAAACAGTGAGGAGATACACTTTAATAGATTCATCTGCATCGCTTTGTTAGCAATCTGTGGTTCAGACTTTCATTTCTCCATCACTCGAATGAAGCACGTCTGAGTCACATAAAGACATAGTCTCTGAATAACAAATTGTCATAGGAGAGGGAATCTTTTTTGGCCCCTCATTCCAGCAAATAAAGTTTGCAAGGAGCAATGGAAGAATTGCAGGTTGTGTTTGGACTCGTTCTAGTGTCAGCTTCCAATGTTTGATTATCTGCATAAACCCAATATTTCATCCTGCTAAAGTGGGAGTAGAAATCTCCTGAGATCATGCCTTTAAACAGTATTTCTAGTACTTCCTGCTTTCAAACGTGTTCTTTCTCCCCATCCCCCTCCCTATCTCTGCTCTTTGTCTTTTCTCTCTCTCTCTTTTTCTTTCTCTCTCCTTCTCTCTCTCTCTCTCTCTCTCTCTCTCGTGTGTGTGTGTGTGTGTGTGTGTGTGTGTGGTTTTCCTTCACAAATTCTGGCCAGATCTTAAAGCAACATGAAACTGAAAAATAGTTTTTTGTGCTTTTGTCCATCAACAATGCCTCTGTTTGAACTTACTTGCTGAATATCACGTGTCTGAACTCTGTCATATAAGGACAGGAAGTATTACAAGTATTCAGTATGACTGAGATGTGGGGCCATGTAAAATTTCAGAGTTAATAATCTATGCACTGTTTTTTAGTGAATGAATACCAATGGGTTAAAGGTGCATTTTTACCAAAAAAAAAAGCCTATCCAGAGAAAATCAGGGAACTTTGAGTCTGAAAATGAAGATGATGCTCTTTTCCATGCCTTAATAAAAGGCCAAAAACATAACAAACAGATCCTTCTATGTAAGTAACAAGGAAAACCTGGCCTTTAATTAAGGCAGCAGCCCCCATGTTTGTGGTAATGTTCTCCAAGCTTCATGGTCAGCGTCACAGTGGAGATTTAGTAATCAGCCAAGATTCTGGGGAGTCTTGCTGTAACAGCCCCTTACTCAAAGTTTTAGGTGGAGAGAGGCTCTATAGCTTAGCAGTGATAAATTTGGAACGTGGAGCCAGACAAACCTGAGTTGAAGTCCCAATTCTGTCATTTACAGGCTGTGCGGCCTTGGGCAAATTACTTTACTCTCTGAGCCTGTGTACTCAACCTTTAGAAGTGGGAAATAAAAGAGCCTTACAAGTTTGTACAAGAGAGCTTCTAAATTTGCTGGAAGGATTAAGAGAGAGAATTCCTATAAAGCCCTGGCAGGCAGTATGTGCTCAATGGAGGGCAATGACTTTATTTTATTATTATTGAATTAAAGGTTCTATCAGTTGTCAGTTAGCCCCGGGGGCGTTGGCTCATTGATTCATCCCAGAACAGAGTTCTTCACACTGAGTGAAACTTCCAGTGGATCCCAGAGGAGAGAACACAGCAGGGGGAAGCGGGGAGAACAGTGAAGGAAGAAGGAGGTGGAGGCAGGAGAGAAAGTTCTGCCTATCAATTAATGTGCTGTTGACTCTGAACCTCCCCACTGAAGGGAGAAAATTAAGCATCAGGCTTTGAACTCTAAACTGTGAGCTAAAACTATAGGAGTGTCTTGGACACCTTCCCACTTGCCGCTCCAGAGATACTGAGGAAGACTGGTGGGAGTCTACGTGGTTTCAGAACATAAAGCTGCAATGAGGGAACCAGAGATGGACAAAGTCTAAGCTCCATGAAGATTATGCAGAGTGCAGGATGGTACAGGTGAAGTAAGGGGCAACTTTGAGGCCCCTCTTGAAAATTCTAGGCTCTGCCCTTGAATGTCGGTCCTGCAAGCAGAGCTCGGTAGCCTCAAGAACCCACTCTGTGTGAACACACATTCACACTTGCATGCACACACACACACAAGCCCAAGTGCCCTTCTGATTTCAGAAATGCTTCCAGCATTAGTATTTAATTACCTAATAGATAATTTAAGACTTAAACCTAAGAGTTGGACCCCAAACTAGCACTTAGCCCACAGTCACTCTAATATCAGTAGTTAGCCCAGAAATGCTTTCTGATATAATACCTGACAGCTCACCAAATGGCTTCTCAGAAAAAAGTTATTATAACAAAATATCAGTAAATGTCAAGGCAGTAAATAGCACCTATTTGTTTAAGCCAAAAGACAATTTATCTTTCCCTTGCCACATCCAAACTATTGGCAGCCCTGTTTTCTCGGCTCCAAATAGATCCCAAGTCTGGCCAAGTTTCACCGTCTCTCATTCCCACCCCTTGTCCAAGCACCATCACTTCTCACCTGTTGCTTCTCTCACCCCTTGGGAATCCACACTTTACACAGAAGTCAAAGAAACTGTTCTGAATGTCAATCAGAGCACATTGTTCCCTGCTCACCTTCCTCCAGTGTCCTCCCCCACGGCAGATGAGTGGCCCTGCTGCCGAGCTTTCCAGATGCACACCCCACTTGTCTCCCCAGCCTTTGGTCCCTACACTAAAACCTTGCTCCTCCTTTGGCTCCTTTGCACATTCTGTCCCCTCTGCCAGGAACATTGGTCTCCATCATTTCCCGTGGCTATCTCCTTAATATTATCCATGCCTGGTTTGAAGTGACACTTCTCCACAGGATTCTTCTCTGACCACTCAGGGAAATGGCCACCATCCTCGTGGCCACACACTCACATCCTGGCTTCAGAGTTCTTACGCTATTTGACTGTGTCTTGGTCATTTCTTTGTCGACTTGCTTAGTGTCTGCCTCGCCCAGTCTGAAGGATAAGCTCTGTGAGGGCAGGTGCTTTCTCTTATGTACCACTGATTCTCCTATTCCTAGAACCCTGTCTGACGCAGACTTTTGTTGAATAAGCATGTGTTGAGTGCTTCCTATAAACAAGTATGATAGTAAGCTCTTTATATGGTGTATTTTATTTGATGCTCCCCAACATTTTGAGGGTGGTCATAATTAGTGTCCCCATTTTCACAGAGGAGTATGAGACATATAGGTTAATAACTTGCAAGTGAATGATGGCAACTGTCTTTCAAAAATCAAGTGTATTGAGACATAATTTATCAAGAGTAAAATATTCCCATTTTAGGTATAGAGATTAATGAGTTCTGATACATGTATACATCTGTGCAATCAGCACTATAATTAAGATATAGAATATTGCCATCACCCCAAAGGTTCCCTTATGTCTTTTCTAAGCTACCCCTCATGAACTCTGGCCTCTGGCCCCTGGTGATTTGCTTTCTAATTGCTATCGATTAGATATAGCATAGACTCCCTTGTGGCATCTATATTTAAAGCCAGTTTAGAAACCACGCTCAGAGCAATGTCCACAATAGCCAAACTATGGAAAGAGCCAAGATGTCTATCGACAGATGAATGGATAAAGAAGATGTGGTGTGTGTGTGTGTGTGTGTGTATATATATATATATATATATATATATATATATATATATATATATATAATGGAATATTATGCAGCCATCAAAAGGAATGAAGTCTGGCCATTTGCAACGATGTGGATGGAACTGGAGGGTATTATGCTGAGAGAAATAAGTCAATCAGAGAAAGACATGTATCATATGATCTCACTGATATGAGGAATTCTTAATGTCAGGAAACAAACTGAGGGTTGTTGGAGTGGTGGGGGTGGGAGGGATGGGGTGGCTGGGTGATAGACACTGGGGAGGGTATGTGCTGTGGTGAGCGCTGTGAATTGTGTAAGACTGTTGAATCACAGACCTGTACCTCTGAAACAAATAATATATTATAGTTAAAAAGAAGAAGAAGATAGTAGGAAGGGAAAAATGAAGAGGGGGGAAATTGGAGGGGGAGACGAGCCATGAGAGACTATGGATGCTGAGAAACAAACTGAGGGTTCTAGAGGGAAGGGGAGTGGGGGGTGGGTTAGCCTGGTGATGGGTATTAAAGAGGGCACATACTGAATGGAGCACTGGGTGTTATAGACAAACACTGAATCATGAAACACTACATCAAAAACTAATGATGTAATGTATGGTGATTAACATAACAGAATAATAATAAAAAAAAGAAATCACGCTTAGCTACTTTATTTGGCCCTAAAGCCATTTTGAGCATTATCACCTTCTTTGATGCATGAACAGGTGACATTCAGAAATTTAGATCAGATTGCTATATATTCCAAAATTTTTATAATAATAGTCAATTGTGCAAACATAGATATAGATATGTATCCATAAATATAGATAACTAGCCATCATTTATTAAGGTAAAAAAAATACTCAAAAACTAGGTTCAAATTCTGGTTTTGCCTCTTATTACAAGGTTTGTGACCTTGAATTAGTTTTTCTCATACCGAGTTTTAGTTTCCTGATCTACGTGTAAAAATGCACATAATTATACCCACATCGCAGAGACAGTACAAAGGTGGTGAGAGATCTTGTAATTCACACAAAGCGCAGGTACCTGTACTGAACAGAGAATGGGTAACCATACCACTCATTACTAGTTCTATTCCAGAAGCTGGGCCACGCTGCCTTAAATTCTTAGTGGTGTTTGGCTTTTCAAAGTGTGACGTTTGCCTGTTGAGACTCGGGCATCTCTGTGAAACGGGTAGAGAAAGGAATTATTACTCAGATCGTTCAGATGGAGAAGCCACAGCCAGAGTGATGGGCAGGGGCTGCAAACAGCGCTGTTGGCAGAGTGAGGTCAAGAACGCAGATTTTCCCAAAGACTCTCAAAGTAATTCCTGTACATTATTTATTGCCACTATATTTTTGTTAAGCTGGCAGAAGAAAACTGCCCTCATGGCATTTGGTAAGTGGGAGATCTCAGGCAAAGGTGTGTTAAATGCCCCTTCAAATTGTTAGTGTTAAATAATGACAGAGCAAGGGTTAAAACTTTAGCCTGTGGATTTACCCTTTTCTTATCCCTGAGTGTGCCTATTCCACAAACTTTAAAACTGGAGCTTTACGTAAATGAATTACTAATCAGAGAAAATGAAGAGAATAAAGAGACAGAGGGAAATGGAAAGAACTCTTAAGAAATTTGACAGAATAAAGATAAACACTGAAAATGGTAGAAGTTGTGAATATGGCCCATATGTTCTTCTTTTTTTTTCTTTTTTTATATTTTTTTTTATTCTTATGTTAATCCCCATACATTACATCATTAGTTCTAGATGAAGTGTTCCATGATTCATTGTTTGTGCATAACACCCAGTGCTCCATGCAGAATGTGCCCTCCTCAATACCCACCACCAGGCTAACCCATCCTCCCACCCCCCTCCCCTCCAGAACCCTCAGTTTGTTTTTCAGAGTCCGTCGTCTCTCATGGTTCGTCCACCCCTCCGATTTCCCCCACTTCATTCTTCCCCTCCCGCTACCTTCTTCTTCTTCTTTTTTTTTCTTAACATATATTGCATTATTTGTTTCAGAGGTACAGATCTGAGATTCAACAGTCTTGCACAACCCATATGTTCTTCTGAAGCCAGAAATTACCCAGACAAATAGGTGGGAATACATGCCCGCTAGACAGGCGATGTACCAGAAATATCCATTTAGGTATATAGTAATCAATATGCTATCAAGAACTGTGTCTTCAGGATCACGGAAAATATGCTGTTCAAATGATGACTCAGAAATTTCAAAATTCTTGGTCTGTGGCTGCATAAAATGAGTTATTGGCTTGAACCAGAACAGAGAAGACAGCCTTGCAGTGCAGAAAAAACTGTACTCCCTCTTAGCTAGCTCCTTGCAAAAAAATGTTGTGATCGTTGGTGAAGAAGCACTTTCTAAAATAAGAATATCTATTTTGGGTACAGAACAATTCTTAATATTTCAATGTTTAAAAGCAGTAGTTTGCAGCAGTGTTTAAAATTAATAGAGTATGATGTTCCAGAATTCTCATGCCCCTTTTCTGAAGACACGGAGTGGGGAGGAGGGTTTTGCTGCTATGAAGTCATGAGCTACATAAGGCATACCTCCTGAATACTTGCTGGCACAGACCTAATCCTACTCCTTACATTGCCAACCTACTTTTCTTACCCTTTAAGATATAGCAGAGTGAAGGTTCTACTTTCATCTTTTTGATGGAGATATAGAACTTCATTCTTTAAGAGAAAGATACTTTCTGAGTATTTGTAAGGAGATCTTATTCCCAGGAGGGCTTAATGAATACCACAGGTGCTCAGATGTCAAGAACACTTTAGGAACAGTCCTGCCTAGAGTCAGAATGACAAATCTTAGTGGGAGGTGTTTGAATTATGCTAGAATTCAGAACACACAGTGACACACTATAGTATTTTATATCAGTTCATTCCTATCCCTGGCTCTTAAGTAATAAAAAGGGCAAAACAACACTCCATGTTTCTACATGCTGAGGATGTGTGGGATGCATGTGCATGTGTGGTTAGGTTTGGAGAGAGAATGTCTTTACTCCTTATTGAAGTGCCCCTCTAGGTGTTTGAGCCCCATACTTCAATTTTAACTGTCGATCTAAGAGACAATATATAGCTAGGAAAAGATAGACATTCAGCAAAACTGGGGAATCAGTAGAAGTTATCACCAATGTCTTTTTATAAGACCACAGTTACCTTTCTCCCCCACTGTGTGACTTTGTGATTCCCTTTATGTTCAGTTTTCCCAATCTTAACCACCGCACCCTACCATTACCCAAAAGCGGTATTGCCAGAACTTTCCTGAGCTCTCGTCAAAATATTGAATTGGACCCTTTCCCCTTCCAGGCACAATGACATGTCACTGCACGTGTGTCTGTCATGGCTTACATAGCATCTTTTCAGATGTGATTTAGTGCCAATCGTGAAGAGCGAACAGTGTTCACATACAAGGCTGAATTTTGTACTTCTCCAGAAGAATAGGAAGATCTAAAGATACTGGGCTCACCATCCTGCAACGCAATCCCCAGGCGCCGAGGGGCCGCTGCCCAGCCTCTCGAACAGGTTAGGCACGTTGCAGTTCCCCAAGCTCCCAGAGGGGGCCCTGCACCGTTTCTACTGTTCACCGTGGGGTAGGGTGTGTGGTTAGGGACTTCCCACCACTGCTGGCCTCTGCCCTGTGGGAGCGGGGTGAGGAGGATTTCTCCCTCCAGAAGCACAGAGGGGAGCTGAGAGGCTGGGGGAGGGGACTCTGTGGCCAGCAGGTCTGTCATTATGGGCTGTTCACCCATAGGCACCACTAAATCCACACAGATTTGGGGAAATCCTTTTTGCCTGCTTTGCTATTTTACCTCAGAGCAAAAACTAAATTAAAATAACACAAAGAAGGAATCAAAGACTAAAACTACCCACAGCCTCATCACCCAAACAAATCAGTGTGGTCTTTGAATGTGTTACCTGGAGACCTTTTTTTGTAGGTACATTCAGTGATTACCCGTTTGAGGTAATGTTGTAGATTGAACTGCGTTATTCTATATGGTCCCTTTACATCACACTAGGAACCTACTTACCTTTTTGCCCTCCTTTTTAAAAAATCTCTTTCCAGTACCCAACGTAACTCTACAAACATGTAACAACATCTATAAACGTAGCTCTAGGAGCGTTTGGTAAGGAAAAAAATGGGATCGTGCTGTGCACATTTCTCTGCAACCTGCTTTTGTGATCTAACAATATACCACAGATACAGGGGAGGTTTGTGTGACTTAAAAACCTGTGGCAAATTCTCACGGAGTGTCCTAGGAAGTCTTTGTCTCTTCATAGAGGTTCTGTCCCCACCCACATGGCTGCTCCCAGTGACCCGCGGGTCTCCGTGAGTTACGCACACATGAGCTTAACCTCCCTCTTTCTGTCTCCTCCTCAAATCCCTTACAGTGTTCTTGGTCTTTTTCGGCATCTTTGATACCCTGCTCTCCACTGCCAGTCTGAAAGCTCCTGGAGGGCAGGAACCGAATCCCTCCATCCCCTAAGGTTTCTTGGACGGAAGACTTCTTGTAACTTCTACTCACACACTGGGAGACACACAGCACAAGGGAACATGGGGAAAGAAAGCAGCTCCCCAGTGCAGGTGCCGCAGCTGGTTACTGGCTTCATCGAGGGTGTGCTCCCTCTGGCCTCCTTTCCCTCTGTCCCTTCTCCCCGTGGTGTCTCTGGCTATTTTCTCTGCTTACAGTCCACCTATCTTTTTTGGCTCAGGTGGTGAAGTACAAGTGTTAAATGCCTCCTTGGTACCTTATTGCTAGGGACTCAGGAGAGGAGATGCCCTGGAGTGGTTCTTAAGACTACAGACCCAGCCTGGGCTGTGGCAATGGGGCAGGGGCCTGCCTCCTGGGCTCTCAAGTGGACGCCAAAGCAAAGGATGTCACAACTTTGTTTCCAACCCAGCTGTTGCACCTGCTTTCATTTGGGGCTTTACCCAGGTTCCTGATGTACAACCTGGCTGCGGCTTCTTTTCCTTTTAAGGGGCCAAAGTGTATTCTTTATTCACTGTTTAAAAGAAAATACGGCCTTCAATACTCCATCGAGTATCTTTATAGCTTTGTAGTTACTGAAAATAAAATTAGGTAGCTGTGCAATGATAAAGAGGATTTTAAGATTTAAAAAAATTCATTGCCGTAATTTGTCTCCTAAATAATAACAATAGGATGAGCTATAGCCTCTTTTATCTGAATTTCTGCTGTCTTCGTTTACTCCATGATACAGGGCCCAAGACCTACATTATTGCATTAAGTTTGCAAAGCTATCGAGATGCCCTTGAGTAAGATTCATCATCTTGTCCTAAATTCTCCACACGCTCCACTAAAAGCCTAGTGGCAGACTGAAGGGATTGTCAGAAAGCATAAAAGACAAAATAAAAATTTTATGCTCTTTTAGGCAAGTGAAGATTTGCCCTCTAGCAATTTCTGATATTAACTCATTAATCCTCACAACCTATCTAGAGGATAGATTTCGGGCAGGAGCAGGCCCTGTCATCTCAATCGCCTTGAAACTTGCACCAAACAGAGCACTGACCGTTCCCCAGGGCTTGGTCTGAGCATCTCCTTGGAGCCGAGGAGGAGCCCACACTGGGACAGACGGGATTCAGGCGTGTCTCTCCTACTCCCCTCCTCTGTCACAGGACTGGCAGTGGTACAGGACCTGTGCTTGGTTGAATGCACTGCTGTTGTCATCTTGAATTTTTGTTCAGATGAATGTTGATCAAGAAATCCTGCATTTCATTTGGCGCTCCCCCCCCCCCCAAATAATATAGCCGATCCTGTTTCTCACACCTCCTAGAAGAAAAGACATGGGTTCTGTAGCATTTAGGTCAAGACATGTGTCCTTGATCTTCAGACTGATGCCAGGGGTGCAAGGGCGAAGTCCACATGTCCTGTGCCTCATCCGTACTCTAGTTTTGCTCTGCTTGTTCAAAACTAAATTGGGCCATGTGCTGAGAATGGTATCTAACGCTGAAGTCTAGATATTTTCCTTCTCAATTCTATTTATGCCACACTGACTTTATGTTTTCTTGGTTTGAAATCCTGTTTACTTTACTTTGTAGTGTTTTTAATTGTTGCCATATAACACCATACCTTCTTTGCATGTGGCATCTCAACAATGTGCAATTTCTAATAGTCAGCATGAAATCATAACTTAGGAAAACATTGCTGAGCTAATTACAGGGACTATCAAAATAAATCCAAATCTTTTCTGGGCCACAGTCCACATCTGAATCATAATAAGTGTGAAAATGTTTACAAATCATTACAAATTTTCCACATAGTTTCGCTCAATGTTAGGACCAATCGTGTTTTTTCAGTCATTTGAGTCGATGTGTTGGATCATCTCCAGTGAGAACACTGATTTTAGAAAAGAGCTTCCTAGAGATTGTAAAAATCAAAAGACAAAATTAAAATATCCCTTAAAACGCAAACCATAAGGAACATTATTCACAGAAATATTTGAATACACCCATGAACATAATCTATTGTTTATTTTGGAAAACATTACACTGATATTACAAAGGCAGGAAATGGAAGTAGGGTAGATAAGCATTTTAACTATTTTGTATATTTTAATAAATTCACATATGAAGAAAATCCTATTTATAAAAATTAGACAGTAGTGAAGCAGTTTGTTTTATGACAAAATAAAGAGAATTCTTTTAATAAGTATTTACCTACTGTCACTTTTGTGATATTGGAATTGAGCTGCTACCTCGGCATAATTCTAAGATGGATTTTTTGTTATTTTATACAAGATTCATTGTACCTACTATGTGCAAGGCATTGGAAGAATCCATTACTGTTCCACATTTGTTACTCTATTCACATGTTCTTAGCCCTACTACCAGGCTGAACAATTAGAAATATATTCTGAGAAACAGTGAACTCAGTTCTTCCAAATCCCTACAGCTATGCCTGTAAAAAGTCAAATATTGTATTTTAAAATTCAAGGAAAGGGAGTTTAGCTTTTGTATTCTGATAAAAATGGTTTACGTGTGCTTGGGTCTAAAAATGAGTTTCAGGGAGTCCATGAACCCTCAAAATTGTATGTGAAATTCTGGGTGGAGGCACATTGTCCTGGTATGAGCATTTGTAGCCGTCACTTTGTTCTTACAGAATCCATGACTCCAAGCACTACCAGACAGCCCAAAGTACCGCCTTCTGCTAAGCTGCTCAGTTACTATCATGAGACCCTGGTGCACTGAAAAACCATGAAGTCCAAAATAAGCCATATACTTTATTCTGAAAATTCTCTGGGATTCTATAGTTGCATCATTTTGTTGTACTTGGCATCATTTGGTTCTGTGATTATTTTTCCTGTAAGTGAGGTGCATATTCTCCATGGGGATACAAACTAATTTTGAGCCACAATTATTTTTGGCTACTGCAGCTTAGATACATATCGTATCCTCAGATATTCATGCAGTGTGATCCATAGTGTTCTGAGAATGTCAGAATTGAGAGCATAAATTTCTTTGCTAGAAACAGAAAAGAATTTCCAACTTGATTAGTATTTTGTTAAGCAGTATGTGTGAAAATAAGAAGGATTACATGTTGATAACACTGTGATTTGCTAAAAGTGGAAATTATGATTGTGGTCAAAATGCTTCAAATGAATTCACTCTGATCTCATTTCTATCTTGTTTAATAATATTTTTTTCTAAGGAAGAAAATTTGGTTACATGGTAACACAAAATAAGACAACTACTCTGTCTTTGAGTTCAAAGCTTTAAATACCACCCTCCAGAGATTCTGCAATGTGCTATATTTAATTTAATTGATCTAGACCTCCTGTCCAGTGAGGGTAATCTTTCCGTATGCCACTGTTTGGGGAGGAGATTGAGAACATTTGAATAGAAGTAAGTAATTCTTTAAATATCTTCATGATGACAAACTTATGTCTGTAATGATTACTAATCTGTGAAAAAAGCAAAGAATTTGATGATATATAAAATAAAGAACTATGGTTATATCTAACATTTGATCTCAAACTTGGGATACACCACTAGCTTTGGGGATGGATAGCAGACATTTGGGTTTTCTTGTTATCCATTGTCTTTCTCTCTTAGTAAGCATACGCTAATTTCCTTTTGAGTATATTTTCCTCCCAAAACAACGTGTTTAGTAATGGAAAGCTGACTTATCCGCAACACCAGAGATGGATCCAGACTGGCTGAAATGAGTCAGTAAATCCACTCTCTGACATAATGACCAGAGCCCACTGAAGGTCAATGAAACACAAGATCTTTGCTGAGAGTTTCTGAAAAAATAAGTTTATACCCTTTTCTCTGAGAGTTACCAGAGGAGATCTTCTCTCTTTTACTGCTTAATGTGAATTAAGAAGCATTTAGTTCCCCAAAGCTGAGCCTTTCCTGAATGAAGCAGATACTTTGCAGGCAGAGAGGACAGTCAGAAATGGGATCTTTGACAACATGGTTTAATTTCTTTTTAAAAATTTTTTATTGAGGTATAATTGACGTATAACATTATATCAGCTTTAGGTGTACAACATAATGATTCTGTATTTGTATATATTGCAAAATGATCACTACAATAAATCTAATTAACATTCATCACCATACGTAGTTGCAAAATTGTTTTTCTTATGATGACAACTTTTAAGATCTACTATCAAATATACTGTGCAGTATTATTAACTGTAGTCACCATGCTACACATTACATCTTTGTGACTAATTTATTTTGCCTTTCTCTGTCTGACTTATTTCATTTAACATAGTACTCTAAAGGTCCATCCATGTTTTTGCAAATGGCGAGATTTCCTTTTACATGGTTGAGTAATATTCCATTGTATATATTCCACATTTTCTTTATCTGTTCATTCATGATGGACATTCAGGTTGTTTCCGTATCTTGCCTATTATAAATAATGCTGTGATGAATATGGGAGTGTATATATTCTTTGGGTTAGTGTTCCCATTTTCTTTGGATAAATATGCAGAAGTGGAACTGCTGGATCATATGGTAATTCTATTTTTAATTTTTTGAGGAACCTCCATACTCTATCCTTCATTAATTTCTGAATCAAACCTTGTTTGAACTCTGAGCTACTTTTGACTCCCCAGATAGTCAATAAGTTACCTTTTGGGTTGTTTTTCTGCATCATACAGATGAAGTTGTTAGGTCTACAAATCTAGAAATACCAACAAGGGACAGTTGAATACATCTGCAAATTTTGTCTCTAAATACTATCACTATCACTTTTTTCATAATATGGAATGAGAAATATTTTTATATATAGTAATGAAGCCTCAGAAATGTTTCCTAGATTCCAGTGATGAATAAGCATTTACTGAATGATAATAATGAGAGCAATATTTATTGACTACACACTATGTTCACAATAATAAACAAAAGCTATTTTCTCTATCAGGAAACTGAAGCTAGGTTTAAGTAACTTGTCAAAAGTCACCAAGTACATGGCAGATCCAGGACCTGAATTCATGTCTGTCAGACAGCAAAGCTTACACTCTGAACACCCACCATGTATCCAAACCTCAGTAGACTAAACGTAATTATTGCTTAAAAGTAGTTGGCATCCTCAAGGAGATACACGCTTTACTCACAAGAACAATACTCAAAAAGTCAAATGATACAAAGCACAACAAAATGATGGACCTGTAGAATCTTAGAGAGTTTTCAGAACCCCATGCCCTCAAGCACGTGGCAGAGGGGCACCAGGAAGAGCTGTGACCTACTTGCAGGAAGTTGAGTAATGCAGGAATGTAATGAGGAAATCCACCCTCTGTGTTTAAGGCTCCTCATCTTGCAAATGACCCAGTGAATGGAGTAATTTTTAAATTCCCTTCTATCTCATACAATCTTATAAGCCTTGTCAGAGGGAGATTTCAGAGCGACCTCATGTGAAGTTTCAGTTTTAGTCTTTAAATTCATCTTTCGGATGAATTTGGAGCTAAGTTCATCTTTTGGGTGATATTAGATATTCCTTTTATAACCTCATTAAAAGGATTCTGAATCATGGCTAGACAGTTTCAATCCCCAGATAAATTAGTCCGTGGAATAACACAACCAGGAAAAATAAGATTCTGTTCAAAGAAATATGGCTGATGTTCTTCCATGCATATAACACTGTTTGGTCTAGCTCGGATTTTTCTGATCAATTGTTGGCTGATTCTGTTATATTACATTACGTAGATCTTTAAAATATGTTACTTATAACACTGGGAGTTTTCCTGCCAATAACTTTATGATTTTCAATTTCCAGTAGTAAAATCAGGAAGAAGATGAGTATTTGTTGTTGAGTCTTGTGATTCTCATCTTAACACACTGTTTTCCAAATTGGCTCAAGAGCTTGAGGTCAGATTCAGATGTTAAAGGAAAACTCTACTTTGATTGCTTTCCAAGGATCAGGGTTGGATAAATGTGTCATAGTGTTCCTTTGACAATGACGTTTTAGATGAAAAACTAGTATTAAGTCACTGAATTAAGGCCTGATTTCACATTTTCAATAATAACACTCCACCTTTGTCAGACATCTACAGTTTGCGTACAAACCAGCAAACCTGTTTGCATCTTCTAGCCCCAGAAGTCTAGCCCTCACCCCATCACTTCTTAAAATTACTAATGCATGTGTATTGCACAGAAGCTATTTAGAAGAACACAGTCTTTCAGAAGAGAAAAAAAATCAGAAATATTTTGCAACATTACACAGAATGACCCAATCTGACAAACTGGCATATAATGTATCAATATAATATTGCCACTAAGCATTAAATAAGCACAAGAAGTCTGTGGATGACTGGAAGCCACATGAACAATTTCAGGTGTCCTGGGTCCTATCTAGTGCACAGAAGAAGTAATTTATTAAATGGACCTCCAGCCATGTAAAATCTTTTTTTTCAGCTATGTAAAATCTTATATGACTTTGAAGAGTAAATTACATCCTGAAAAAGTAAGGCTAATTGAACCCCTTTATAAATGGGGGTCCTATTCATATCAATGAACTTTGTGGAATTTGAAAATGACCCAGGGCCTGTGAGATTGCTAGTAATTTATAAATTTGGTATAATTCCTCCCTAAATTTGCACCACAGTGTGCCACATAACACAGAGACTTATTAAGGTGGTTAATAGTAAAAATTAGGTTGACATGAATAGCATTCAAATCTCCATTAAAATAACATCGAAGTGGCCCACAACACTCAGCATTAACACATTAAATGGCAGGTGCACATAGCAAATGATAGATCACCTAAAGGCCTGAAAGAGTTAATGCAGTTGCCTCAGTCACACTAAGGTAAGACTGAAAACTATGAGAATCTGATTCTTTAGCATTCATTCATTGATGAGAGGGCCAGTTGTCATTATTTCTAGAAGAACCAGATACAGTAGTCCTTACATGTTCCCACTTTCCAGGAACATATTTGTCAAATAAAGTGCACATTGAGTAATATTTTTGCGTTGACTTGCACTATTCTCCCATAAAAATCTTCTTTCCTAGAGAGATTGTTCCTCGTTGTCTGCCAAATACATTTTACCTTTTTCCATCACTAACCATATTGCTTTGTATTCTGCACCTGGAACTATCTCTCCTCAACCTTTCTACATTCTGCCAAGCCTTTTGACCCCGTTCCAATGTTGCTACCAATACCCCCCCCCCACATACACACACCCAACCAACATCCTCTCTTTCATTCTGTGATCTTTCTATGTATGTGGTCCTCTCCACAATGAGTTCGTAGGCAGCTAGGAGATAGAAACCATGCCTTACCTCTCTGGGTATCCCCCGCTGTATATAAGATAATTTCTTTCCTACAGTCTAGGCTCACAATGTAGATACTGGGAAGCTGACTTAGAAAGAGGCAGCACCTTCTTTTTCTGATTGACACTCAATTTACAATTGATCCTAGAGATGCTGAACACACCACTAAAACTTTGTATTCATTCCGCTATGCCATTTGTTGTTTTTCAAATTATGTGACATCAAGGAGATGGCTCTTTTAAGAAGTCTGGTTATGAAGGAAAGAATAAACTTAAGTCAATTGCATCAAGAGAAGGTGGGATCAGGAAAGGTATTGTTTTATGGATGGGGCTTGGAGGGAGACTGAGACTGTCTATAGGTTGCAGGCAAGAGGATGGAGGAACAAGAGAGTTTGAAGTGATGGCTGATGGTGCAATGTCTCAGAAATGGTGAGAGAGGATGGGATTAGCTGGGAGAGTTTCACATACTTAAAAAAAAATAGGGGTGCCTGGGTGGCTCAGTTGGTTAAGCATCTGACTCTTGATTTCAGTTCAGGTCATGATGTCAGGATTTTGGGATCAAGCCCCACATTGGGCTCCATGCTCAGCATGGAGCCTGCTTGAGAATCTCTCTCTCACTCTCTGATCCTCTCACCCCCGCCCTGGCTGGCTCTCGTGCATGTGCACTCTGTCTCTAAATAAATAAATAAATACATAAAATAAAATTAAATTTTACAATACACATTGGAAGGCATATCCAAGTTTTCAAACATGACAGTTTAGGTGGATGTCCATTTGAATCTCAGTATACGATGTGGACATGGTCAATAGGCAGCCTCACTGCTGGATATTAGCACGTGCTGAGTGTTCACCACCTACCAAGCACTGTACCAAAGCTCTCACATACATTATCCCATTCAGTTACCACCATGGCAATTCAGCATGCTAACACCATGAAATTAATAAATGCATCAAAAACTTCCACCAGGAAAGTTTATCAAAAGGGTCATTTTGTTTTTAACTGAGTGGTAGCAGAACGTCTTGGTGCCATTTACAGGAATCGAAGGAATGTATTTATTTACATAGTGACTGCCTCCAGAATAACTCCCTCCACGAAAGTTCCCACGAGGCAGTTACAGTGCTGTTCTGGAGTTGTAATAAAGCAAATGATTCAGTAAGTTGAATCCTTCCATTGTGTGATTAACAAAGACACAGAACATTACACATATCACCAAACTGCAGTGTGCTCAGAGTGAAACAGCCTTAGTCTGAGAGCCTTGAGGACTGGATATATACTGGATGGAAACCGTTGTCCAGAGGAAAACCAGCCTAATCTGTAAAAATGCTTAGAGCTAAGTTCAGAAACAGGGTTTTCTTATTGTTTTGTTTTGTTTATTTACCTTTTTTTTAATTACACAGGTAAACCAGGCATCATTTTAAGGCAATTTAAAAAAAAAAAACAAGGTGCACATTTTTCAGACAACACTTTTATATTTTTCAATAATATTATGGAAGAATATCGCTGAGAAATACCACAAAAATATGAACTACCTGGATATCATTCACTTATGAGTCTCAATCATCACAAGTATTTATGTTCTGAAATCATGAGTTAATTTTTTTTCCCTAATCATCAGGATGAGTTAATATGTGGAAATATAGCAAAGCGGAATATGTTACTACTACTATTAATAAGGCTAGGGAAGCTACAGAATATTTCAGACCATACAGAAAGAAGTAGAAACAAATTAAATTAAATTTTAAAAGATAGCCTAAAGCCAAGAAAGCAGGCTTAAGAAGCACAGCGTCTCATCAAGATTGCTTCACTCATGACATCAATGTCCATGCAAACTGCCCTATATTCCTCTAGATTCTCCCAGAAAGCCTAGAGTTATAAAGAACTAAACTTAAACTCAAGAGGACAGTCTCACCTCACCGCCAAGATACCACTTTTCTAATCAGTGCATGGGGATTCTTGAAACATAATCAAAGCAGAGAGGCTGAGACATTCAAACACAAGGAATGAAATATGAATCTCGACAATACCTATGGCATTCCAAAATCCGAAAGAAAAAAAGATTACATTGTGATGGGACTGACAAAAAAGAATATATATATTTATTTGTTGCTTTAACTCATACAGTAGAAAGATTATATTACAGCCAGATTTCATTATTCTATTCAACACGCATAGATTTTTGAGGTACTATATCTACCTCATATCAATAAATAACATTAAATGAAGTAGGACTGATTCATGGCTGGCATAAATTTTTTTGGTATTACTACTTTCCGCGGACATTGCTGCTTTAGTGTTTGCTCTCTGATACAGCACACACACACACCGCAATCATAACCATAAACTAAATGACTACATACTCAGAATAGATGGCTGTTAGAAAATACTCACACTAATTGATAATGACATCATGCTGGTATGCACATTACAATGTAAATGAGGCTTCCAGACTCATTTATGGCTCTTTTATTCAAAGTTTAGTACTTAGTACTTTTTTTTCATGGTTTAGAAGGTTCTTCTTAAGGCTGTGGGATTACTTATTCCTGCTGATTTTGCCCCTTGGAATTGGACCAAGAGTACCAATTTTTAACTGTATTTTAAAACAGATGCTTACCAGCAATGAAACAGAATTGAAATGTCTAATGGAAACCACATTACTGAAAGAAAACAAGCAAAGAGAAAAACTGATTAACAGATTTATCCAGGCAGCCATTTGGCTTTATTAAAATTTTGAATTATTCTCTGCATCAAAATATAATAGCAGTTTCCATGCTTCTGTCTGAGTGCCTGTGAAGAGAAAGCATCCAAGTGAACACTCTTTGCTACTGATATATTTTGAAAGGTGGTTTAAAATCCATCTCAAACACATCTGTACACTTAAGTGACTTCTCAGGGTCATATGAAAGATCAAGGAATAAGATGTAGAACTCTAACCTTTCCCTGAAGTGTTTGTAAAACTTAGCCAGATTTAGCAAAACCTGGAAAGAAAACAATGCTGATACAAGGCCCAACTTTCCTTTGGCCCTCATTTGTGATGATTCACAGCAAGACCACATGGTTTCCCTATGTCTCAACTCCTTTTTCTAAGAACTCATGTTTCTAGAAGCCTCCATTATCCTCAACACTAGGAAGTAGAAAGGAATATTGGAGGAATGCAGAGTTGGAGTCCTGATGGAGATGTAGAAAATATATATATTTTTTTCCTTAAGTTGTGGAAAGCAAATCAATCACATCTTTTGGTAGCAAATTCTTAAGTGCAAGTAGGCTTATGTTTAATCCACTTATAAGAACATTCCTCCATGTTTAAAATAATTGCACTTGACATATATAAATTATAGCATGTAACTCCTTGACTAGATATTTTTTCACCAATGACATTCTTCACAACGAAGAAAGGGAGAAAACTTCCTGCGTTCTCATTTTCAAAGAGCTGAGTAAGTTTAAAAAAAATTAATATAAGGTCTACCAAAGTGAAGGGGGATCAAACACTTCATTACCAAAAATAAATTACTGAGACGTACATCAGAGATGATGGAAACATTAAGAGAAGTAGACTGTGATGATCTCACCCAGTGATGTCACTGCAGTCATTCTTCAGTGCAGTAGTCATTTGGCAGAGGGATGGTCTGACAGCTCTGCATTTTGCTTAGCTGAGAGCTTCCCTTGTAGCATAATACATCACGGAATTGAAAGCATTCAGCTTTGTTTTGCAATTCACAATTCAGCCCAGGTGGGCCGCTATTACACAATAACCATGCAGCTGTTAGCATCATTGCCTAAATTGGCCTTCCTTTTTAAAATTTACAGTATAATCTGCTCAACCAATAGATGCTAATGTCCAAAAACTCAGCTCTTATTTACCATTTACTCCCTATAAAGGTCCAAAATAACTAACAAATCGTTCTCAAAGGAATTCCAATTATGCTGCTTGTTCCCTTAAAGAGTATAAAGGAGTAAAATGTCAGCATTGTGTGTAAGAAATAAAGTGCTCACAACACCTGCTAACAATACATACTGTATAAAGCACTTAGCCTGTAATGCGTTTCTGGAAATCATTTCAGAAATTTACAAACATAATTTTTGGCCTATCTTCCCACCATTGTAAAGGCTCTACCATATGCTGCAATTTTTATCTGAATTGCATGATTCTCCATTCCCGATGTTAACATGGAGGGAGTGTTTTACAGATATATAGGTTACGTCAGCTACATAGTTTTTTTGTCAGTTAATGCTCATAAAAATTAATAGATTCTGCCGAAACTTCCTGATCCCAATGAAGTTCATTTTTTAACTGATCGTGTTTGTATTCATCCAAGAGCTGTTGAGCACATCCAAAGAGCTTTGTTCAGTCTGACAAAATGATAAGTAGAGCATGTGTTTACTCATTTGTTTTCAAGGCTTTAAAAACATTTTTTTTTTTGATGTTCTAAGTGCTTTCAGAAAGGATAATAAATTAAACAAATTAGCAGGCTGAGGACTGAAGGGTCAAGCCCAGGTATAGTCCGTAACTTGTCAATAGATGATAGCTAAAATAACAGACCAAAAGTCTATATTTTACTGGTGATACTGACTACAGGCTAAAGAAGCTGTTAGCCAGTTTTGGCAATTTTTGTGGGATTTATCAGACGGGGAAGATTTTTTTTTCATCAATTTCTGTAAGATCATATTTAAAATTAGCTCATATGCAAACAAACTTACTCAGCCTCTTGCCCCATACAAGCATCTGGCTTTATTGTTCACACTGTCCATGTGGGCTTAGTATCTATTTTCTGGAGGAATGTTTCCCTCTGACATGGGTATTTCTACTCCAAAGTATCTTACTAACAAGCATATGAATGAATACACCTGACACAGTTTATGACTATAATCTCCGTGAGCAATTTCTCAGTTTGTGTCGTTAAAAATTATCTGATCCTTGTTCTGTTGTTTTCTGCTTCTCCAAAATAGCTTCTATTCATTAATTATTTATTTTATATATATGAAATGTGTTCACTGCCCAAGGACTTCTGGGCTTGCACATAAAATTTAAACTAAATCCAGCAGCTAAAATCCCTCTTCAACTATAATGAAATTACCAAGTTAATGGAGCGTTGTAATCAAACCAGAGTTAATAAATATGGTGTGGCCTTAATAGATGCCATAGGAACAAATGTCAATAGATATTGACAATTTGCCATGTGAAAACATGACATTTATTATGTTTATACTCGTGTTGTCACACATTTATTATTTTTATGGTCCAGTTATACTGAGTGCATTGAAACCACAGTATTGGGCCTTATGGAAATAAAAGAAATAATTTTCCACTCTCCAAAAGCAAGTTATCCAGGATTTTTAAAAAATAGTGCACATTAAAGTTCGCCAAAGGGGTTAGTCCATCAAAATGCACACACTCCTGCTGACACACAGTGTGAAAAGGTGTCTTTAAATCTTGGTACAAAATCAAGAGTCTAGAGAAAGGTTTTCAGTTGTAAACATACTGGATGGTGGTTGATGCACCTCTTTGTATCTTTTACTCTTTGGTGGGGAAAAAATTTCAACTCATGGCAGTCTGTTTTTCGCATGTGAGCACATAATCCTTTGGAGCAAACATGGCTCTTCGCTTCTCCTAGAAAACCCTGGTAAACATCTGCTTGCACAGCACGTTCTGTGTTTCAGCTTCTGAATCCAAGAATGAAAGTACGCCCAAAACTAATTGCAGAGTATAGAGACCCTTTAACTTAAGTGTGCTTTACCAAATTTTGCCTCATCCCTAACCTAGAAGAAGAAAGACATGGCAAGGACCACATACAATTGGCCACATCCCCTTTTGGATCTCATTGTTCACAGGCTCCTTGTTCATATATTCAAAGCAGCAATGATTAACTGCCAGAAAACAGAGATGTGTTTTTTACTTTGATAAAAAAATAAGAAATCATATTATTGATTTACTATTTTTGTTAACAACACTGAAATGCTTTTAGCTTTCCTTTACAAAAAAATTTGGTGACAAAGCCAATGTTTTGGAAACAGGATTTGGGCTGTGGAAACAAGTTATTTTTCAAGGGAAGATATGAGAATTCTTTATGAAGAACCATAATTAATAAATAGCTCCAGGAGGTTTGAGCACAATGGTTTGTGGGTAATTAAACTTTTAAAAAAGTTATTTTAAAAGGACTTTTGTTGATAGCTGTTGAAATGGAGTAACTAGATACATGTAGATTCATTATACTATTCTCTCTACTCTTGTGTAAGTTTGAAATTTTCCATTAAAATAATGGAAAATGATGTTGCTTATTTACTATAGAAAATTTACAAAGTATATATAAGCAAAAAAAAGAAATCACCAAAAGGCACTAAATATTTTAATGAGCATTTCTCCAGTTCTTGCATTAAATATGTATGTATAGATTATACATGATTATTATGCTGTATTTCTTTGTACTATACTCTCTCTTAATTTATCATGAATAATTTCTGAAACATGATACTTCATAACCATATAAAATTTCATGTTATGGATTTAACTAGATTTATTTTATCTTTCCCCCATTATTAGACATTACATTATTTCTCCCCTCCACCCTCAGGTTATAAACAATGTTACATCAAAAAGTACAGATGGGGTTTGCAGACATTTACATTTATGTCCTTAGATTATATTTACAGAAATGTAATTTACAAGTCAAGGAGTGTGCAAACCTTTATATTTTTATGTATATTGTCATATTAACTTCCAGAAATTGTATTAATTCACATGTCCATAAGAAGTATGATATTTCCCCCCTTATCCATGAAGCATACTTTCCAAGACTTCCAGTGGTTGCCTGAGACTATGCCATATACTATGTTTTCCCTATACATACATACCTATGATAAAGTTTAATTTATAAATTAGGATCAGTAAGAGGTTAACAATAACTAATAACAAAATAGAACAATTATAACAATATACTGTAATAAAAGTTATGTGGTTTCTCTCTCTCTCTCTCTCAAAATAACCGTATATTGTACTCGCCTTCTTGTGATGATATGAGATGATAAAATGCCTGTGTGAAGAGATGAAGTAAAGTGAAGAATGTAGGTGCTGTGAGTGACATAACACCAAGCTACTAATGACCTTCTGATGATATGTCAGAGGAGGATCATCTGCTTCCAGACCACAGTTGATGGAGGATAAATGAAACCACAGAAAATGAAACCATGTGTGAGGGAAGACCACTGTACCTGAGAGTGTGCATTGTCCCAAACATTTGTGAATCTCGATAAGCAAGACATGTTACAATTGCTTTAACTGGTATTTCTTTCATCATTAGTGAGGTTGAACATCTTTCATGTGTTTCTTTTCATTAATATTTCTTCATTTGAGATGTGCCCATATACACCCTTGTCTAGTTTTCTTCTGGGGGTAGGGGGTGCATTTTTTTTTTCATACTATTTCACATATACTTCAATAATTCCACTAGTTCAAAACAAAATAAGTTTTGGGTTCATATTGTATGTCTTGATTTTTCCACATTAAAACATGGTTTCCAGATAAATGAAACCATTTTCAACTTCTTAATCAACCGCTGAAGACAGTTCACTCTAGTGACCAAAGTAATAATTATGGAAATGACATTATTAATGCCTACATCACATGTTAGAATTGGTGATAAACAGCTTACATTCCACCTAAATAAGAAGGTGAACTTTAGGTTTAAGTCTGCAAGTGAGTTGAAGGGTGATGAGGTGACATTATAGGGGTCTATTGACATAGCAGTAGCAATCTTAAATTCAAGTGAATTATCTTGCCCCCAACATCCCAACAGTAATGTCCCTCCAAGTTTCATCACCTAATAACTGAGTAATGAAATTGACTGAGTAATGAAATTGTGAAGGTTTTTACACTATTCTACTTCCTTAATGGTATAATTATATAGATTAAAATAGGTGAGAGAAAAAAACTGTTTTGATCATTGAACTATTTATATTCACAAAAGGAGCAATATTTCCTAGTTTCATTTGGGCACTATGGGCACAATCTATGCTATTTCCTAATTCCTTAGGTAGCTACCATTTTAGAATCATTTCCATGTTTACATCAATGGATTTTGACCTATGAATGCCCCTCCCCCTGATATTGTTAAAATTACACTTCAAAACATAAATAGGTGAAAGTGTTATATTGTTTATATAAATATACTGCCTATAGTCTATTTTAACGTATGATTATTATAACTATAAACATTTATTTGCTGATTAAAACATATCTTTGTTTATAACTATAAAAATTAGCATAATGAGACTATTCCAGCCATGTCAGTCTCAATATTAAATGTATTCCAATATTCTAACTTGGTTTCATAGTGTTAAAACAAAAACAAAACCTTTATCTACCTAAGTAATTTTATTTTTTTTATTTTTTTTTAAAGATTTTTATTTATTTATTTGACAGAGAGATAGCAAGAGCAGGAACACAAGCAGGGGGAGTGGGAGAGGGAGAAGCAGGCTTCCCGCAGAGCAGGGAGCCCGATGTGGGACTCGATCCCAGGACCCTGGGATCATGACCTGAGCCGAAGGCAGACGCTTAACGACTGAGCCACCCAGGCATCCTACCTAAGTAATTTTAAACAGTAAGTTTAAAAGGCAAACAGACAAACAAACAAAAACCAAGCTTCCCTATAGTCTCAGGATATTCTTTAAGTAATTCAGAACTTCAGATAAAATCAAGGTTTAGTCGTTAATTATATCTCAGCTTTTCTCAAATATAAGTCAGGCAAAAAGCATCTAAACCTAACAAACAGTACTAAATTACCTTTCATGTCACATTATATAAACATGTTATGGGTTCCCTTGTTAATGAATTGTCCACAATTCCATAATGGTGAGAACACGTACCCAGCAGACATTTCTGGTACTACCCTGTGTTACACATGAGCTATTTTACAGTTTTATGTTGAACAGACATGCCAAGACATGACTTTTTAAAAAATCATGCAAAATTTAAACATACCTAACCAATGAAACATTTATACAGTGTTCAAATGTATGCACAGAGTTCGAAAAATGTTTGCATGCAGCCATGCAAAAATTTCCTAACCAAGTTTTCAGAGGTTAAGGATCCTCCAATATGTTAACGTGGATTACAGTATTGTGAATACACATTTTAAAACACAGTTTTAAAGATATGGCTAATAGTAGGTGTTTTGAAGAACTAATGTTCCACCAAATTTTAGTGCAACCTCCAAACAGTTTGTGAACCACTGCTTTGAGACACAACACAGTGTCGTGTAACTTAGGCTCTTAATCAGATAGTCCTGAGTTTAAATTCTATCACCTTTACTAAATAGCTGTGTAATCCAGAGTAAATAATTAACTTTTTTAAGCTTCAGTGACCACATCTGTAGTGAGATTTGAATAAGATATTGTGCAAAAAGCAGTTAGGCAGAACACTAGTTATGATAATGGTGATGAAAAGCTCTGTTCAGGTGTCATCTTTCCTGTAAGGCCTATCCTGACCATCCTCCTTAAAACTGCAACATGTCCAGATTCTTCCAACCCCACCCTTTGGATCCCCCTTCACTCTGTCCTATTATTTTCCCATGGCACTTAACCACTTTCCAGCAAACTATTAACCATCAACCAGTAGGATATGATTTCCAGTTCAAGAAACATCACCTAAATCAGGCTCTTTGAAGATCTTAATTTCTCAGACTCACATAGACAAAAAGCTTTCCAAAATACTAATTAGTGGGTTCTTATATTTGAAATAGAATCTGGATTTATTAACTCACTAGAGTGGAATTTGAGAGGAAAGAGGGCTTTTGTTCACCAAATGCTCACAATACTGCCTGTCCCTAGTCTGTAGTCAATAAACATTTGTTGAACAAATGGATGAATGAATGGTATGAAAATGCCATATTTCACATTATCAGCAGTTTTAAACTGTCCTGAATTGTGGAGAAAATTCCTTTTACTCCATTTTCAGTTCTTACAACTCAGAATAATCATATAATTAAGCACTCTTACTGGAGGTGGAGTTAGAAGCAGGACTCTAGCATTGTGTTTGTCTTTCCATGAATGGATACAACCCAAGCTGGTTTCATGGACACCCTCATCTAGGTTTCAGTAGGGAAGAAAGGGAAGCCTCTCTAGGCAAAGAAGAAAGTTAAAGTTTATAGTGGCTCACCAGGAAAAGCCTAGCACCTGGTGCTGGAGAGGAGTAGATAGAATTTTTCCAGTAGCCTATGGAAAAACAGGACCTTTTCTGTCAAGAGAGAACAGTAATTCTGCCAATGGGTTCCAGAGGACACGACGACAATAAGAAACTAGAAGCATGTTCTGCCCTGTTGTCTTAAGGTGTTCTTGGACCCTGGACCTATGACCAATGGACTCTACCACTTATGAAATCCAGGGAGAAGTCCAGCTTCTCAACTCTTCTTGAGTATGGCCAAGTGAGAAGGCTGTCACATAGAGGATGGTTAGGCATTCAGGAGTGGTTGGCTTAGGCAAGAGTAGCCCACTGGCCCTTTCAAAATCTACATTTCAGACATATTTCTAATACTTACTTGAGCTGCTTAACTTTAACCAACTTGCATCAGTCAACTTAGTATTTATGCCCATGGTGGCAACTATTTTAAGAGAGAGTTTAATGGTAGAAAGAAAAAATTGTTTCATTTGCTTAGAGGCTCTAGGTCCCAAAGAGGGGATTGTCCTAGCAACACTTCTACCAGCGGACGGTAATGCCAGAGAAAGTGAACCTATCAAAAGACTCTGGCCAAATCTCCTATGAGCTCACTCTTAAAGACAGGAGTGTGGTTCCGCATTGTGGTGGTTTCACATAACTTTGTGTTTTGTTTGTTTGTTTGTTTTGTTTTGTTTTTTCATTTTTTAAAATTTTATTATGTTAATCACCATACATTACATTATTAGTTTTTGATGTCGTGTTCCATGATTCATTGTTTGCCTATAACACCCAGTGCCCTCTTTAATACCCATCACCAGGCTAACCCATCACGCCATCCCCCTCCCCTCTAGAACCCTTAGTTTGTTTCTCAGAGTCCATAGTCTCTCATTGTTTTTTAATTTGACTTCACTTTCTCTCTCCAAAGTCTGAAGATTACTTTTGTTCTCCCATCCACCTTCTCTTCTCTTATTTTCCAATCTTATACTCTCTGTTTTCTAGGCAAACATTCTAAGTTTAGATGACTTAGCATGAAGAAATATTTAATGATTTTCTAAGAAGAACCATTGATGTTACATGAAAATAAAGTCATTTTTCCTAAGGTTACCTAGCTGGTCAAAAGCCTCATTTGACAGGATTTACTGTACTACCCTGTAATCAAGCTATGTCTACCAGGACATACTCGTGACCATGAGGTGACACCATAATGGGCATGTGGAACTATTATCACAGTTAACAAGATGGAAGTTAACCAATAGTTACAAATAGCTGACACTGAGTTTGGGAACTACCACATATAATCTTCTCATACTCTTTACAGAACTAGCTTCCCAGCACATAGAGACAATCAGCTCTTTCAAAAAAAAGTTAATGACTTCTATTATAAAATAAAATAGAAAATGGCATAGAAAATTCTGTGATAGCTTAGTGTACTCCTCTGAAAGCTGCATGATGATATCATGAATTCCTGTAGTGTAAATGCTTAACCCAGCTTAGAGGCACACAAAAATGCATTTCATCTGAAAGGATACACTTGAGCCTTTTGGTGAAATAGAAAAATAATGTTTAATATTATACCATTTATTGCATTAGAATCAAGCATAAACATAGCTACAAGAATATTTTCTATTGATTTCTTTACATTTTCACCATCCTGCTCTACCTATTAATTGGATGCTTATCAGAGCACTGTAATAGATGCTATGGAGTATAGAAGAAATCACAATATCGGGCGCCTGGGTGGCTCAGTTGGTTAAGTGACTGCCTTCGGCTCAGGTCATGATCCTGGAGTCCCGGGATCGAGTCCCGCATCAGGCTCCCTGCTCGGCAGGGAGTCTGCTTCTCCCTCTGACCCTCCCCCCTCTCATGTTCTCTCTCTCATTCTCTCTCTCTCTCAAATAAGTAAATAAAATCTTTAAAAAAAAAAAAAGAAGAAATCACAATATCTTATGACTCTAGTAAATGTAATTAAGCTGTCTCTAGGTGAGTTCTAAGAAGGTACCAGAAAAGATCTTCTGTTTCCAAAATATAAACTCCACAACTTGGTAATCCTTTATCAAAAACTCATGCATTTGAGTTACAAAAGAATTTTCTATCTTTAAGGAGTCTCTTAGTAAAATACAAATATACCTTAGTAGGTGCTAAGTCATATCACCTCACACTTTAGTTATGACTATATACCTTGGTTAATGACCTGCCCAGAGTAAAACACTAATGAATTAGCAATTATTGTGAAGGTACTGGGGAAGCAGGGCAGGGATGAGAGGAGAACATGGAGGGGTAGGTGGAAAGTTTCCAGTGATGAAACTCATCAACCCACCCAGGCTCTTGAGTGCATAGCACAGCTAAGGTAGTGTGACTCAGTGGAGCAGAGTGAGTGGGCCGTGCAATCACAGGAACTAGTTCATACTTGGGCCTGCCTGCTATATACTTAGCCACAGACATTAGGTCAGTTGGCTCTCTGAGCTTCCGTGTCCTCATCTGTAAAACAAAATAATACCATTGTATTAGGGTTCTCCAGAGAAACAGGACTGATGGGATATGTATAAGTACAGAGAGAGAGAGAGAGAGAGAGACAGTTATTATAAGGAATCAGCTCACATGACTATGGAGACCAAGAAGTCCACCATCTGACATCTGCAAATGAAGGCCTACGAAAGCCATGGTCAAGTCCAAGTCCAAAGACCTGACAACCAGGGAAGCCAATGACATAACTCCTATTCTGAGTCCAAGGGCAAAAGAAGACTGTTTCAGCTCAACAGCCAGGCAGAGAAAGCAAATTCTTTTTTCTTCCACCTTGTTGTTCTATTCAGACCCTCATGGGATTGGATGATGCCACACCCACATTAGGGACGACAATCCACTTTTGTTTCAGTCTACTGATTGAAATGCTAATCTCATTCAGAAACACCCTCACAGACACACTCAGAAATAATGTTCAGCCAAATATTTGGGTACCCTGTGGCCTCATTAAGCTGTCACATAAAATTAGCTTAGGGTGCCTGGGTGGCTCAGGTGGTTAAGTGTCCGACTCTTGTTTTCGACTCATGTCACGATCTCAGGGTTGTGAGAAGAATCGCTCTCTCCCTCTCCCACTGCTCCTCCCCCCCCCCCGCCACTAGTGTTCACTCTCTCTCTCAAATAAATAAATAAATATAAAAATTAGCCGTCAAAAGTCCACACCTTGTCAGCTTGGCACCTGTGTGCATCTCCTTAAACCATACCTAATCTCCAAATAAAGAAAATAACATTGTCATAATTCTGCTTAACATGATACAACTATCCTGTGTACAACTGAAAATGCACCAACCTCTTCCCCAGAAAAGAAGGTAAAGTCCTGGAGTGACGTTTCGTCTTCTCCTCGATTTCCTGTAACTTAAATACCATGACGTAAAATTAATAATACATAAATACTATAATGTAAAATCAATACATCTTATGTTACATAAGAGAGAAAGAGAGGAAAGAAAACATACATACACAAATATATTCATAACAAAATAAGGAGAAAATACTCATGATAATTACAGCCTTTGTTTCTCTAACTGATCTTGGTCATAGCTAGCATTTATAACCACCTTCTTCCACTAACTCATTATGTATTCCCTTTGCCTTCAGCAAGTAACTTAGCTGGATCATGGTTCTTTACCTGGTGGGATGACCTGAACCTTCATTCCTGAAGAGCCTGGGTCATTAGTAGTCCTCCCTGGATAGGGTTGTTGTAGTTTTCCATTGACCTCAATCACAGGGCCTGGTAATACTAAGCGAGGACTTAGGGGTCTCCTGTATACCTGACATACTCTTCTTTACCTCCATTATGGAGTAGAAGCCCATTTTCCTCTTGGTGTTAAGGATCAGTCACCCCAGCCAACAGCGTAACTCCCTTCTTTGCCTGTTGATTCAGGGACATGAGAAGCCCAAAGTGGTCAGGTGGCAATTTTAACTTCCAGTTCAATGGGATCATTGTTATGTGTCCTGGTAGAAGCCTTCCTCCCTTTGGAAATAATACCTCTAGGCCAGCAGAGCAGGTCATGGGAACAGGAAGCATGAATTTTGCTAGTGGCTTACTAGGGTAGTAATAGTGAATGTTGTCACTACCATTTCCACTCCTCAATTCCTGGACCCAGGAATCCTAGCTATGGAAGAAATAACACCATATACTGGATGTTCATCCAGAGCTTTTTGGAGAAATTTGCCTCAGCCCTGTCGGGTATTGACACCTCTCTGATGTCTTCAAACTGAGTGACTGAGCCTTCAAGAGGCCATTCCACTGTTCCATCACATGCTCCACTTCAGGATGAGGGGGAATATTGTGAAGACCAATGAGCATGGGCCCATTGCCGCACTTCTTTTGCTGTAAAATAATTTCCTTGATCAAAAGCAATGCCATGTGGAATGCTGTAAACGTGGATTCAGATGATTAAATGACATAATGTATGTTATTTTACTTTCTTAGAATCATAAGCATGCATATACACCAGAAGTGTTTAATAACAGTAATATTGCCGATTTGCCAAAGTGAACATTTTAGACAATGAATGCTTTCGGAAATTATGTTGTAATAGCATTTTCAGAGATGAAGATTCCTTAGAGATTATCTAGTGGCTTTCAAACTTTTTCAAGCTCACAATCCTTCCTTCTAACAAAATTTATAAGAAAGCTATTACGTAAAACAGGTAAAATTAGACTTGCTATATTTAAAAGTAGAATGGGGTGGGAGGTAGTGCAGAGAAGGAGGCAATGCTTGCCTGCCCAGTCAAGGCACTTCCCAGAATCCCCCGGGAGAGGCTTTCTCAAAAATACATTTAAATACATTAATGTAGTGGCACCCAGTCACTTTTAGGCAGTTTTAGAAGGGAAAAACATCAATACAACTACTCTGATCATACGTATTTCACAAATGTAAAATATGGGATGAATTTTGATTTTTACAAAAATTCTTTATGGCTAACTCAAATCATGTGTTTAAAGATTCTGCTTGCACTTTAGGAATTTGGGTCAGGCTGCCTTGGCTAACATTCTGGAAACAGGGTGCAGTTTTTGTCAGCTGAAGCATTTCACTTAATATGTATGCCATTGCCTGGGTTTAACTTGTGTTTTGGCATTAAATTACCAGTCCGCAAATACGGATCGATGATTCAAAAGTAGTTCACTGAAGCATAAAAGGAATGATGAAACTATTAGCATAAATGCTGCAATAAAGAACAATTTGTAAATGAAAATAATTAGTAGGACTTGTGTACAAATACAGATTATAAATCTAAATGTGCTGGGAGGAGTGAAGCTGTGAACCGCATGCATTCTCACAAGCCACTCCCCTGCCTGTTGTGGCCCTCCTGGTTTCCAGATGAATTCCATACCACATGGCATGGGAGGTTTTATTGGGAAAGGTCAAACATTCAGGGCCAGGATCAGCATGAAGAAGGCACTGCTCCTCCGCCACACTTCCCACCATTCATGGAGAAAGCAGGACCTGGACCAAGGCCCAGGTGATCTGTTATTTTGTGTTTTAATAGGACAAATTTTAAAGAAGTTTTGTCAACAGGGGAACTATATAGTCTGCTTGGCGTCCAGAGGTTAGAATTTGGGGAGCTGGTAGTTTATATGGGCTGTCTGAGACAGACAACTGCTTAGGACATGGATGACACAGGTCCCATGGGTAGTTACAACACTCCCCTGCTTGCCATCCATCTTGAGGGTAGTGGAACTTAGGTGCAGCTGCTCCGGGTAGAGACGGGTGAGGGTGGGATGCAGTCCTACCTAAATAATTGTTTAAGATGTCTTGTAGATGATACTGCTCATTGCAAAACAACTAAATGGTGGACAACAATGGTGTTGAGCAAGCCAGGCTTAGTCTTTTGTGTTAAATGTTCTGGAGTTAATTTTTGCTGATATCAGTCCAGATACCAGCAGGAAACAGATGGCAAATGGTGGAAACTGAGGAAAATTTAGTAAAGGAGCTATTTATAAACATATGGGCAGACATAAGGGAAACTAGCAAGGGATGGGGAACCATCCTGGGGCTAAGAACAAGAGGGAGACATTATTGCTTCGAGGCCTGAAGGGGAAAGGGGAGAAGGTTACCAAAACCCAGAGACAGCTATAGCTCTGGAGAAGCTAAGGGATGGGCTGTGGCCTTGAAAGCCTTTGGTGTAGGAACCTAGTACTTCCGGCCTACTATCTTGCAGGGAGGAATGAAGGGAGAATAAATGACCCTCACGTCACTCTTCCTCCCTCCAACCCCCTGCTGGTGTTTCCATTGGCCAAAATGAACTACAGGTCAGAGGGCAAGGAATGTAGTAAATCCAGCTGTTGGAGTCCATAATGGTCAACCTTCCAGGTCACAAGGCTGAGTGGAGAAGGAAAAGAATGGATATGAAGGGCAAACAGAGAGTGTCCACATACCAAGGAAGATAGAGCCTAGTGGCAGCTCTTGAAGGGGTACAGCTTGAGGAGAGCAAAGGAAGTAAGGGCGTGGAGTGGTTTAAAGAGAGGTGAGGAGTAAGATCCCACTTTTTCAATAAATTGATCATGAAGAAAAAGAACAAGTTACAAAACTATCTTAAAGCGGTCTCTGGATTAGGAAAAGAGTATTTTCTGATTAGGGAAAGAGACTTGGAGTTTTCATTTGAAGAGCATAAGGATCTACTGTAAAGGGAGTAACTGGAGAAAGAGAGAATAACAGATAAACCCACAGTGGAGAGTATAGAGTTTTGAAGACAAGTTGCAGATAATGAACAATGTCAAAATTGTATCAACTGTTTACTGAAAATCATTATCAGCCCCCATAGTTAGTCAGCCTTAGAACTACTTAAAACTAGTACAACAGGTTTACTATGCCATCTCCTAAACATGTTTTATTAGGCTTTAAAATGTTCTCACATATGACTTGAACAGATTAAGGCACTTGATTGAAATAAGAAGGCCAGATTTGAAGATTAGGTAAAGGCTAAGAAAACTGAATAGATTTCAAAATTGATTAGCTCTTGGAATACTTTCTTGGCTAAAATTAAATATGTAACAGAGAGTGAAGGCAATTACTCACAAATTAAATGCTTTTTATATTTTTTCTTTCTACATCTAACAATTTTTACGTATTTCAAGGCTAAGATATAACATGTTATCTGAATTCCATCTACAGAACGTTGTGGTGTCTCAGAACCACTTAAAGGCCAAATTGGAATTTTTCCAGCTTGATCCACTTAAGACCATCACGAGTGTTAAAAGATTGAAGACCTCAGGAATTACGTTGTTTGAACTAGTAGTATGTCATTAATCACATTAGTGACATTATTTCATTTGTTGTTAAAGAACTTCATTCATACTTAAAAGAAGCCAGTAACACAGGCACCACGAAATGTTTCCCTACTTAAGAAGCCAACTGACATCTTGCTGTCGGAGCTTATTGCCATATATTGCCACACTAGACCATCAACATCCATCATAGTATTGTCTAGTCCTTTCCTAAATGTTTCTCAGGTATGTAAAAATATGGTTTATTTTAAACATCCAATACTTGAATTGGCAAAATTGTGACAATGCCTCTCTTCTAGAAAATCTGATTCTATTTGTAAAAAGCACAGGTTTACAGGTATAGGGATGGGAATATTTTCATGAGAACAGGGCCAATCCAATGGATCAAAATAGCAGTACTGAGCTATCCCATATTTCACTGTGATGTGGTAAAAGTCAAAGGTCTTTTCAAACAATAATTGTAAACTACAAGACCCATATGTTTCCTTTTCTCTTCCATCCTACAACAATAAGATAAAAAATGGAATTTTTCAGCCTTTGGTTAGAAGCCTTTATCTTCAAAAGAGACCTGAGAAGGAAGACTTAACTGACCTTTCCATGTAAGAAAGCACATCACCTACTGAGATTTGTCTTCCTTGTTGGCACCTCCCTACAAAAGAAGTGGGAGGCTAAAATCAGCTTCAACTTGTGCAAATTAAAAGTAACCCTCAGGCTAATGGGCTTTCAACACCACTCCTTACTGGGAAAAAAATTTTGTGTCCCATAAAATTAAATTACCTCCTCAAAAATGACTTCTCCAATAAATTACGCCATTAAATACAGTAAAACTGGAATTCCTACAAAACAATTGCCCCTCTCTAAGGCAACTCTCCCATCACTGTGAAAATTGATTCCATCTTTAAGGAAGTATCCATCAGGTCCAAAAAAAGGGGCACAAAACCCCTAAAAAAACTGCCAAAGAAATAGCAGGACACTTAAAGGCCAGAAAAATAAATCAGACTTTTGAGGAAACAAGAACTGCAGCTTAGAGAGATCAATGCTTTAGCACTTTACCAAATGCTAAATTTAAAGAATGTGGAGAGTTGTCACCTAACAGAAGGTGACTTGTTATTTTCAATTTCTTTGAAGTAGCTATCAGAAGGAAACAAGTAATTAAGCATTGTAATGAGTTTGTGAGGTGGTAGCTTTTGTATTAACTCTGGCAATCACTATAAATCGACTATATTTTCACTAATTGAGGAAGTTCTAATGTAGTTCTTTTTAAATGGGGTTGGAAGTCATAGACACATTGTTAAATGACTACTCTGTATTAGGAACTAAACCAGTTTCTTCAAGAATGAAGATATCAAGGAAAAGACACTACAATTCACTTGAAAGATTGACCAAACATACACAAAACGGGAGAATTCACGAACACAAGTTGACAGTACAAACTGTGCGCATAATTGAGCTGGGAGGCAATTGGGCACAATTAACATGAGGCTATGTAAAGCTAAAGTGTTCAATTTGACCTGAAAGGCACTGGGCAAATATAAGAGGTCCACGATGAAATATTATCCTGGCAGCTGTGTACAGGGTGGATTAAGGTCAGGAGAAGCATAATACAAACTAATACTAACCCTAATAACATCTAACGCTTATAGGTGCCAGGCACTGTTCTAAACATTCTCATATATTAACATACTAAATCCTCACACATGAAATCCTGTATATTAACATGTTAAGTCCTTGATGCTATGAGATGCTGTTACCATCTCATTTTATAGATGGGGAAACCGAAGCACTTTCATAACGTCTGATTTTTACAGTCAACTTTCTGCACAGCAACCCCACGCAGGTAAATACAGGGTGAATTTTCAAAGCAGGTGTTGTCATACTAATACGGCCACTAGATACATTATTTTCAAATGCTTTTATTATTGAAAATTTCAAACGTACCTAAAATAGAGAGTAATGTAATGACCCCGCCCCCTCCATGTACCCAATCTTGATTCACCTACCATAACTCCACTCAATAATCCAAACCCCTCCCCTCACTATTTTGGAGTAAATGCAAACATTGTATCACTTCATCATCACTAAATCTTTCAGTATTTATCTCTAAGAGGACACTTCTTTTTTCTTCTAAACAGGACAATAACATATCGCCTTAAAATTACAATAACTCCTTAATATCAAAAATCAATCAATGATCAAGTTCCAATAATAGATCTCATGTTAGTATTTATTGAGGACTTGCGATGTTAGCATTAGACACTTGCCCACATACTAATTCATTTAAATTGCTGTTACTTAAATTGCCTTTTTTTTCCTTCTTGCTCTCACTCTTACTGAAAGGAAGGAGTCTTTCTCTACCCGGGGATTCAAAGCCCTGCTGCGAGAGATCTCCGCAGAGCAGCCCTGCGGCTGCCCCTGCTCCGACCCCGCTGCGGCCCCGGCCCCGGCCCCGGCCCCGGCCCCGCCCCCGCCCCGCCCCCGCCCCCGCCCTCTCCCGGAGGGGCCCAAGTTCCGACCCGGAAGCCTCTTCGCGGAGGGATCCGTTCCCCAGACTCGCGCCCCCGGCCCCGCCCTTGTTGCCTAGGCGACGAAGGGCCGCGGCCCCGGGGCGAGATCCTGAGGATGTCCGTGGGGACCACTCACGGGGGAACGACACCCGCGGCGACGACCCCGGCGGGAACCACACCCGATTGGGAGGTACGCCGCCCCTTCCCGGCACCCGCGACCCTCGAGCGCACGCCCCGTTCCCGGGGAGGCGTCCCGCTCCCGGGTTGGGAGCGCGGCGTGCACTGGCGGCCCGGCCCGAAACCGGCCGGAGCGGCGCCAGGGCCCGGGAGGCGGGCGGGGGTCGCTGGGGCAGCTCCCCGCGTTCCCCGAGCCCTGCCGCCGGCCGCGCCCCTGCCCAGGCGCGCCTCTCGAGGTTCCCTGGAATAGAAACTGTAGAAATTCCTCCCTTGGTCGGTTCCAGGTCCCGGCGACCTCACAACCCTGTGCTTCTCCCGGATTCTCTGCCCTTGAAAGGGGATCTTGGAAAGTGCTACTAATTCTTTTGCAGTGATCATAGTTCCTATTGCTCAGAGGTGTCGTGGAATAATAACTCTTCATTGTTAGTAGACTGATTAATATTTGAAGGCCAGGGCTTGGTGTCTCCCTGATTATTTTACCACTTCTCTAAATACAGAGATACGCGATAGGACAAAGGAGGGGCCCTGGAAAGTCCACCTTCTGGTTATGGCTTAGTTGCTCATGGTCAACTTGTCTCTTTAGGAAAGTTATTTTTAACTTCCTTGGGCCCCAGTGGTTTCCTGTATATGGAAAAGAAAGAGAAAGAAAGAAAAAAGGATTTATCTTTGGGCCCCTCCCAACACCAGCTCTCAGTAATAAACGGGTTTTAGGTAACTTTAATTATTCATAAGTTTAGTATCCTGAGATTTTAATTAAGAACATATCTGCTATTCCAGATATAGCTAAAAGAAAATGTTTAAAGCTTCACACAGAGTCCATCCTGTTGTTCTAGGAAGTTTTGTCTTGAGTTTTTTTTAAGACTGAAGGTGAATAATAACGTTATGATTAACATTGCAATGCTCAACTCCCTCATTAGTCTAAATAACATTTTTTGTGCAGAAGCTAAATATTAACTGCTATTTCCTAAATGTAGAAACACACAGCCAATAATCTAGTGCCTTGCCGGAGATATGTACAAGTCGTTCCCAATCCAGATTCTTCCCAATACTGCAGACAGCTAAAGCAGGCTGACTGTCCTATGAGCCTTTCGAAATTAGCATACATTAAAAATACATTTAATGTGATAAACTGGTTACTAAACTAGTTAATCCCTTGTGATCTCTAATGTAAGTAATACAATTTCAAAAGTGGCAGAGATAATTTCCCAATTAAGTCATGTTATTTAAATATATACAAAAACTTAAGAAAATGCTCAATTGTCAGTGATACTTGCATATACTTACTTATCCATGTAGATATAGATATGTCCCCTCTAAGAAGACTCTGATAATTTGGGTTTAACGAATCTGCACTTTAAAAAATAAAAAAGGGAAGAAAAGAAAAAGAAATACCCATAATTTTCTTTTGAAGATGCGAAGAAGTGCCATGCCCCAGGGGAAAAGAAAATCACTTGTTTTTTGGATGGGTCAGATGAATTGAGTTAGTTATAGACCTTCAGTGATTATCTGCCATCTTAGCACTGTCAGTGGGTACATTTGTTAACTTTTTGGAGGAGCAGGTATTCCCTGTGACGAGCAATTCAGAAAATGCTCAATCTTCTGGTTAGTAACAAACTGAAGAAATCCAGATGGAATTTGGACTCACTGAGCTGTACTCACTGAGCCTGTACTGAGATGAACAGGTTGATACACTGCATGTTAGAAACACCATTTTCCCTTCTAATGAAAGCAGAGTTCCTGTGGGTCACAGAGAAGCCAGTGGATCCATAGGGCCTTCATTCATTGGAGTGATAAGGCCTCTTGGCCTCCCATTTGTGCCCACGATGTGTTTTAGGGGTTAGATGGAAAAAATGGCAAAGACCCCTCTCTCAAAATCTATGCTCCCAAGGCTACTGATTTTCAGTTAGATATTGGAAGGTTCTTCTCAGATCAGAGTATTTCCAGAGTTGATCCCCCAAGACCTAGTCCCTTATGGTGTCATTTCTAATAAATTTTGTATCCAAATTGACTTAGCCAGTAGACCATCTAGTCATCCTGGCCAAGCAGTAGTGAAATATTTTTTTTTCTTGCCAAGTCAATCGGAAATAAAGCATAAGCTTCCAGTAGTCTGAGGTTTCCCGACTTATTTGTTACCAGTACTTAGAACGAAAACAACCAATTATCCCAATCACATAGTAGGCACTCAGTAAAATATGATAACTAATTAAAATCACAGGTGGTCTGATGTATGCCAGGAAAGATAGTTGTCGTAGACCAAAAGTTATTGAGAAACTGTGAACAAACACACATGAGATGCAGGTCCAGGAAGATATTTTTTTCTGTAGCATTGCATAAACTCTTTTTGCAAGCTTTCTGAATTTAACATTCCGGATTCTTTAGTAACATGGGAGTTAATGCCTCCCTCTAAAAAGTAAGACCAAATGTTTGGGAGGTATCTGTATAAATGCATAAGACTAAACAAAAATGACAAAGATCTGAAAATATTTACTATGTATAGATCTGTAAATGAAAGGAATTTATAAATGTTTACAAATTAAATTATAAATGAATTTATAAATGAATACTTAGAATTTAATCATCAGTCTTTTATCAGTAGTTGGTTCATAAACTGACTTTCTTAGTGTCTTAAAAAATATTATTTGGGAAATATCATTTAAGTAGCATATATGAAAGGACTATACTTCAACTTACATCAGAGACCTAAAAGAAAATGTAAATGATTATTGCCCGGTTGCTTCTTCTGACTAATGTCTCGAAATGTTACCACATTCCCTAATAGATGACATTTACTCAGTGCCTTCGAGACTGTATCAGGATAAGAGGACACTTGCATAATCTTGAATGGAAAGATGGTGTCTTGTCTTGGAGATCTTCAACATGGCCACAGATGATTCTCTCTACATTAGGTGGTCTCCCTAACAAACCTTGAAAACAGCTCCCACCCCATCATCAACAGGTTGGAGAGAAACACTTAGGGTTCAACTTGAGCAGCAAGATGATCAGGGTCCTTCTGTTTCTATATCACTCAAGAGATATTTATTGAACCCATTTTAGGCACATACTGTAGGAAAACCTGAGCAGGACCATGGGGAGGATGCCAAAAGTATTACATAAAATATTGTTAAGACAGTACTAACATTGCTCAAAATGTTAATATACAGTAGTAGTATTTATAAAACATTTAGAACCTCTGGAGTAGTGGCTGTGAGTGTGGAAAATTTGACAGATATTTGAGCTTGTCTTTCTTTTTACTAGTGGTTTTTGGGTTTCTATTTTATTTTAAAAGTCCTGCTTCTCTTCAGCCTCCCTTTCAGATTATGCAAGTAATCTCTACTCTTTTTCTAATATTTAAAGTGTTATTTTTTCTGCATGGAGCACTGGGTGTTATACGCAAATAATGAATCATGGAACACTACATCAAAAACGAATGATGTTGGGGCGCCTGGGTGGCTCAGTTGGTTGAGCGACTGCCTTCAGCTCAGGTCATGATCCTGGAGTCCCGGGATCGAGTCCCACATTGGGCTCCCTGCTCAGCAGGGAGTCTGCTTCTCCCTCTGACCCTCCCCCCTCTCATGTGCTCTCTCTCTCTCTCTCATTCTCTCTCTCAAATAAATAAAATCTTAAAAAAAAAAAAAAAAACCTTTAAAAAAAAACCTAATGATGTAATGTATGGTAATTAACATAACATAATAAAAAAAAGTTAAAAAAAAGACTTGCAAAAATAAAGTGTTATTTTACTAAAGTTAGGTCTTAACATGGCTAAAATTAATTTCTGATAGATATGTTTGATATATTGGAAATGAGGATCTAATTTTATTTTCTTCTAGACACGAACCATCAGTCTGCCAGTTTCATTTACTAAATAAACCATCCTCTCTCTTCCCATTGAGAATGGACTGACTGCCACTGTCACATTATGTGTATATACATGTGAATGAACACAAGGATAGGCAGAATAGTGGAACAGAATAGAGACTCCAAACATTTATATATATATGTATACATGTATATGTATAAATTTATATGTATGTATACATGTATATGTATTTTTAAATTTCCAAAAGTTTATATATATTATTACAGATATATTTTCAAATATCCTTTTCTTTTCCACTGACCAGTTTGCCCATTCTTGTGTCAGTGCCATACTATTTTATGTTTAGCTTTAATATCTAATTTTGAAAGGTTCCTCTCACTATTTTTCTTTTTGAAAATATATGTATTCTTCCATAAGAATTTTTAAAAACTATTTTATAAAGTTCCAGAATGATACAGTTGAGATTTAAAATTGAGATTTATAATGTGGGATGGATTTAATTTTTTTCAATTTGAAGGTTTCCAATAAATCTCCTTTATTAAGTTTTTTTATTAAACTTTTGATAAAGCTTATAATTTCTGTAGGTCCTATACCTTTCTTATTATATTTATAACCAAGTATAGTTTAATCAAGTTTCTGCCATTTCCATTTCTAATTAGTTTCTAATATAGAGAAAAGCAATCGGCCTTTATATATTTGTGTTATGTAACTATCTTATCAAAGTTCTTATTAACTGAAACCATGTTAGTACAATGTCAGGTGTCTTAGGTATGCAACCATGTAACCTTCAAATAAAGATTCCTTTATTTCTTCATTTTTAATATTTAAGCCACATATTTAGTTTTCTTATTATACTAGTTAGAATCTCTATAGAGTGTTGAATTACAATAATGTTACCAGCCAGAATCCCTTTTTAGTTTCTGGTTTCATGAGAATGACTTCAGTTTCTCACCATTCAATCTGATGTTTTGGCAAATAATCTTTCTTGTGTTTATTTTTTTTTCTATTCATGTTTTATTAAGAGTTTTGCTGCTGAATTCTAGTGAATGCCTGCTTATTATTTCATTATTATATCATTTTTTATCATTTACTTTGACATAAAAGTGTGTTGTTTAATGATGATCCATCCTTGCATTTCTGAAATTAACCTTATTTGGTCATAATGATAGTTTATTTTTCTTTTAGTATGCTGTTGGATTCAACTTTCTAAGATAATATTTTAACTAAAATTTTTACATCTGAATTCATGAATGATTTTGGTTTATAATTTCCATTTTGTGTTAGTTTAGGTTTTTGTGTGTTGATTCTGCCAGCTTCTTAAAAATGAATTGTCTACAGTCTGTAATTATTAGACTAACAGAATTTATATGTTCTCCATTGTTAGGTAGAACTTCAAGTGTACAATATCTGGGCATGGTGACTTTTTAAAAAGTAGACTTCCAGTTTAGTTTATGTTTGGTCAGTTCCATTCTCTTTCTTACCCCTGTTCGAATTTGATGACTTATACATTGTCTTGTAATTTTCAAATGTGTCTCTATAGAATGTGGCATATATTTATTTTTTCTTTTAATAGCGTTTGCCAAATATTTTTGCCTATTTTATTCATTACTTTAAAGAACTAGTTCTTGTTTTCACTTATCCTTCTTTAATCTGTAATTTTTAAAAAAATATTTTTCTTTTTCTTAAATTGACTCTTTAGCATGTCCTGGACTGTAGTGAGGCAAGTAAGGCGGTCTCTTTGGGCATAAAATTTAAGGATGCCAGAAATTCAGTAGTCAAGATAAACTTAAGTTGAAAGCATTTTTTTTAAATTGAAAGTTAATACCCTGGTGATGGGTATTAAAGGGGGCACGCATTGAATGGAGCACTGGGTATTATATGCAAACAATTAATCATGGAACAGTACATCAAAAACTAATGATGGGGCGCCTGGGTGGCTCAGTTGGTTAAGCGACTGCCTTCGGCTCAGGTCATGATCCTGGAGTCCCAGGATCGAGTCCCGCATCGGGCTCCCTGCTCGGTGGGGAGTCTGCTTCTCCCTCTGACCCTCCTCCCTCTCATGCTCTCTGTCTCTCATTTTCTCTCTCTCAAATAAATAAATAAAATCTTTAAAAAAAAAAACTAATGATGTAATGTATGGTGATTAACATAATAAAATTTAAAAAAAAGAAAGTTAATACAAAAAGCTCATAATGGATCAAAATTTTAAATAAAGACAGAATCAGTAGTCCTGATTTTTCCTTTTGCCTCAGGCTCTGACATGGCTCAACACAGTGCTGCTCCTTAGTTCATTTATTTTCATGCTTGAAAAGAGCCTTTCTAAGTGTGGAAATTGTAGATGAGTCTATGTTTTGTATGACTGTGAAAACCCTTTTAGTCATCTTTGATGAACTGTGTTATCTTTCTTTTAATGAACATTTATTAAGAATCTTTTGAGATACTACCAGTGATGGATAGAAAGATACCCCAAAAGCTGAAATTCTAGAAGGAAGACATATACAATGTGGAAAGTTTAGGTGAATAAGAGAAAAAATTCAGAGAAAAGATTATCTGGCAAATAATATTAGGCTTACAGTTTTATTGCTTCTGGAATAATTGCTAAAATCCACCAGGTGGTGGAGTAAAATGAGTTACAGTGAAGTTTAGCTTACATATTTTTCTAGTCAGAGATGGAATTTTACAGAGAAAACCAAATTACATATCACATCTTTATTAGCCTATTCATGAATTTTGTATTGTATCTTTAATTTTTATACGTCAGAATATATGTGTTGAAAGATTAAAGACTTTTTACCACCTTATATCCTTTCAAGTGCAAGGCGGTATATAAACAAACAAGAAAGAGCACTAGTTTAAAATAGGTTTAGGAATTCCAATTTAAGACAAAAGAAAACAAAATAAAAACCAGAGGCAAACCTTCCTACAAGATGATTATCTTAAACTATCAAGGTTTAGTAAAAAATGCACTAATATTAGGCATCTTAGCTAGAATTATTATTGTGCAAAAGTTTATTATATTCCCTTTCATACAGTTCTTTCTCCTATCCAGAAAATTTTCACATCAAATAAAATTGATCTGAATGTCTGTACAATGTACTTTTCATGCATATTTTTGTTAATAATGACAGCAATTTTGTGTATTAAAACATTTAAAAATGATTTTTTAACATGAATTCAACTTAGGTTCAAATGACTTGCTATAAGTCACAAAATTAATCAGTAGTCAAACCCTCGAGTCCTCCAAATCCAAGTCCTACTATTTATCATCTCCATCACCTAATAATGTCATCAGATGATACAGATGAATTCAGACAGTCGATTAACAACCTATGTTGACATAACTAGGATCTGCAGAATTCTAAAAAGAAGTAAAAGATTGAATGACTGTCCCTGAGGAATTTACAGTCTAATGAAGTTGACAGTACAGGAATAAATTTACTTTGCTGCTAATAATAAAAAACATAACCAACAAACATTTAACAAATATATAGTCCTGTGTTATGGACTAAAATACCTTCCTATCTAAAAACTGAGTTCATACAACTCAATTTACAAGTATCTGAGTGCCTACTAGGTGCAAGGTATTCTATTAGGTACTAAAATATTTTTTTCTTACTGAGTTTATAAACTAATTGAATGACCTAGTTTAGGTTACTTTGCTAACCCTAGGTTACAAAAAGCTAATAAAGTAGCACATTTTATGTCTAAATTAGATTTTTAAAAATAAAAATATAATAACCTAATATTAAATACAAACATTAAGTTGTTTACCATTACCAATAATTGTTAGCTTTGGGATTTTTCTACTCCTGGAAAGAAATATGGAAAATGTGGGATGTGATCTTGTTAGCTATAGCAAAGCATTTTGTTGCTCCTTATTCACTGGAACCCATTCACATGGAAGGATAAATAACTATTTGTTGAATTGAAAACATTTGCCCCCTCTCTCCCCCCAAATCTCACAGTTCTTGATTTTTATGGAGCTGCTGCTTTTTACCTCTGCTTTTCAGTCTCCTCTTCCATCCCCCATTCACAGCTGTTTTCCCCATGCTCTGGCTCCGGGCAGTTTCATCCATTTCTCACACTTGGAGTGACTCCTAAACCAACATTTTTAAACTGGACCTTTCTGAGTCTAGCATTTCTAATTACCTTCTAAACATTTCTTCCTCGATACGCATATTCCACCTTAAACTCAACCACTGAAATCAAACTTGTCATGTTGCCTTCTTAAAATGAGCATCATCTTCCAATGCTTCTATTTTTATTGGTGTAACAAGAGTGCCACATATGGTTTTTACAGACTGTACTCTGAACAAAAGGACTCAGCTATGGGAAGCTCTGAGAATCACCACCTTTCTCTTTTTTCAGTCATCTATTTCAGATATCATACTATTTATTCTTCCCACTTTTAGTCCCCCAGATACAATATGTTGCATTCACCCCTTTCTTTTCATGCACACTGCTAGGAACCCAGTGCAGTCCCATGCCTCATTCCTGACCAGTTTCAAAGACATTTTCATTGAACTTTCCTCTGTTGTCCTTTCTTTCTTTCACCCTCCTACAAATTGTGCTTCCTTAAAGGACAGTTTTATCTTGTCATTTCACTGCTAAAAAACTTCGTAGGTTCCTTACTGCCTGTATTATTAAGAACAAACTCTTCAGCCTGTCATTCTTTGAGCAGCCAAGATTCTAAAATATTTGTGATCTCTTGTGCAGTATCTTGCATTTTGTAATCACTCAGTAAATATTTATTCAGTTATTATATTTGAGATCTCCCACAACATGTTCCCAATGCCCACTTCCCACTTAGGTCCAACTAGTCCCTGACTTGCACCCAAAGCACTATTGTGTGAATTACTTGATATTTACAGAACCAGTCCCCAAGTGTCCTGTTGCTGATTCATTCCATCATTCTTGTCCAGACTCACCCAAGTCCATTTCTGAACCTCCTCTCTATAGGTTTTCTTTGTTCTGTCTCTATTTTTGTCCCTTTATTATGACTCACTTATTTTATTTTCTTGTTTTAAAGTCACCCTTGGTTTGTTCCTTCCACTAGATGTTAAGTTATTGAGGCTAGCAAGTTTTTTCACTTGTCTTTGCCTCCTCTTGAGCCCCAAGCTCAATGAGGAATATGTAGGTATTTTTAAAAGTTTTTAAATTGACTCATTCTTGTTCGATCAGTTCCTGGATGCCTAAGAGGACACATACAACCAGACCACTGTCCTCCATAAAAACTCCAGATACCCAAGCAAAGATGAGACTCATGCTCCTTTTCCTTTCCAAGTCTTCAGATGCTACAGCTGTATCTGCTCTATGTCTTCCAGTAAACTCTGCTCTTACTTCCTCTTAGCTTGCATTTGATTTCCATCCTGCATGAAGCAAGGACCCACTTGGCTGGTCCTGTGGGACCCACTCTGGGTCCTTGGACCTGGGTTGCTGCATCATCTTGGTGATTATGAAATGACCCTCAGAGGAACAATTGTACCCCAAAATTAAGTCTGCACAGCACAATTTGACCTTTGGGGATTGGTAAGTTCCTCCTCTGTGAAACATAGTTGGTTTGATGCTGATGTAATTTCTGTCTATGTGCTCCTCTGTGTAACTGGTCTATTCTCTGGGGAAAAGGAAAACTGATATGGGACCTGTTCTCATTCCCTATTCTCGCTCCCTGTTCATTCCCTATGCTCTGAATTGCTTTAGCTGGCTCTGAAACTTTACTCTCACTTTAATTGTAAGACTCTCTGGTTCAGTTCTTGGAGTTTTTCTTAAGGCTGTGAGCTGGTATAAGAGACTGAATCACTCAGCTCCAAAGAAAAGGGACACTTGTTCCTTCCCATCGGAAAGTGTTTTTAGGTGACTAAGAACCCAGGGAAGTGTCAGAGGTTATTCCTCAGGTAGTAGTCCCCATAGAGGAAATCTTCCCCATGATAATTTATTTGCGGCTTGCTGGGAACACACACGTAAGACTGATCATACAGTGCTCCAAGCCCCCACAGTGGTTTTAGACTGTCACCAGGAGAAACCAAGATACTTCTGGGGAAGATCAGCCCGTTGGTGACTCTCTGGGAAGTTCTCCCCATAAGCAGCTCATTTGATCCACCACATGTTTTCCCTAGAATAGAGTGCAGACTTCTAAGTCTTTCTTTTTCATTGCTGGGTGGATGTCTCCTCATGGTAATTATGGGATGCTGGTATTACATTGAGGATTGGTGGCCAATCCTGTTGAGAAGTAAAACTCTTAGAATAAATAAGTGGTCCTGCTATACACCCAGTTGCACTGGGTTTTCTGCTTCTAGGGGTGAAACATGTGGCAGGCTGGTCACTGCTGGGTAGACGTTGCTTCCTTGAATGAGACATAGTGGATGTCTCAGTGAGACAGGCAGCAGGCTGGTCACTGCTGAATGGGTGTCTCACTTAGACACATGGCAGACTGGACACAGCCAGGTGGATCTCAGTAAGACATGTGGCAGAGTCTTTACTGCTGGGTGGATGTCTCCTTTTTGGATTTCCTAGAGACATGTAACCTACCAAAACTAAAGCAGGAAAAAAAAAAAAGAAAATTTGAACAAACCAGTTACTAGCAATGAAATTTACTCAGTAACCAAAAAACTCCCAAAAAACAAAAGTCCAGGACCAGATGGCTTCACAGGCAAATTCTACCAAACATTTAAAGGAAAGTTAATACTTACTCTTCTCAAACTGTACCAAAAAAATACAAGAGGAAGGAAAACTTCCAATTCATTCTATGAGGACAGTATCACCTTGATACCAAAACCAGGTAAAGACACCACAAAAAAAGAGAACTACAGACCAGTATCTCTCATGAATAAAGATGCAAAAATCCTTAACAAAATATTAGCAAACTGAATCCAACCATACATTAAAAAAATCCCACACCACAATCAAGTGGGATTTCTTCCCATGATACAAGGATAGTTCAGTATTCAGAAAACAATCAATGTGATCCATGACATCAACAAGAGAAAGGATTAAAAAACATATGATCACTTAAATAGACGTAGAAAAAGCATTTGACAAAGTACAGCATCAGTTCATTATAAAAACCTTCAACAAAGTAGGTCTAGAGGGAGGATTCCTTAACATAATAAAGGCCTTATATGAAAAACCCACAGCCAACATCATACTCAATGGTGAAAAACTGAGAGCTTTTCCCCTAAGGGCAGGAACAAGACAAGGATGTCCACTTACCACTTTTATTCAACATGGTACTGGAAGTCCTAGTCACAGCAGTTAGACAACATAAAGAAATAAAAGGCATCTAAATTAGTAAGGAAGAAGTAAAACTCACTGTTTGCAGATGACATGATACTATATATAGAAAACCCGAAAGACCACCAAAAAACTACAAGAACTGATAAATGAATTCGGTAAAGTTGCAAGATACAAAATCAGTGTACAGAAATCTGTTGCATTCCTATACACTAATAATGAGGTAGTGCAAAGTGAAATAAAACAATCCCATATACAATTGTACCAAAAACAATAAAATATTTAGGAATAAACTTTACAAAAGAGGCAAAAGACCTGTAATCTGAAAACTATAAAACACTGATGAAAGATGACACAGAGAAATGGAAAGATATTCCATGCTCATGGATTGGAAGAGCAAGTATTGTTAAAATGTCTATACTACTACCCAAAGCAATCTGTACATTTAATGCAATCCCTATCAAAGTACCAACAGTATTTTTCACAGAATTAGAACAAACAATCCTGAGATTCGTATGGAACCACAAAAGATCTTGCATAGCCAAAGCAATCTGGAAAAAGAAAAACAAAACTGGAGGTATCACAATTCCATATTTCAAATTGTATTACAAAGCAGTAGTAATAAAACAGTATAGTATGGTGTACCATAGACACATAGATCAATGGAATAGAACAGAAAACGCAGAAATAAACCCACAATTATATCGTCAATTAATCTTCAACAAAGGAGGAATGAATGTACAGTGGGAAAAAGACAGTCTCTTCAACAGATGGTGTTGGAAAAACTGGACAGCCACATACAAAAGAAAAAAACTGGACCACTTTCTTTCACAACACACAGAAATAAATGCAAAATGAATTAAATATCTAAATATGAGACTATAAAAATCCTTGAAGAGAACACAGTCATCTCTCTGACATCAGCCATAGCAACATTTTTCTAGATATGTCTCCTGAGGCAGGGAAATAAAAGCAAAAATAAACTATTGGGACTACATCAAAATAAAAAGTTTCTGCACAATGAAGGAAACAATCAACAACACTAAAAGGCAACCTACTGAATGAGATGTTTGCAAATGACATATCCGATAAAGAGTTTCCAAAATATATAAAAAACTGATACAACTCAATACCTGAAAAACAAATAATCCAATTAAAAAACCGGCAGATGACATGAACAGACATTTCTCCAAAGAAGACATCCACATGGCCAACAGACACATGAAAGGATGCTCAACATCACTCATCATTAGGGAAATGCAAATCAAAACTACAATGAGCTATCACCTCACACCTGTCAGAATGGGTAAAATCAAAACATAGGAAACAATAAGTGCTGGTGAGGATGTAGAGAAAAAGGAAACCTCATGCACTGTCTGTGGGAATGCAAACTGGTGCAGCCACTGTGGAAAACAGTATGGAGGTTCCTCAAAAAATTAAAAACAGAATTACCCTATGATCCAGTAATGGCACAACTGGGTATTTACTTAAAAAATACAAAAACATGAATTCAAAGGGATACATTCACCCCTATGTTTATTGCAGCATTATTTACAACAGCCCAACTATGGAAGCAGCCCAAATGTCCATTGAGAGATGAATGGATAAAGAAGATGTAGGATTTTATATATATATAAATATATATAAAATAAGTTATATATATATTACATATAATAAGAATATGTGGGATATATAATAATACATATAATAAACTATAAATATTATTCATCCATAAAAAGAATAAAATCTTGTCATTCACAACAACATGGATAGAGCAAGAGAATGTAATGCTAAGTGAAATAAATCAGTAGAGAAAGACGAATACCATATGATTTCACTTGTATGTGTAATTTAAGAAACGAAATGAACAAAGGCTAAAAAAGAGACAAACTAAGGAACAGACGCTTAACTACAGAGAATAAACTGATGATTACTGGAGGGGAGTTGGGAGGGATGGAGATTAAAGAGTACACTAACATGATGAAAAAAATAAAATCCCAAAAATGAGTTTGTTAATTGAAAGCCATCACCCTGTTTTAAATATGCATAAAAGACAGTTTAACTAGACATTCAACTTTTGAGAGGTACCATTACTTGAAAACTGAAGAGAAAAATTATCTAGAAGACTGTTGTGTTTAAATTTTATTTCTGATAGCAACTAGAACACAGTAAACAAATTTTGATATCATTGGATTAATATGTAAAACATGATTGAAATAACTCATTCCAGTTATTGTTTTTGTTTTTGTTTCTGTTTTGGTAGAGAGATGCTGAATTCCAGGAGCATGAAAAGATTCTGTCTCCAGATTTTCTTTCAGTTGCTCAAATCACTGAAATGCTAGCAGAGGACGTAGATGGAGTTCAACAGTAAGCACTTCAGTATTACAACCAAATATAGAACAGTTCTAGTGCTGCATCTATAAATGATCATGATGTGCTATTACATAATTTAAACTTTTTTTTCAAAAGAATTGTTATTATATTATGCAAATATATATATCCAAATATATATAATATCCAGAGTCTGGAACACCAAAATTCTCAAACAACTGACTTTTTGCACTGCTTAGCTGTCTTCTTTATGGGAGAAATGCATTTCAGACCAACATGCAAATGTTAACAGAGAATAAGGATTTATTGTTAAAAGCAGTCTTTAACATATGCTGTCTTCTACTTCTTTTCTCTTTCATTCATAAAACTCAATTATGCACAATAACCTTTAGGTCTTCTGTCTCATCATGACAAGAATAAGTTGTATTTTCTGTAATATTAAGAATTAATACATTTTAATATTTTGGAAACCCTGAGTATTAGCCATCCACCTGTGATTTTTATTGGATATGAAGCTATACTAAATACTCTGATTTCATGTATTTTGCCTAAAAATGTGAATGTAACTGAATTTATGGGAACAATTCTAATATATGTACATCTCATTCTTAAAGCCATTGATTTCTACAGCAAATCATTTATTTAGTAGTCAGATATATCTAAAACACAAGTTCCTAACATATGTTTTGAGTAATCAGTCATCTTAAAAGTTATCTTGCTCTAATAATATGAAGGCTGATTGACTATAATGTGTAGAGAGCCCACTCTACACATGATGTGATGTTCTGGACTGTAATGTCTCTTCTGCAGGCCAGTCATCCGGATGTTAGGAGGGTATTGTGAACCATAATGGACAAATAGAAAATGACTCTGTCAGTGGCTATCATTTGCAAACCTTTCAAATATTGTGGAATAGAGGTGATTTACTACTGAGAAGGAAATATGACAGATGTACTGGCTGGAAGAGAAATCTGAGAAGGGAAGACATTAAGAGCAGGCAAATGACACTGACAGGCCTTTTCCCAGGATGCTCTTCACCTTCAGGGCCTGCAAATCTTGCTAGAAATCCTGGTGATCTGTGATTTGGCCATACTGCTTACCATCTATATCTTTATAAGTATTAGTCAATTAAAAATTTCACAGATTTTTAAGCAAGTATATCATAGTAATTTTAGCATTTTTATAGAAATGAATGCCCATTGGAAATTCCGGTTTTTAGTATCAGAATTGATTAGTAAAATGCTTTCATTGTATTAGTATCACTGATTATTTATGCTTTAAGTAAAATATTTTCCATTTCCAGATAATCCCAAATGTTGTTGATCATTAAAGTGCAAAAAATAGGTATTTCATACTAGGCAAAATAGTATGATGCAAATGAAAGATATTTAATATAGTTTACAATTTATTTGTATTAAATATCAAAGATGTTATATTAAATGCAATTAATATTAAATAAAAGGTATTGCAAACAAATTTTTTATACTTGTTTATTTCTTACAACATCTTAAGTTGTACTGTGTACCATACCTTGTGTGACAATCTTTTTTTACCACTTATTGGCTCTCGTTGTTGTCAAATATTCAAATTCTAAAAGTATTTTTAATCTTTAAGAGGTGATGTCTAGGATAAAGGAAATAATACAGAGGGTGATACAGAAGTTAACTGTATAGAAACAACCAGGTTCAACGTAGGTTGACCTTTTAGATTGTCTCATTAATAGAATTCACCTGAAGTAATCTCAGATTTTAAGATATCAATTATGGATAAATGACAGTGTTATGTCAGGAGCCATTTCTTTGCAAAGTAATTTTCTTGAAGTTCTTTATATGATTTTTGTAACAGTAATCCTGAAATATTTGCAGTCAATCATTCACTTCCCATTTAAAATAGCATTATTATAAATGGGGATTATATACTTTTGAAAATGACAGAAATATAATTTAGGTATCCTGTCACCAAGTGACAGAAGTATGCCAAAATCATGCAAATCATGCAAAGTTATATATATATTTATAGTCTACAAAGCTATAAACCTATTTAAATACATTATAGGAAATCACATTTCCCTACGTTTTAAAATTAAAAATTGCGTTTCATGAAAGCAGCCAACCAAATGAAACAATATAGTATCATTAAAACATATTTCTAGAGTACACTTCAAGTAAAGTTAAATGTCTGAGTACATTTCTCATATCTCCTATTATCAATCATTCATGCTTTTAATGAAACCCTGATTTTTTACAGATACACCCAAATCCTTTTTGAAAAAAGGTTAAGGACTAAATTGAAAATAACTATTTAAACACAGAAATAACCCTGAAGGATCTTTTAATAACCTTCCATAACTGGGCCTCCATGAGCTGTTCAGCTCTTGCCTTAAGGCTTATTCCTGAGTGTCATCATATTTAAAAAATAAGATGCACTCCAATTTCAAGAGCATGTAAGAATAATGTAATACCTTTACTGGAATTCTTGGTGAGACAAAGTAGAGAGTTACATCACCTATCACTATAGCACAACTTCCTAAATCCCTGTTAAGCATCTTTCTCTTTCCCTGTAGTCTCTAATGCCATCTCTCCTCTCCCATGTCCCATCTTCCCTTATCTCAGAGGAGAAACTTAAAGATTTGCCAGTAAAATGCATGGAAACTTTGCATTCAAATTGCAACAGCATCTTGTTCCAAGTGCCTCCCTACATAACCTCCTTTGGGGTGAAATATCTGAACAAAGAATAGAAATGATGACTATCCAGCCCTGCAATTCAAGTTGAAGGTTAAGATTCAAATGGTAGTGAGGGAAGTGGTGGAGGGGGGATGGGGGAGAGCAAAGATAGAGGATGTCAAAGAAGTTTCACTAAAATACTCTTAGACAAATAGTCGGCTTCATTTACATATAATCAGACACTGAAAATAATGAAAATAAAAAAGCAAAGAGCACATGCAACTATTTAAGTCAAATATTTAATTTTGTAAAAGAACAGCATGGAGATGGCAGATGAAAAGTACAGTTAGAAGGAAGACTAACTGTTGGGAACAGAATGTTCAGAGATAGATTGACTCCAGAGTTGATTGACTCAAGGCCTCAATAGTATCATCAAGAAATGATTATAATTTTAGAATTGATTTTTCTTATAAGATGGCTGCCAGTAACAATCAAACCTACATATTTACTCTTTTGTATTTTGGTTCCACAGAAGAAAGTAAGCCTCACCCTTAGTTAGGAATTAGAACAATTTAGGAGAGTGCCCACCATAGACCAGTAGTTACTATAGAGAATACCATATACTGAATGCCATTATATGGCTTTATGGGAAGAGGGAGAGATTATCATAATTGGTTTAAAGGAATCAGAACTCACTTTTGGGGTTGAGGTCTACCTTGACACCCCTGTAGATGAGATGGATGTTAGAGAGTTAAATACAACATCAGCTTTATTTTTTCCCAAACTTGTTTAATCCTGCTGTATTTATTATTCTGATTATAGAGTCTATTTCAATATTATGAATAATAAGGATTTCCTTTTTTGAAAATGGCAGTATAAAGTTGTCACACACCCACACACAGTTCCTCAGAAACCACATATAAGCAACAAGGAAATACCAATAACTTCTTTGTCCAAACAAGGTGAATCCTGTATGCCCAAACCACAAAATAGAGGATGACTGCCAGAAGCATTATAGATCAAGCAGAAGTGGGGAAAGAACAAGAAAGATACAAGAAAGATCTTAGAGTGAGTTAAAAAATATAAATTATTCTCCTGGGTGAGAAGAAAACCCTGAAGTGCCATTTCAAGAACTCTTGTTTGCAACAGCAGGGCCAGATAATTCCCATATTTACAAGAAATAGATTGTTTATGTGATGGTTATGAGAACCTATCCTACTTTTATTTTTCTTCCCCCCACTAATGAAAAAAAGAGTAAAAAACTAGAATAAATGACACAAACTTACTCTGTACAGAAAATAGTTTGTCACATGGCCAAGTCTGAGTACAAAACAAGGAATATGCATACAAAGCCATTTTAAGAAAAAAAAGTAATTGAAGAATGGGGGAAAAATACAGGAAAGAAAATACAACCAAATGAATATAGCCATGAGCAGAAAAATATACTGTCAAACATTTATCATGAATTAAAAAAAAAACTTACGAAGCAACCACAACAAGAGCATAAAACAGAGATATAAAAACTCAAGGAAGAGATAACAAGAAATAAAGGTGATAAAGCATGTAAAAAAGCAAAGAATAGAAAAGATCTTACAGAGGTGAGCTCTGTAAGCAACCCAAGGGAGAATTAACACTGCTAAAAACACTAAGGGACCTAGAAGACCGTATTGAGAAAAGTATATAAAACTAAAAGGAAATGATTTGAAAAAAATTTTGAAGGTTAATAGAAAATTATAGCTATAGACAAAATGAGTAAAACAGACATAATTTGAATTCTTCAAAAAAGAAAACAACAAATATTTAACAATATAATTCCAGAACATCATCAGAAACAAACTTGATTATAAATGGAAAAAAGATACTAAATTTCAGAGAAAAAAAATGCTAGTAGAGTAACTGTACTTCGAAGACAGAAGAAGGAAGAAGAGGAGGAAGATGAGGAAGAGAATTACAAGAATAGAGGAAGCGGAGGAAGAAGACCAACAAGAATGCTCATGATTGCTCTCTTCATCTCTTCCTCCTCTTCCCTCTTTCTGTTTCCTTTTGAATGTCATTTTGGACTTAGGATTTTGATAGGACTTCTCCCTTTCTCTTTCCTTTTGAAATGTCATTTTGGACTTAGGATTTTGATATTTTTAGATTTAGGGAATTATAGAATTTTCATTCAAGAAAAATATCTGCATTTTCAAAACTTAGAAAAGGAACTGTTCACTAATCTGATTTTAATGTCTGGATTTTTCTTTTTATTACAGAAAACTGAAAAATTTTTTGAATTTCAAAAACCTTCACACCTGTTTAAAGGAAGCCATTTTACTGGATTATTATGTATCTGGATTTTTGTGGGCTAGAGGAATGGAATTTTCTGTTATTCAATATTCAAAATTTATGACTTTACTAGATATGTTACTTCATAATCTTAGAAGTAAGTACATTCTTTTTCTTTTTTTTTTTTTAAGAAAAGAAAATTTAGTCCACTGTTTAAATTAATGTTCTTAAGCAAAAGTTCCTAATTTTATTGCAATTCCTTCAGTGAAAATTATGGGATTTTTTTCTGGATAGAGCAAAAATATATAGTCCACACTTTCATTAAGTTGTAAAATTTCAAACAGTATTTAACAGGCTAAAGTTCTCTTAATTAACTTGCCAAAGATATGTTAGCTTCATTTAAAAAATCTTATCAATGCCATCCATCCCCAAAATATCACGTAGTTCACATTTATTTAGGTATTTTTTCATTGTTTGAACTGTTTTCATTTCATCTTACCTAAAAGTATTATTGGGATAACTCAGAAATGACTAATGAGAGGAGGTACTTTAGTCGATATCTAAGCCCCATTAAATAGACATTGCTCACATACACTTAGATTTTGTGACTTTTTTTTCTTATATATAACATTGAAATGAGTTACTATAGGAAATTTGGAAATTCTTCCTTAGAGCACTTTTCATTGTGATAAATTTTGTTTCAGAATAAATACAATTGCTTCTTGGAAGAAAGAAGTCTATCACTGATATATTGCCAGCTCTGTGTGCTAGGCACTGTTTTGTTCTAATCTTTAACATGCATTATTGAACCTCAGAGCAGCTCCTGCATGGGAGGTATTATAACCATGGTCTCAGAGCTGAGAAAGGAGTCCAGAGAACAAGGTTGCAAGCTGGGAACATACAGAACTAGAACTTGAATTTCAAAGTATATAATCAGAAGGCCAGAAGGGAAGGGGTTGAGGGGATTGGGTAACTGGGTGATGGGGATTAAGGAAGGCACGTGCTGTGGTGAACACTGGGTGTTATACACAACTAATGAATCATTGAATACTACATCAAAAACTTATGATGTACTATATGCTGGCTAACTGAACATAATAAAAAAAATAAAATTCCAACCCCCAAAATATTTTAAAAAATAATAATAATAAAAAATAAAGCTCCATAAAAAAAAACGCCATGAGCACTATAAACACACAAGGGTATTTGTGTCTCAATTGAAAGACGTGGATAAAGAAGATGTGGTGTATATATATGTATATATATATACATATATATACACACACACAGAATGGGATATTATGCAGCCGTCAAAAGAAATGAAATCTTGCATTTGCAACGACGTGGACGGAACTAGAGGGTATTATGCTAAGTGAAATAAGTCAATCAGAGAAAGACAATTATCATATGATCTCACTGATATGTGGAATTTAAGAAACAAGGCAAAGGATCATAGGGGAAGAGAGGAAAAAAATGAAACAAGACAAAAACAGAGAGGGAGACAAACCATAAGAGACTCTTAATCTCAGGAAACAAACCGAGGGTTGCTGGAGTGGTGGGGGGTGGGAGGGATGGGGTGGCTGTGTGATGGACATTGGGGACGGTATGTGCTATTGTGAGCGCTGTGAATTGTGTAAGACTGATGAATCATAGACCTGTACTCCTGAAATAAATAATACATTATATGTTGATAAAAATAAAGTTATTTTTAAAAATTAAAAAAAGACATGCTTATGTCACTTGAGAGCTTGCTTCTTCCTCCCTCTCTCTCTCCCTCCCTCCCTTCCTTCCTTCTTTCCTTTTTTTCCTTTCCTTACTTTTTTTAAACTTTTCTTTGCTTTTTGGTTGTTTGCTTGTGTTTACTTTCTTTTCTTCTTCTTTTTTTTAATGAGCAGGTAGAAGACCTTGCTCTCCCTAAAGAATTGACAACAGAATTGTCAAATATGTGGGTGCCTATTTGTGGCCACAAAAAGCCTATTCTGTTCTGTGTATCAGTTTCTAGCAGGAGAAATTTTAAGCGAACTAGCAAAACTAATAGAGAAGCCACTCATGCCTTATACACCCTTCCTACTCCTAGTCATCCTTACAAGGGAAGAATTGGTAGTTCTTGTATGTGAGGAGAAAAAAGCATTATTTTCCTTCTCTGCAAGTGGGAGAATCTTATCTTTGCTTATATGTAAGTATGTAGTGCCATGTTAAAGATAAATAACTGGGGGCGCCTGGGTGGCTCAGTAGGTTAAACATCTGCCCTCAGCTCAGGTCATGATCCCAGTCTCCTGGGATTGAGCCCTGCGTCGGGCTCCCTGCTCAGTGGGGAGTCTGCTTGTCTCTCTCCCTCCCCTCTGCTCATGCTCTCTCTCTCTTTCACTCTCTCTCTCAAATAAATAAAATCTTTAAAAAACAAAAAGATAAATAACTGATACAAGAAAAAATAATTAAACTTGATAATGAAACAAATTTGTTATGATATTAACTGATCAGACAGACTTTGGTTGTTTTTTTCCCATAATGAACAAATGAACAAATATATTTCAACAACATTGCCAAAGTTACTTGGCAAGCAAGGAACCATGTAAATCTCAACTTGAGTGGAAAATAATAATAAATAGATGCCAATAATGAGATGAAATGGATATTGAGATTATACGTTAAAGACTTTGAAACAGGTATTATAAAAGTGCTTAAATGAACAATTGTGAACATCCTTGAAATAAATGTTAAAATAAAAAGAATCATGAAAAAAAATGGAAGGTGTAAAGAAGAAACAAATAGAAATTTTAGAATAAAATTATACAATAACCAAAATTAAAATCTCCTTAGATAGGAATAATAGCAAAATGGAGAGGAGACAAAGGAAAAAATCAGTGAACTTGAACATAGAGTGATAGCAGTTATCCAATCTTGAACAATACAGAGAAAAAAAGATTGGCAAACAAATTAACAAAACCTCAGGGACGGGGCGACTGGGTGGCTCAGTCATTAAGCGTCTGCCTTCAGCTCACGTCATGATCCCAGGATCCTGGGATCGAGCCCCCCATCGGGCTCCCTGCTCCGCGGGAAGCCTGCTTCTCCCTCTCCCACTCCCCCTGCTTGTGTTCCCTCTCTCGCTGTGTCTCTCTCTGTCAAACAAATAAATAAAATCTTAAAAAAAAAAAAAAAAAAAACCTCAGGGACTTGTGGGACAACCAAAGTTCTAATATACATATTGTTAGAGTCTCAGAAAGACAGGAGAAAGAGTATAGTACTAAACAAACATTTGAAGAAATAATGGCTGAAAACTTCACAAATTTGGCAAAACGCATAAATATATAAATTCAGGAGGCTGACTGGACTACAAAGAGACTAAACCAAAAGAAAAACACCATCAACCAACTGGGTCTAATTGACATTTACAGAACAGTCCACCCCAAAACAGAATAGGCATTGTTTTCAAGTGCACATGGAATATTCATCAAGGTGGACTGTATTCTGGGTCATACAACAACCTTAAATTTAAAATAATTGAAATCATACAAATACATTCTCTGATCATAAAGGTATTGAACAAGAAATTAATAACAGAAATATGTCAGGAAAATCTTCAAACACATATGAAATAACACAATTCTAAATAGTATGTGGGTCATATATCTCAACAGATATTAGAAAAGTTTTTTTTTTTTTTAAGATTTTATTTATTTGACAGAGAGAGCGAGAGAGGGAACACAAGCAGGGGCAGAGGGAGAGGGAGAAGCAGGCTTCCCACAGAGCAGGGAGCCTGATGCGGGGCTTGATCCCAGGACCCTGGGACCACGACCTGAGCCAAAGGCAGATGCTTAACCAACTGAGCCACCCAGGCACCGGTAGAAAAGATTTTTAATTGAAAATAAACATGTGAAAATTTATATGGTACAGCTGAGTCAATGATAACAGGGAAGTTTCTATCATTAAATACATAGAAAAAATCTAAAATTAATAATCTAAACTTAAATCTTAGGAAGCCAGTTTTAAAAAATAAGCAGAAATCAAGCAGAAAAGACAGACAAAGAACAGAAATCAATGAAACTGGGAAAAAAAAAACAATATACAAAATCAATGAAACCAAAATCTGGATATTTGAAAACATCAATACAATTGATAAACATGAAGCAAAACTTGACTAAGGAAAAAAAAAGATACAAGGCACAGATTATCATTATCAGGTATAAAAAAAGGGGGGATATCACTACAGACTCTGCAGACATTAACAGAATATTAGGAAAAAAACTACTTATATACATAAATTAGAAAACAAAAAGGAAATGAACCAAATCCCCCGAAATCACAAACCAGCAAAAGTTGTGCAAGATGAAATAGGTAACATGATAGTCTTATAACTATTTAAGTGATTGAATTATTTAACTTCTAGGAAAAAATCTCCAGGTCTAGAGAAGAACAGCAACAACAGCAAAAGGAGGAGGAGGAGGGAGAGAAACTACAGACCAATATCCCTCATGAACATAAACAAAAAATTTTTCAACAAAACACTATCAAAATGAATCAAGCAACATATAAAAAAATAGTACACATGACCAGTTAGGGCTTATCCCAGAAATTCAATGCTGGTTCAGTATTTGAAAATCTCATCAATAAAAATAATCTAAAGAAGAAAAGCCACATGATCATATAAATAGATTCAGAGAAAGCATTTGACTAAATATGACATCCATTCATTATTTTAGAAAAGAGTCAGAAAACTAAGAAAAGAAGTGATATTCCTCAATATCATAAAAGACATCTACGAAAAAACCTAAACCTACTGTTATACTGAGTGGTGAAAGACCAGATGATTTCCCCATAAGATCAGGGTCAAGGCAAGAATGTCTACTCTCACCACTTCTACTCCTATTCAACACAGGACTGAAAGAAAGTCTTAGGAGTAAGTGCAGTCGAGTAAAAAAATATATAAAGGGGAAGGAGGAAGTAAAACAGTCTCTGTTCTCAGATGAAAGGATTGTCTATATAAAAATTAAACAGAATTTTAAAAATCCTAGAACTAGTAAGTTACGCAAGATTGCAAGAATAGGGTCAAAACACAAAAGACAATTGTATTTCAATGTGCTAGCAATATACATTGTATTCCAAAATTTTAATAAATAGCATTCTTTACAATAGCTCAAAAAATAAAAGAAATACTTAAGTATAAATCTAACAAAAATGTACAAGATCTGTATGCTAAAAACTACAAAATGATGACCAAAGAAATGAAAGAAAACCTAAATAAATGAAAAATATACTGTTGTTGGATTAGAAATTTCCACATGGTAAAGATGTCAGTTCTTCCCAAATTGACCTGTAGATTTAATACAATATCAATCTAAATCCTAGCAGGATTTTTTTTCTAGACATACCCAAGCTGATTTTTAAATTTATATGGAGTGGCTAAGGAAATAGAATAACTAAAACCACTTCAAAAAATAAGAATAAAGCTGCAAAAATCATACACACATCAACTTACTATAAAGTTATAAAGTCAATGTTGAATTAGTGAAGGGATAAAATACAGATCAATGGAGGTGCCTGGGTGGCTCAGATGGTTAAGCATCTGCCTTCGGCTCAGGTCATGGTTCCAGGGTCCTGGGATCAAGTTCCACATTGGTCTCCCTGCTCAGCGGGGAACCTGCTTCTCCCTCTGCCTCTCTCTCTCTGTCTCTTATGAATAAATAAATAAAATCTTTTAAAAATTAAAATAAAATATAAATCAATGGAACAGAAGACAGAATTCAGAAATATACTGATGCAAAAATGGTCATCTGATTTTTTTGATAAATATGCAAAAGCAATTCAACAGAACAGTGTAGTCTTTTCAACAAATGTTGGAACAACTTCTATCTATATTGAAAAAATATATAGCTCAGGCTAAACCTTTTATTTGGGTTCTTATTGTCTCAAAACAATAAGAAAACAATCCTGTTGAAAATAAGCAAAGCTATCAAAACCCATAACTTGTGTCAACCATGAAGAAAATATTATTTTATTTATATTATAATATTTATATTTATTATTATTATTTGTATTCAATATTTCAATTATTATTTGATACAATTAGCTCTAATTGGATCATAGATATAAAGTTAGAATGTAAAACTATAAATTTTTTTAGAAGAAAACTGGGAGAAAATCTTCATGACCTGGAGTTTTACAAGAAGTTCTTAGACATGACCCCCAAAACATGCTGCATATAGGGAAAAAATGATAAATTAGCCTTCATAAAATCGTAAAACTTTTGTTTTATGAAAAGTCACTGTTAAAAGAATGAAGAGACAAACTACAGACAGGGAAAAAAATATCTGTAAATCACATATTTGACAAAAGACTTGTCTCTATAACAATAAGAAAACAATCCTATTGAAAATAAGCAAAGCTATCAAAACCCATAACTCGTGTCAACCATGAGGAAAATATTAGACAAACCCAAATCGAGGAACATTGTACAAACTATCTGACTGGTGCCTCCCAAACTGACAAAGTTATCAAAAACAAGAAAAGATTGAGAAATGATCACTCTAGGGGAACTTAGGAGACAGGATTACTAAATATAATGTGGTATCCTAGATGGGATCCTTAAACAGAAAAAAAATATTAAGTAAAAATTGAGGAAATCTAATAATAATTTTAAAAACATATATTTATGTAGAAAAACAAAGGGATTTTTTTTTTTAAGGTTTTATTTATTTATTTGACAGAGACAGCGAGAGAGGGAACACAAGCAGGAGGAGTGGGAGAGGGAGAAGCAGGCTTCCCGCAGAGCAGTGAGCCCGATGCGGGGCTCCATCCCAGGACCCTGGGATCATGACCTGAGCTGAAGGCAGATGCCCAACGACTGAGCCACCCAGGTGCCCCAAAACAAAGGGATTTAATGAAATAAAAAATATATATGCTCTAACAACAACAACAACAAAAAAAAACAAGAATAAACTTTAAAAAAGGAATGTACAAGTCCTATATGAAAAAAACTTCAGAGCACTTTTAAAGGTCACAGGGAAGTTTTCTAAATTTGGAGAAAAACCAACATTCTTGGAAACACTCCACATCATAAAGATGCTAAATCTCTCTAAGTTAATGTATAATATTAGTATTGCAGTAAAAATACCAACAGTTTTTTGTTGTTGTTGTTATTTTTGATATTTTTTCCTAGAGATGACTTACTGGCAAGGTGATTCTAACAAAAATATGGAAAATAAGCAAATACAAATTGTCTTTTAAAAGTGTAATAAGCTATAGCATATCTTGTTATTAGCACTAGTAGTAGTGTTTAAAATCTCAAATATTTGAACACAGTGGTTAATGACTAAACAGACCAAAAGAACAGAATGGAGAGTTTAGAAATAGATCCAACCATTGGAATTCAGTATTTGATAAAATGACATCTCAAATCTATGATGAAAATACGTACTGTTCAATAAATAATACTGTGTCCCTCTAGAAAAAATAAAATTGGATCCAACCCTCTTTCTGTCCATAAACCAGAATACATTCCAAGTTGATGACTTTTTTACTTAAATGTAAAATAATTGGAACTATAAAAATGTTGTAGGAAAACATGGATTAATTTCTTACAACCTTGGACGGGGAAGATCTTTATAACTATGCCTCAAAATTCCAAAGCCATAAAGACAAAGATTATTAAAGTGGTATATAAAAGTCCAAAGTCTACAAAGAAAAAACACCAAAAGAAAAATCAAAAGAAGTTACGTGGGAAATTATTGCATCTCAGACACCAGCACACTATTAAGTTCTATAATATAAAAAGAGCATGCAGAAGCAAGAAGAAAAAGACCAACAATGCAACAGAAGAGTAAGCCAAGGATATGACTAAATAAATACAAGAGATTCTTTTTTTCTTTTTTAAGATTTCATTTATTTATTTGAGAGAGAGAGAGAACACTCATGAGAGGAGAGGGGCACAAGGAGAGGGAGAATGAATCTGAAGCAGACTCCCCACTGAGTGCAGAGCCTGACACAGGGCTCAATCTGAAACTGAGAGTCCTGAAACTAAGAGTCAGAAGCTTAACTGACTGAGCCACCCAGGTGCCCCAATACAAGTGATTCTTAAACAAATGAAAAGTTTAGCATTAAAGATAATAAGGAAAATGCTAATTAAAACTACACAGAAATGTCATTTGTCATATATCAAATTGACAAAACTGTAAAATTTTGGTAGCATTTTGAGCTGTCAAAGCTATAAGAAAATAGGTACTATCTGATATTTCTAATGGAAGTATATATTTAAAACCCCCCTGTGAAGTTTAGGTTAGCAGCTATCTATCAAATTTACAAATGTACTGTCCCCTTTGACCCAGCACTTCCACGTTTGGGAATTTATCCTGTATATCCACTTACACACACGTATGTAAAGTCATCAGTTGCAGTAATGTTTGTAAAAGCAAAAAATTAGAAATATCACCTGGAGACATTAGCATGAACTCATGTTTAATTTAAGATAGATACAGATGTATAGTTGTATGTCAAGTTTACACACATATACTTCTTAGCTCTGTCCACAGAGAGGGCCTAGAAGCAGTGACAGTATTAATGAGCATGCCCAGGAACCAGGTCTTGGTTTATAATTTAGTTCTCCAATAAAAAGAACCAGGGCTCCTTAGAGAAATGGCTGATTGTAGACCTGGAGCAGGGAACATAGATGAGCCTGGGGCATATTGTGGTGGCTAAGAGTAAGTGCTCAAAAAATCAAAATGATGGTGGTATGTCAATGGAATAGAAAAGCTAACTAAAAAGCTTCCAATGTCTAAAGTTGGAACAATTTGAACAAAATAACATAGTATATTGAATTATAGTCCAAAGTATAAAATTAACATCCACAAATCCTTACTGATACAAATTAATGATTTGTATAAATAATCAACTGGGTAAAATACAAATCTCCCATACAGAATTCCTAATAATTTATGTAGATAATTCACCCTCAAGAAGTTAAAGCACAATTCTTCACCCTTTCAGTATGGACTACACAGTGACTTTCTTTCAAAGAGGACAGTATGGGAAGGGGGAAAAAGTGGAACTCTACAGTAGAGAACCCAAATAAATACTGTCTCAGTCAGGTGACTAAAGCTAGCAACATTAATGAAGAGCCATGTCGAATATCATATGCCCTTGATATAATGTGATAAGAATGGCACTGTGGTCTTCCTCCCCAAAATCATTAACTCCTGTCTAATCATGAGAAAAATATTAGACAAACCGAAATTGAAGGACTTACTACAAAATATCCAACTCGTACCTCTCAAAACTGCCAAGGCTTTCAAAACCAGGGCAAGTCTGAGAAGCCCTGAATCTAAGGAGACATGATGACTGAATGTAATGTGGTAACCTGGATGGGATCTTAGGACAGAAAAAAAGACTTTAATAAAAACTAAAAACTAAAAAAATCCAAAGAAAGTATGAACTTAGACAATAATAAAGTATCAATATTTGTTCATTGGTTGTGCCAAATGTACCATAGCAATGTTAGCAATATGGGAAACTGGGGTATATGGGAACTCTCTGTGATATTTTTGAAAATTTTCTGTCAAGCTAAAACTACTCTGACATTAAAAGTTTATCAATAGGGAATAACTCATCCCTAACATGGAATACTATGCAGCTGTAAAAAGAAAAGAGTGAGGACATTTTCTGGGTATTGTATGGGGAATTGTATATTGTTATTGAGTAAAGAAACGTGTAGAATTGTGTGCTTTTGTTTATGAAAGACAAACATGAGAATTTATGTTTTTGTTACATATACAAAGAAATACGGGGTGCCTGGGTGGCTCAGTCGTTAAGCGTCTGCCTTCGGCTCAGGTCATGATCTCAGGGTCCTGGGATCGAGCCCCTCATCATGCTCCCTGCTCAGTGGGGAGCCTGCTTCTCCCTCTCCCACTCCCCCTGCTTGTGTTCCCTCTCTTGCTGTGTCTCTGTCAAATAAATAAAATCTTAAAAAAAAAAAGAAATACTAGGAAAACACAGGTAAAAAACTAATAAAAACTTTCCATAGGTATCTAAAATATATAAAGAACTCCTACAACTCAATAGAACAAAAATAAATAACCCAATTTAAAAATAGGCAAAAGACTTGAATAGATATTTCTCCAAGGAAGATATTCAAAAGGCTAATAGATTCATGAAAAGATCACTAGTCATTAAGGAAATGCCAGTTCAAACCACAGTGAAATCTCACCCCATGCCTGTTAGAGTGGCCATCATCAAAAACAAGAGATAACGAATGCTGGCATGGATGTGAAAAAAGGGAACCCTTGTGCACTGTTGGTGGGATTGTAAACTGGGTACAAACACTATGGAAAACAGTAGGAAGTTTCCTCAAAAAATAAAAATAGAACAACCATATTATCTGGCAATCTAACTTCTGGGAGTATATCCAAAGGGAACCACAACACTAACTCAAAAAGATATCTGTACCCCCATGTTGGCATTATTTATAATAGCCAAGATATGGAAACAACCTAAGTGTCTATTGACGAATGAGTGAATAAAGAAGTTGTGGTGTATATATAACAGTGGAATGTTATTCATCCATAAAAACCAAAGAAATCCTACCATTTGTGACAACATGGATGGAACTTGAAGGCATTATGCTAAATGAAATACGTCAGGCAGAGAAAGACAAATACTGTATAATCATACTTACATGTGGAATTTAAAACAAACAAACAAAAGAAACAAAACACCAAACCTATAGAAAAGGAGATCAGACTTGTGGTTACCAGCAGTGGAAGGTGGTCAAGTTACAGACTTCCAGTTACAAGATAAATACTAGGGATGTGATGAACATGATGACTACAGTTAACACCACTGTGTGATATATAGGAAGGTTGTTAAGAGAGTAAATCCTGAGTTCTCATCACAAGGAAAAATTTTTTTTCCTTTCTTTCCTTTCTTTTCTTTTTATTGTATCTATATGAGATGGACGTTAGCTAAACCCATTGCAGCAATCATTTCACAATAAATCATGCTGTGTGCCTTAAACTTACACAGTGACATATGTCAATTATTTCTCAATAACAGTGGGGAAAAATTTTCTGTAGGGAAGGGTGTGGGAACTGGGCATGTGTGCAACAAAGGTTGAGGAAGTCTTTTCACAATATATCTTCACATATGGTTTTTGAACCATGTGAATATATCACCTATGCAAAAATTAAATTGTAAAAAAGAAAATATGACATGAAGAGTCCTATGCTTTGCAACCTTTTAGCTGAGTGTTCACAAACTAGAAACAGAATAAAGAGAAGTAAAACATTTTCATGAATCTTACATTCCAAATTTGACAAGATATTTCCATTTTAAATTTTTTCCATAACTTACAACTGACTTGAAAATATTTCTTTTGCATTAAATTTTATATTGTTGATATCAGTTAAAAAATGAATTTTAAAAACTTGAGCAGGATCCATCCAGCTACTCATAAACTAGGAGAGAGTGAAAGTACATATGTAAAACCTAACAAAAAAAAAAAAAAAAAAAAGCCAGGAATCTAGTTTTTTCTTTTGGCAGGAAAAAAAAAAAAATCCTCCTAAACCTTTAAACCTAACAAAGTTATAACTATCATCGGGAAAGAATATAATTTTAGCCAAGCATGCCAGAGAAGGAGGTAAAGTCTGTTTATACTTAAACTAAGAGGTGGTAGTGGCCTGAGCCCACAGTGAACATTCCCATCCAGCAACATTTTAATAGAACAAGCACTGAAGAACATAGCTGGGGCTGTTAGCTGTAGCATGGTTGCCCACTAATAAAATTCTAGTGAGGGAACTGCATTTTCTGATGCAGTTTCTGATCTGTTCCTTGTCTCAAACTTGTGCTACAAGGCATACTGCAGACAGCCCACCTGGAATCAGAGTGGATCAAACTAAAAGAGTATGCAACATAGAAAATACACATTTTGGGGAGCCTGCGTGGCACGGTCGGTTGAGCAACTGACTCTTGGTTTCCACTTAGGTCCTGATCTCAGTATCCTGAGATCAAGCCCCAGGTCGGGCTCCACGCTCAGCATGGAGTCTGCTTGAAGATTCTCTGTCTCCCTCTGCTCCTCCTGCTCCTGTTCTCTCTCTCTCTCAAATAAATAAATAAATCTTTAAACAAACAAACAAACAAAAAAACAGTATTGATTTTGGGGTCTAGTTTTTCCAGAGCCTGACTGAGGGCAAGCTGGAGGATTGGGTATTTGACCTCTGTCCAGGTCCATGGGCCTAGATTTATTTCCCTGTATATAACATGACTATTAGCAAATAACCATAGAATACTTTTTAGTTCTATGAAATTGACTGTTTTCCCCTAAATAGGAATGATAATAATAGGTAACACTTGGGTAGGATTAACTTGTGCCAGTCACAGTGCATTTGCTTTCCAAATTCTGTCTCGTTTAATTCACACACAACCTTGAAATAGTTCTATTATTCTCCCCATTTTAAAAATGAGAAAAATAAATGAGATTTAGAAAGATTAAATAATTTCTTAAAGTCACAAGCATCAGCCCCAGTGAGAACTCACCCTCCCTACTACTATATCAAATGTTGCCAGATTTAGGCTGATTCTAAAAAGCACTACACATACATAATATACGAGCATACATATCATTTCAGTTTCCCAAGTATTTGGCATGCATGTCTTATTTAATCCTCACAACAGCACTATAATTTTGAAAATTGATCTTATTCTCATTTATAGATATAGAAAACGAAACTCAGATCACCTAGCTAGTCAGTAGCAGTTATAAGGTACTATCTTAAGTCTTCCAACTAATTATGTCTAGCATGTTCTTTCATTACCCTAAATTTTCAAAGATAAATTTTATTTCTAACAGCCCTTACTATTTAAATGGTTTAATCTTTCATATTTTAATCACATCACTAAATGTGATTTTTAAAAGAGCAAATATTTCAGTTAGATAAGTGAAATGATAACTTTCTTATTTTTAAAGCCGTTATCTATAGAAAGACATTAGACATAGAAAAACAGTTTTAAGGTGTCAATTATATTTCAACATAAGGAAATAGTCATATAAATGTATTTTTGTGCTTGATAAGTGTAATTACATCTAGAATTATAATCAATTATCTAAGAATTTCTTTTTTCTCTGCATCTCTAATTAATACTATTTTAGTAATAAAATGATTCAGATTTTTAATCCATTCATTTTTTTATTTTATTATGTTATGTTAATCACCATACATTACATCATTAGTTTTTGATGTAGTGTTCCATGATTCATTGTTTGTGTATAACACCCAGTGCTCCATTCAATACGTGCCCTCTTTAATACCTACATCACCAGGCTAACCCATCCCCCATCCCCCTCCCCTCTAGAACCCTCAGTTTGTTTCTCAGAGTCCATCGTCTCTCATGGTTCGTCTCCCCCTCCGATTTCCCCCCTTTCATTTTTCCCTTCCTACTATCTTCTTCTTTTTCTTAACATATAATGTGTTATTTGTTTCAGAGGTACAGGTCTGTGATTCAACAGTCTTACAAAATTCACAGCGCTCACCATAGCACATACCCTCCCCAATGTCTATCACCCAGCCACCCCATCCCTCCCACCCCATTCGTTTTTGAATTGCTTTTATCCAACAGATATTTCATTTCTGAAGTTATCCTAAGAAAGTTTCAAAAGAAGTTTATCATAGGAAAAGAAATATACAATAATAATTGAGCTCCCCTTAGAATGATATAGGAAAGCCCATTTATCCAGCAATAATTCGTGTATCTGACATATATAAAAGATGATCTGGAGGGTGAAAAAGGGACCAATTGCCATCCATTAAACCAGTTTTTAATTGTTATGTAGTTTGCTTCATTCTAATTCCTACAGATAGAAAAGAATCTAGAAGAAACAAATTGCAAATTAGTGTTTATAGTGTCTTCCTATAATTTTTAATTGCTTTACTGTGATTTTATCAGTAATCTGGGGTCATAACACATCCCAGAGTAAAAGAGTTGTTGTGTAACCGGAAGCTCTGTCCAACAATCAGCTTATGTTCTCATAAATCCTGTGCATTACCACCTCTTGCTGCCCTGAAAAATTCACTCCATTAGCAAGAAGTGGAAAGTTGACTGATGGTTTCCTGAGAGAGACCGAGGTTTGATTGGGACTGACTGGGCAGGTGGGGCTCACGTGGAACAGCACAGTGCTCCCCAGAGCCTTCCTCCAGGCCCCAAGCTGACACCTCTTCCAAGAAGCTGGTGCAACCTCGTCTTTGCTAGAGACTTTCAGCTCTCCACCTCCAGACTCTTCAGTTTTACCTCTACACTCGTCACCTGTCAGTGTGCGTGGTGTGTGTGAGGTAATATTTTGCCTGACACAAGTAAAAATGAGCATAATTAAATAGAAAAAGAAGATGGAAGTTCCTGTTTGTATTATAGATGCTATAAATGTTAAGTCTAAGGCTCTTGACATTTATCTACTTTTTTTTCAACTGGACATATGCCATACAAGATACTTTTGCTTTTTTGTTTGTTTTTAGTTGCAAGAAAAGATACCACAATCATTGACTTGTTTATTTTTGGTAATGGTGGCAAAGTGGTGTCAGCGTCACTCGGTGCTGTCATCTGGCTCTCACCACCACCACCACGCATACATTTGAGAAACAGCTTACATAAGTTATAAGTCTGTAGCTTGGAAAAGAAAAAAAAATATCTTGATGTTTTACATAAAAATACATATTTCTGGCATCTATTGAAAATCTTCAGTCCCAAATTCCCACATGTTAACAATCAGCCAAAGCCAAGTGTTGGTTGACTCTGTTCTTTTACATTTTCAGTTCTAAGTTCAACTCTCCTGTCTATAGTAACTGAATCTACCATGTAGGTCTTCCTCACCAACTAATCTAAACAACTTTTGTGTCATTTCTGTATATGCTCTTGTTCTAAGATCATTAAAAAGTATATTTTCCATTTTAAAGTAATTTTTAGGTAGATTTTAAATTATCTTTGCATCTTAAAATGGAAACAAATCTTTAGACAATTGTGTAGCGTTACAGTAATTTACAATTGTTGGGTGTGTCAGCTGCTATTCTTTTACACAAAATGTAATTATTAACTTATTAAAAAACATTGCTATTACCATTGTCCTCACAAATATTGAAAAAGTAAATATTTGCACATTTAAGGACATCTTGGATTATTTTGTTCCCAAAACATCTATCAAAATAATGCTTAAGCTCTGGATCTTATTTTAGCACTGCATATGTCCTTGGAAGACAGCATAAAATGGCTTGGAGAAGTTATGGCTGAAATAGGACCATCCCATTCACAGAAAAATGAGGAATGGAATGTCTTTAATATAAAACAAGCCAATGCTGTCATCGATTACTTAAAAATCAGGTATGGATTTTTTTTTCAGTAGCATTTGTTTTCATTTCATTATCTTTTACAAAATGTCTATTAAATAGAAATGAATTCAAATTTTAGACATTTACAGAATTTATGCTGTAATTAACCCAGCCAATAATGAGATAATATTAAAATTTTTCATCCAATAAATAAAATTCAGGACATTGAGTTTTTGGCTAACCTTCCATTCTTAAAAAAAGGTTTGTATTTGACAAGTACAATTTCATCTAGAATTATCCAAAAATTTCTTTTTTCTCTGAATCTCTAATTAATATCATTTTATTAACAAAATTATTCTTTCAGATTAATCAGACTTGGTTACAATAGACTATATTTTAGTAGTTGGCCTTGAAATCAAAATTTTACATTTTAGAATAACAGTCATTTCCATTTAAAGATTTATTTTAAATGTTTTGTATTAGAAATTAAAGAGATTTATGTGCAAGCTTCCTCAAGTTTATTATTTGCCCTGAAATATTTTGTAGTATTGATCAATTAAACTCATTAAGTTTCTCTTTATGCTTAGAAAATGATGGTGAATGGAAGGAAAGTATTTTTATTACAGTGATTCTTCATTGGTGAACTAAGAAATCTGTCTTTTTATATAATCTGTCACAAGGTCTGCATTAGGGCATGCATCTCTCCCAAGGGACATTTTTAGAGTTTGCAAATATTTAAACAAGAGTTGGTAAAAATATTTTTTTGCCTAACTAAAAGCTTCTGCAGAATATCTTTTTTCCTTCATTATTATATACTGCAGTGTTTTCCAATTTTAAATTTTAGAATTCCAAAATAAAGGGTGCTGCATGATGTCCTAGACATGCTCATAATTTGCTTGACAAGGATCCTGGCTGTAGTCTGGAAGCTTTTTAAATATTAACTTGTTTAATTTGATAATGCTTATATACTGGTTTCTGGCATGAATTAATAATAGTATATGATATAATATGTTTTTATATGATAGCACTTGATATAATTTTATTTCTTAATATAAAACATATACCTCCAAATGTGTGTCTCTCACTAAAAGCTACAGTACTCTTCATATCAATTAGAATAAAGCAAGGTCCTTGCGTGGGAGGAAGGAAGGGAGTGGAAATCCAGAATTGGAGAACCCGTTCCCCAAGGTCTTTCTGCCCATCAGAATCACTGGGTGAGGGGAATTCTCTGCACATTTGTATAGCATCCTTCTTTCCCTCCTTTATCTATTTGAGACCACCAGGTCTCTCTTTGAAGAACACATTATATCTGAGCTCTAAGCTCCGGAGGTTTATAATAGGCACCAGGACTGATAGTTAACCATAAGAGCTAAACCCATGCAGGCACCCTAATCACACCTTCTAGGTGGTGAAAGATGGCACTTCTTTTCTCTTTTGTCTTGTCTCTCTGGACAAACACTCATCAGTGAATTTCTTGACATTTCATTTCAGAAAATGATTAAGTTAGGAAGGGATGTCAGTGTTAGTCACCATTGAACGTTTACCTGGGTAACTTTACTTACCAAAAATTTCTGGTCTCATTTCTAAAAACAACAACAAAAAAGTAATTTTTGAAAGATTACTAATCTCCCATGTAAAGTAAATGAGAACTATTTTTGATGCATTAAATCTTCATATTGTGATTTCAAAGATATTGTACATTTTAAATGCATCTGTTACAGAAAATAAAATATCAGTTAGTATGATATCTAGAATTGATACTGAAATTGTGTAAAGAAAAGTGTCCTTTTCTACAATTCCTATTTAGAATGACTCATAGGTCCACAAATATAAATTTAATGGCAATTAAATCATATAATATTTTTCATTTTAATGACTACAAAGAAGTTTTATAAATATGAAGCTAACTCAATTGTTGAAAGTATAAGCATGTTTCAATTTAATCTGATATTAAATTTACTCAACCAGTGAAAGCCCTCATCAATTTAGGGAGAGTAGTTTTTAGAATATGACCTATAGCACATGAAACTTAACTGGCAATAAGATTAAAATTTTATTCGATACTGTTAATAGGATCTAAATTGTATATTCCATCATGTGTCTGTGATTTGAAAAAAAAACTAATATCAAAACTCCTCTCTAACACTGCTGTAAGTACTGACCAATCTACTCATGCAATATATACATTGATATATTTTATGTAATATATACTAATATACATGCTACTGCAGCTTTCCAATATAAGACATCATTTAGATATATCTGGTCCACATACGCTTCTGTCATTGTGTATTCTACCTCTTCCTTGGGAATTAGGTGAAGGTAATGTGCACAGGCATTTACTCAATATAAGAAAATCAAAACTGTCCCTCTGTGCACAACAGGGTATCCTACTTCCTGGCATGGAGCCCAGATGTCTTGACCCATTTTATTTCTCCCTTTGATTTAGAACTAAGACAAGTTGTTTGACAAAATAGTCTAGGGGCTTGAGTCAGCTGGAAGTCTTCCTAGCAAAGGAAGGAGGAAATGTATTCCCATAGCAGAGGTGTCACTTTGTTCCCATAGGAAGTCATCTAATAGTTCCTTGCTAAAGTTAGAGAACCTCAACCAATATGGGGACCAGAGTGAGGCAATGGAGGCAACTTGACCTGGCCCTGAAAAATGCTTCCTCCTTAGGTGTCCCCCTCCCCTCATCTGTTTTACCCTAGTCCTGGCCTTGCCCCAGCTTGCATCTTTGACCACTGCATCCAAGTCATGAATTTTATTTTCATTGTAAGAAGAGAATTTCCCTTTTGGCTGAGACAATCTAATTCCTATATGTAATGAGGAGAATAAGGCTGAAAGATTATAAAATTGCAGGAAGGAAGATTTATGAATTAACTTCTTTGTGTAACATGAGATGGAAGGAAAATTTTAGACTAATTCACTGAGAGGAAGCCAAGTTATTTCCAAATACTCTATAGTCTTTAATTTTTCTACTAAAAATCAGTTATTGCCAGTGTAATATTTTTAACCTTAAAGCTTTCTCTAGGTAAGCGATGTAAGGGAAGGAGAACTTGAATTTATTTTGCTTCATTGAACCATCAAACTTCACTAATCTTGATGTATTTTCTAGCCAATAAATCAAAGTAATGTCAAAAGCTAAGTTAGTTTTCTGAGTGTTGATGAGTAATTTGAATATACGAGGTTTTTTTTAAAAAAACAAACAAACATGACTGAGTCTGCATACCCATCACTTTTTAATGGATTGTGTTAATAGTGAAATCAACTGCTGATATAACAGAGAGACCCATCTGCCTGAGGATTTCTTCATTGATTTCAAATGAATTGAAACTTTGATCCATTACAGCATTCAGGAGAAGCCATTATTATACATGCTCTGTAGCTACATTTTGCAATGTTAATTTCTCAGTTACATTAAAATCAATTTTCTTAAATAGCAAAAGGCATCAGAGTGAAAGAGAAACCACTAAGACAATTTTTTTGTTCTTGGGCATTTTGCTGTATTATGAGTCTATTAATTTTCCCAACCAGCAGGAAGAGAATTAGAAAAATTCAAATATCACAAACAGGATATTAGAAATCAGCCCTTCAGTAAATTTTTAACTCTCAATAATACATCGCTGAGATCTTTAAACTTACTAGAAAAACTTGTTTTAAGACTCGTATCCTTTAGCTCATCACAGTTTTTATACACTGACCACCTAGTCTTTGGGTAGAAACTGAAGAAATTATCTTTCTTAAATTAATTCCTCTCTTTGACATGTGATCAAATATTCTACAAGAAAACCAGACAACTTCTAAATGGATTTCAATTCATGTTGCAGCATTTTCAGGTGTTATCAGAGATTAATTTAATCTTGAAACAGTTTGAGAACATGAGAAGTAATTGATATGGAAGTAGATTATAGAATTCGGTGCCATTCATTCCAGGGGAAATTGACTCCAGTTTGAAGCAAAACATGAAATGTGAAATTTGGTGTTATTTAGAGGCAGTGCATTACTTCATTGTCAACCAAAACAAGTCATGATGCAATCTAATTGCTTCCTTTTCCCAAACCTATCCACTCATCACAGATTAATTTACCGATCTTATATTAGGTACTGTGTTATACTGTCAATGTCTCAAAAAAGTAAATCATTAGTTTCTCACCATTTCTGGACAATTCATTTGGAATAAAAGAGGTAGCTAACTCTATATTAGTGTTTAATGTCTTTCGCTTGGTCACTATGAACAACTTTCCTTTAATAAATACTCTTATTCATTTGTTTTCTTTCCTAAAATAAACTTATCAGAGTTGCACATTTATTTTGTATTTCAGCTTATTTCAACACTACAAGCTATATGAGTTTCTATTCTACTCTACCAGGGAAGAAATTGTGATAGGAACTGAGGTAAGTAATTTATCTAGATGGAACCAATTAAGCTGAATCACTTAATGCATGCTGATCAGCATCTGGATCTTTAACTGCTTAAAGCAACTTCTTGTCAAGATTACTCAAGTGTTAATATAACCAACTACTAGTTTGCAAAAAGAATAATTACATAAAGTGAGCTTTGGATTAAGAAAATAAGCTGTCTTTTGGCATTAAAAGCACTGTTAATCACATATACTTTATGTATTTATGGATTATTTGACAAAGCAAAATTGAATGGGTTATGTATGTCTTCATACAAAGAAAATTGGGAAAAGTGAGATAAATTAATTCAGTTAAATCTCTTCTAATTTCACATTTTTTTTCCAATCTACTCATTTTTTAAGGTCTAATTCAAATCCCACTTCCTCAGTGAAGCAAACCTTCCTTAATTCACAGCATCTCAAAGGAAGGGTTTAGACAAAGTCTTTAATCACATTCTGTTATTTTATTCTAGTTGATCTCTTTCTGGTGAATACTGGCTACTCTTACTACACCAATAAGCACATAACTATGCACTATCCTATATGGTTTTCTAATTATTTTTTGTGGATTAATATAGTCAACACAATTCAACTGTAATTTCCTTGAAGGCAAGGATGAGGTACTGTTTTTCTACCAAAGCATAGAGTATACTGCACCATAGTGGCCCCTCAATTAATACAATGTGATTCAGTGACGTTGAATACAATAACATTTCTGCAAAAAATGATCTACCTGAAGATACCTTGGAAGAGCTTTACATATTAATTACATATTCATAATTGCTATAAATTAATCCTGGGTAAGAAAACATCAGGGTGCCTGGGTGGCTCAGTTGGTTAAGCGACTGCCTTCGGCTCAGGTCATGATCCTGGAGTCCCTGGATCGAGTCCCGCATCGGGCTCCCTGCTCGGCGAGGAGCCTGCTTCTCCCTCTGACCCTCCCCGCTCTTATGTGCTCTCTCTCATTCTCTCTCTCTCAAATAAATAAATAAAATCTTAAAAAAAAAAAAAAAAGAAAAAGAAAACATCTTAAGGACACTAAAGATGCCATAAAAAGTGCTCCTCAGGTTCTCAACTACTGGAGGAGGCTATGTTGCCCAGAAGTATCAGACAGGACTTGCTATGGTCACAAACAGTGAATAAGGGTATATTTATGTGAGCTTTATAATTTTCTGATATTAAGTACCAGGTGGAGTGTGCCAACTTTCTGTCTGCCAGAGTGTTGTTATTCTGGAGTTTATAAAATGCTTACTTCATAAACATCTCAGTCACTGTTACTCATCCTCCATGTGGGTACTTGTTCTAATGCTGGCCTTTTAAGTGAATTGAAGGAAAACAAGGAGCCCTTTTTGCTTTTGACTTTCCTTAAAATTTCTTCTTTGTGGTCTCCTCATACTATATTTTAAATTAGATGTCACTTGACAGTTTTACTGAAAACATTTCCATTGGAGAATTACATCATGTAGTGTGCAACAGTGTTGCAATAAAGATCAGTATAGATACAATCCTATCTCATCTATTCAGCAAAACTTTGGGAAAATGATAATGACTTCAACAGCAGCATAAGCAGATATTTAGAATCATCAAGAAAAAATTTCATAAAGAACTCCCTTTTCCCTTTGTTAGTTGCACAATTGTGCCTTTCTTCTTTGTTGTAAGGATATATTTAGGTGACATTTATGCTTATGGAAAGATAAAATGGAGAAAGTAGACTGGGATTGGCGTCTTTATTTTACTTTGTCTTTTGTATTTTCTCCAAGCTGACCAGAGCTATAAAAAGAAAAAAATCTTTAATGAAGGGATATTGGGTCTTCAAGAATTAGACCACTCATGGTATTTTAAAGGATTAACCAAAGCAGATATTATACTACAATATTTAATGGCATTGTAGCAGTGTCTGATAACCCTTGGTGCAAATATGTTTTTTAATTAACAACCTTTCATAGACGAGGCAGAGGTCTGCCCCCCTAATATGATTATTCATGCTGACCTCAGTGCTCTGGGACCAAATAAGGTCCACACAACAATTGCATAAATGTTCCAAGTTTAAGTCTCAGGCTAGTGTCCAAATTAAAGAACACTGACAAAATTTAGTTTCTTCCTTAATTGTGGATAGGCGATTATAACAAAACACATAAATCCCCTCTAAGGATAATTACTAAATATTAATTTCTATTATGAAAAGAATATAAATAAACCATACTCATACTTTTCTTGGGTTTTAGTTAAAAGAATTGTTTGTTTATTTGTTTGTTTTTTAATTTAGCGATCATTTCTGGCTATCTCTACTCACCTTTTCCAAGAAATTTCATGTTATGCTTAGATCATAGAGGCACATTTTCAGTAAATCATTATTCTTGACTTGAGATGCTTCATAATCTAGAAATATTTCTATAGATACAGTTCTGTAAATGACATGTTTTGTAGTTCATTCAGTGGTTCACAGATCATATATGTTGAAAGGCAGTAAACAACCACAATGAACTAGGATAATGACAGAATGGAAGCAGCAAATTCCCTTGGTTGTAGCCTCCTGAGAGGATGAAGTATATGAGTTTCACTCACTATTTACAGAGATGAGCCACTGAATTCTACTCCTGAAACCAATATTGCACGGTGTTAACTAAAATTTAAATATAAATAAATAAGATGGAAACGAACTAACTAACTAAAGAGGTGAGGACTCCCTTTTAGTCACTTAAGCCAGGAGTTCTCCAAGTCTTGTTTTGATAATGCAATTAGCCCACAGATCCTCTGACACAAGAATTGTAAGGTAATCAGATTCTCCTTTGGGGATATGTATCTTCTCCTTGACCTAAGGCCACACCCGGAAAGAAACCTGGAAACTGCTATGTTCTTTGCTTTTATTACCTAAAAACTACACAAAACATTTAATAATTGCACACAAAGAACACTATCAGATATTAGCAATGGTGATGACCAAAAACTCATAGCAGATACCCAAAGTCATGGTTCTAGTCAGGTATCTACCACCAGGCATCTGTTAAAATGAGATGATGCAACTATAAAATTATTTGTTTATTCATTCAACATACGTTACCAGGTCCCTATTACATTGTAGGTTTTGTTAACTTCCAAGGACACACAATGATAAGCAACAATTCTTGTCCTCAAGGAGTTGACTGTCTAATGAGAGGAGAAAGGTGATTAAATAATTAATTATAGGAGGGGGGAAAGATGGCGGAGGAGTAGGGGACCCTATTTCAACTGGTCCCCAGAATTGAGCTCGATATCTACCAGACCACTCTGAGCATCCACGAAACCAGCCTGAGATGTAAGAAGATCTGGATCTCTACAAACAGAATATTGCAGGTGGTTGGTTTTGAGGTAGGAGGCAGGGAGCCGTGAGTCTGTGGGCAGATATCAGAGGATAAATGGCAGTGGGAGGGTGCCTCACAGTGGGGATCCTACACTGCTGGTGAGCGACAGCCTAGCACACTGCAGTAGGGGCACAAACTCGCAGACTGGTAGCGGTGGGGAAAGGACTCTAGGGCAGCCCCCAGGGCAGAAACCCAGAGCGGCAGGGTCCAACGCACACAAACTGTGAGCGGCTGGCGGTTTTAGAAGCATGAAGGGCAGAGACGTGGCCTGACCTGGAGGCAGGAGTGGGGGCACTGCGGAGGGGCACACAACCCAGGACGCTGCAGTTTATAGCAGCACGGACAGAAACGGAGATGGTGTGGCCTGGAGAGCTCACTGAAGAACAGACTGCGGTCTCTCTGCTCTGAGGCAGAGGGTTGGAAATGGTCTCTTCTGCTCTGACTCACGAAAGAGACGCGGAAAGCCGCCAGGGAAAGCCGCCAGAGAACAAAAGCCCCAAAGACTCATTCCCGCTGAACCCATCCCCCGCCACGGGGGGGCAGGGCAACTCCGCCCAAACAGGGTTGCCTGAGTAACAGTGTGGCAGGCCCCTCCCACAGAAGACAGGCTGGGAAAACAAGAGGCCAGCAACCCTAAGGTCCCAAGAAAACAGGTGCATCTTGCTTGGGTTCTGGTCAATAATTTGGACTCTATACATTCCCTCAAACACCCATCAACAGAATGACTAGGAGGAAGAGCCCCCAAAATAGAAAAGACTCAGAGATTATGACTTATGCTGCAGATTTACAAATGGATACAGATATAACCAAGATGTCGGAGATGGAATTCAGACTAGCAATTGTGAAGACAATGGCTAGAATGGAGAAATCAATTAATGGAAACATAGAGTCTCTAAGGGCAGAAATAAAAGGTGAATTGACAGAACTTAAAAATGCTATCAATGAGATCCAATCCAATCTAGATAATCTAACAGCTAGGGTAACTGAGGCAGAAGAGCGAATAAGTGACTGGAAGACAATATAATAGATAAAAAGGGAAGAGAGGAGGCCAGGAAAAACAATTCAGAATCCATGAAAATAGAATCAGAGAAATAAGTGACATCATGAAGCATTCCAATGTCAGAATAATTGGAATCCCGGAGGGAGTGGAGAGAGAGAGAGGACTAGAAGATGTATTTGAGCAAATCGTAGCTGAGAACTTCCCTAATCTGGGGAATGAAACAAACATTTGAGTCCTAGAGGCAGAGAGGACCCCTCCTAAGATCAAGGAAAACAGGCCAACACCCCGGCATGTAATAGTAAAACTTGCAATCTTAGAACCAAGGAAACCATCTTAAGGGCACTTAGGGGGAAGAGATTCCTTACATACAGAGGGAGGAAGATCAGAATAACGTCAGACCTATCCACAGAGACCTGGCAAGCCAGAAAGGCCTGGCAAGACATATTCAGGGTACTAAATGAGAAGAACATGCAGCCAAGAATACTTTATCTGGCAAGGCTGTCATTTAGAATGGATGGAGAGATGCAGAACTTCCACAACCAGCAGAAACAAAGAATATGTGACCACTAAGCCAGCCCTGCAAGAAATATTAAAGGGGGTTCTATAAAAGGAGAAAGACTCCCAAGAGTGATATACAACAGAAATTTACAGGGACAATCTATAAAAACAATGTCTTCACAGGCAACATGATGACAATTAATTCATATCTTTCAATAATCACTCTCAACGTGAATGGCCTAAACGCTCCCATAAAACAGCACAGCATTGCAGATTGGATAAAAAGACAGGACCCATCCATATGCTGTCTACAAGAGACTCATTTTGAACCTAAAAATACATCCAGACTGAAAGTGAAGGGATGGCGATCCATCTTCCATGCCAGCGGACCTCAAAAGAAAGCTGGGGTAGCAATTCTTATATCAGACAAATTAGATTTTAAACTAAAGTCTGTAATAAGAGACACAGAAGGACACTATATAATTCTTAAAGGGTCTATCCAACAAGAAGATCTAACAATTGTAAATATCTATGCCCCCAACATAGGAGCAGCCATCTACATAAGCCAACTGTTAACCAAAATAAAGAGTCATATTGATAACAATACATTAATTGTAGGAGACCTCAATACTCCACTCTCAGCAATGGACAGATCATCTAAGCAGAAAATCAACAAGGAAACAAGAGCTTTGAGTGATACATTGGACCAGATGGACCTCAGAGATATTTACAGAACATTCCACCCTAAAATAACAGAATACTCATTCTTCCCGAGCGCACATGGAACTTTCTCCAGAATAGACGACATACTGGGTCACAAATCAGGTCTCAACCGATACCAAGAGGTTGAGATTATCCCCTGCATATTCTCAGACCACAATGCTCTAAAACTGGAACTCAATCACAAGAAAAAATTTGGCAGAAATTCAAACACTTGGAAGCTAAAGACCACTCTGCTTAAGAATGTTTGGGTCAACCAGGAAATCAAAGAAGAACTTAGACAATTCATGGAAATCAATGAGAATGAAAACACATTGGTCCAAAACCTATGGGATACTGCAAAGGCGGTCCTAAGGAGGAAATACATAGCCATCCAAGCCTCACTCAAAAAAACAGAAAAACCCTGAATTCACCAACTAACTCTACACCTTAAAGAACTAGAGAAAAAGCAACAAACGATGCCTAAGCCATGTATTAGAGGAGAAATAATTAAAATTAGAGCAGAAATCAATGAATTAGAAACCAGAAACACAGTAGATCAGATCAACGAAACTAGAAGTTGATTCTTTGAAAGAATTAATAAGATTGATAAACCACTGGCCAGACTTACCCAAAAGAAAAGAGAAAGGATCCAAATTAATAAAATTATGAATGAAAGGGGAGAGATCATGACTAACACCAAGGAAATAGAAACAATTATTAGAAATTATTATCAACAACTATATGCCAATAAACTGAACAATCTGGATGAAATGGAGGCCTTCCTGGAAACCTATAAGCTGCCAAGACTGAAACAGGAAGAAATTGACAACCTGAATAGGCCAATAACCAGTAATGAGATTGAAGCAGTGATCAAAAACCTCCCAAAAAACAAGAGTCTAGGGCCTGATGGATTCCCTGGGGAATTCTATAAACATTCAAAGAAGAAATAATACCTATTCTACTGAAGCTGTTTCAAAAAATAGAAACAGAAGGAAAACTTCCAAACTCATTCTATGAGGCCAGCATTACCTTAATCCCCAAACCAGGCAAAGACCCCATCAAAAAGGAGAATGTCAGACAGATATCCCTGATGAATATGGATTCCAAAACCCTCAACAAAATCCTAGCTAATAGGATCCAACAATCCATTAAAAGGATCATCCACCACGACTAAGTGGGATTTATCCCCGGGATGCAAGAGTGGTTCAACATTCGCAAATCAATCAATGTGATAGAACACATTAATAAGAGGAGGGAGAAGAGCCATATGGTCCTCTCAATTGATGCAGAAAAAGCATTTGACAAAATACAACATCCTTTCCTGATTAAAACTCTCCAGAGTATAGGGATAGAGGGAACATTCCTCAAGTTCATAAAATCCATCTATGAAAAACACACAGCGAATATCATCCTCAGTGGGGAAAAGCTGAAAGCCTTTCCCTTAAGATCAGGAACACGTCAAGGATGCCCACTCTCGCCACTATTGTTCAACATAGTACTAGAAGTCCTAGCAACAGCAATCAGACAACAAAAAGAAATAAAACATATTCAAATTGGCAAAGAAGAAGTCAAACTCTCTCTTTTCGCAGATGACATGATACTTTATGTGGAAAACCCAAAAGACTCCACCCCCAAATTACTAAGAACTCATACAGCAATTCAGTAATGTGGCAGGATACAAAATCAATGCACAGAAATCAGTTGCTTTCTTATACACTAACAATGCAACTGTAGAAAGAGAAATTAGAGAAATGATTCCATTTACAATAGCACCAAAAACCATAAGATACCTTGGGATAAACCTAACCAAAGAGGTAAAGGATCTATACTCTAGGAACTACAAAACACTCATGAAAGAAATTGAAGACACAAAAAGATGGAAAAATCTTCCATGCTCATGGATCGGAAGAATAAACATTGTTAAAATGTCTATGCTACCCAGAGCAATCTATACCTACAATGCCATCCCAATCAAAATTCCAATGACATTTTTCAAAGTGCTGGAACAAACAATCCTAAAATTTGTATGGAATCAGAAAAGACCCTGAATCACCAAGGAAGTGTTGAAAAAGAAAAACAAAGCTGGGGGCATCACATTGCCGGATTTCAAGCTATATTACAAAGCTGTGATCACCAAGACAGCATGGTACTGGCACAAAAACAGACATATAGACCAATGGAACAGAACAGAGAGCCCAGATGTGGACCCTCAACTCTATGGTCAAATAATCTTCGGCAAAGCAGGAAAAAACATGCAATGGAAAAAAGACAGTCTCTTCAATAAATGGTGCTGGGAAAATTGGACAGCCACATGCAGAAGAATGAAACTGGACCATTCTCTAACACCATTCACCATTCACCAAACTCAAAGTGGATGAAAGACCTCAATGTAAGACAGGAATCCATCCAAATCCTAGAGGAGAACATAGGCAGTAACCTCTTTGACATCGCCCACAGCAACGTCTTTCAAGATACATCTCCAAAAGCTAGTGAAACAAAAGCAAAAATGAACTTTTGGGACTTCATCAAGATAAAAAGCTTCTGCACAGCAAAGGAAACAGTCAACAAAACAAAGAGGCAACCCACAGAATGGGAGAAGATATTTGCAAATGACACTACAGATAAAGGGCTGGTATCCAAGATCTAGAGAGAACTTCTCAAACTCAACACCGAAAAAACAAATAATCAAGTCAAAAAGTGGGCAAAAGATATGAAAAGACACTTCTCTGAAGAAGACATACAAATGGCTAACAGACACATGAAAAAATGTTCGTCATCATTAGCCATCAGGGAAATCCAAACCAAAACCACATTGAGATACCACCTTACACCAGTTAGAATGGCCAAAATGGACAGGGAAAGAAACAACAAATGTTGGAGAGGTTGTGGAGAAAGGGGAACCCTCTTACACTGTTGGTGGGAATGCAAGCTGGTACAGCCACTTTGGAAAACAGTGTGGAGGTTCCTCAAAAATTTTAAAATAGAGCTACCCTATGACCCAGCAATTGCACTCCTGGGTATTTACCCCAAAGACACAGATGTAGTGAAAAGAAGGGCCATATGCACCCCAATGTTCATAGCAGCAATGTTCGCAATAGCCAAACTGTGGAAAGAGCCGAGATGCCCTTCAACAGATGAATGGATAAAGAAGATGCGGTCCATATATACAATGGAATATTACTCAGCCATCAGAAAGGATGAATACCCAACTTTTACATCAACATGGATGGGACTGGAAGAGATTATGCTAAGTGAAATAAGTCAAGCAGAGAAAGTCAATTATCATATGGTTTCACTTATTTGTGGAACATAAGGAATAGCATGGAGGACATTAGGAGAAGGAAAGGAAAAATGGGGGGGGGGAATTGGAGGGAGAGATGAACCACGAGAGACTATGGACTCTGAGAAACAAACAGGGTTTTAGAGGGGAGGGGGGAGGGGGGATTGGTTAGCCCAGTGACGGGTATTAAGGAGGGCATGTACTGCATGGAGCACTGGGTGTTATATGAAAACAATGGATCGTGGATCACCACATCAAAAACCAATGATGTATTGTATGGTGACTAACATAACATAATAAAATTAAAATATATAATTAATTAATTAATTATAGTATAGGACCCAAAGTGTTATGATCCTATGGGAACAAATAGAAGACAAAGAGAAACATCTAACCTGTAGGTTTAAGGCTTATAGAGGTTTCTAAGAACAAATCTAATGGTTGTGAATGAGTTAGGCAGTGTACTGTAATTTCTTTTGGTGCCATGAAAGAAATCCCTCTCAAAATAGTTCAAACAATTTAAAAAAAAATGGAAGGGTATATTATTTGATCACGAACTGGTAAATAGAAAGTGAGCCTGACTAAGTTTAACTGGCTCTAAGTAGTCAAACAATGTGAACATGTGAATGTGTGTATGTATGCATGCATATATCACAATTCTCATCTCTTTTAGACCTTTTTCTTCTCTTTTCCCTGATTCTTTTGTTTTGGTCTCATTGCCCTCTACTGCACACAGTCCTTCCCCCAACTGGTGGGAGACATGACAGAGGCAGCTCCAGTTTAGCAACTCCAAGAGAAAGGGACATTCCTCCTCACATTGTTGACATTATTGGCTATGCTTCTGCCATGTGTCCACTCTCGATTAATCACCGTGGCCTGAGGAGTGGAGTAATGCTACTAGAAGATCCAAGGAGGCCATATTGAATGGGTGACAGAGGATGAATAGATCCCCAAAAGAAATAGAAAGAGCCTTTGCAAAAGGGAAGAGTGACTTTATCAAAAGAGTGAACTAAGCGGACATGTGTGACTCTTCCATCCAAAATTCCATGAGAGGCCAAAAATTTCAAAAATCCATAAATCTATGGATAAAAATTTTATGACATGTAAAATTACAGATTGCTGTTTACATGAAACCACAGCCTCATACATACAAAGAAGATGCTACAGAGTAAATGAAGTTTCCGTAGGCATCCCTGACTGATACAGAAGTGGGAGAAAGCTTTAGAAGGAAAAAAGCATGTAGGGGACTGCTTTCAGAGCAAATGCACCACTCAGCCCCATCATCCTCTGCTGCTTGTGCAGAGCACAGGGATTCCATAGTATTTGCTCCCAAACTAAAGAAACTAGTATGGACATTGACACCAAAGAGGAGAGAGTTCTGACGTTTCCAGAAGAAATGACAAATATACTCTGAGTATAAGGTACTGGCACATCTAACTACCCCTATTATATCCTATAGTCTCTGGTGGCAAGCTTTGGCAAACAAACATCTCCAGGCAGCCCAAAATCACCAAGCAGTTGAGGAAAATAAAATCACAGATAGATATGAAACTCTATTAACAAGCAATGAATAGCTAAAGAACAGAGTTGATAGAGCAAATGTAGAAGACTTTAAGTCTGATTAATATTCTCAAGAAAGTTTGAAAGTTTATTGTATTCTTGAAAAAGGAACTAATAGAGATCATGGAAATTTAAACTAAGATTTGAAAGCTTTTAATAAAGTATCAGGTATATTATGTTGAAAATCTAGAAAAAAACATACTTGGAACTGTAAATTACCAATATTTACTTGAGGGGATGTAGAAAATCTTAATAGAGAGATAATTATATAAGACATTGAAAAATCCAAATGTAAAAAATGGCTTCAGATCTCGAAGATTTTACAGGCTAGTTTCACCAACATTTCTAAAGTAGATAATTCCCTTTTATATAAAAATTATGATAGAGGATAGAAGGAGTTGATGAGCTTTCAACTCATTCTTTGATGTTAGTATAATTCTGAGAATGCTTTCAACTTATTCTATGAATTGGTAATGATTTATAACCAAAAGTGAAAAAGAGTAATGCAAAGCTAGGGCAATATCAGGTATGAAAATAGATACAACAAGTGAAATATACAAGTGAAATATAGCAGAAGATTAGATGTTCAAATAGGATTTATTCCATATGTGGAAGGGTGGTTTAACAGTGAGATATTTATTAATGCAATTCAGTACATTATCAGCTTCAGGGGAAAAAACCCAAGTGACCATCTCAATAGATATGGTAAAGTATTTGATAAAATTAGACACCCATTTTTCATTTTAAAAAAAACCTTCAGTTAATCAGTAAATATAATTATATTCTTTTTTTTTTAAGATTTTTTATTTATTTGATAGAGAGAGACACAGCGAGAGGGAACACAAGCAGGGGGGGAATGGGAAAGGGAGAAGCAGGCTCCCCACTGAGCAGGCAGCCTGATGCGGGCTCGATTCCAGGACCCTGGGATCATGACCCGAGCCAAAGGCAGATCCCTAAAGACTGAGCCACTCAGGGGCCCCAGTAATTTATAATTATATTCTTAACTGAGAAAAGAAACTCTCTAAAAATATCTAATGAAGATATTAAAATACCCATAAAGAATAAGACAAAGCTGATTATTATTACCAACATTGCTTTTTATTTTTATTTTTTTATTATTATTATGTTATGTTAATAACCATACATTACATCATTAGTTTTTGATGTAGTGTTCCATGATTCATTGTTTGTGTATAACATCCAGTGCTCCATTCAATACATGCCCTCTTTAATACCCATCACCAGGCTAACCCATTAACCCAACCACCTCCTCTCTAGAACCCTCAGTTTATTTCTCAGAGTCCATGGTATCTCATGGTTCCTCTCCCCCTACGATTCCCCCACCCTTCATTCTTCCCCTCCTACTATCTTCTTTTTTTTTTTTTACATATAATATACTATTTGTTTCATAGGTACAGATCTGTGATTCAACAGGCCTACATAATTCACAGTGCTCACCATAGCACATACCCACCCCAATGTCTATCACCCAGCCACCCCATCCCTCCCACTCCCCACCACTCCAGCAACCCTCAGTTTGTTTCCTGAGATTAAGAATTCCTCATATCAGTGAGGTCATATGATACATGTGTTTCTCTGATTGACTTATTTCACTCAGCATAACACCCTCCAGTTCCATCCACGTCGTTGCAAATGACAAGATTTCATTCCTTTTGATGGCTGCATAATATTCCATTGTATATATATACCACCTCTTCTTTATCCATTCATCTGTTGATGGACATCTTGGCTCTTTCCACAGTTTGGCTATTGTGGACATTGCTGCTATAAACATCGGGTGCATGTACCACTTTGGATCCCTACATTTGCATCTTTGGGGTAAATACCCAGTAGTGCAATTGCTGGATCATAGGGTAGCTCTATTTTCAACTTTTTAAGGAACCTCCATACTCTTTTCCAGAGTGGCTGCACTCTCCACATCCCTGCCAACATCTGTCGTTTCCTGACTTGTTAATTTTAGCCATTCTGACTGGTGTGAGGTGATATCTCATTGAGGTTTTGATTTGGATTTCCCTGATGCGGAGCAATGTTGAGCACTTTTTCATGTGTCTGTTGGCCATTTGGATGTCTTCTTTGGAAAAATGTCTGTTCATGTCTTCTGCCCATTTCTTGATTGGATCATTTGTTCTGCAGGTGTTGAGTTTAGTAAGTTCTTTATAGATTTTAGATACTAGCCCTTTATCTGATAAGTCATTTGCAAATACCTTCTCCCATTCTGTCAGCTGTCTTTTGGTTTTGTTGACTGTTTCTTTTGCTGTGCAAAAGCTTTTTATCTTTATGAAGTCCCCATAGTTCATTTTTGCCCTTGCTTCCCTTGCCTTTGGTGATGTTTCTAGGAAGAAGTTGCTGTGGCTGAGGTCAAAGAGCTTGCTGCCTGTGTTCTCCTTTAGGATTTTGATGGACTCCTGTCTCACATTGAGGTCTTTCAACCATTTGAGTCTACTTTTGTGTGCAGTGTAAGGAAATGGTCCAGTTTCATTCTTCTGCATGTGGCTGTCCAATTTTCCCAACACCATTTGTTGAAGAGACTGTCTTTTTTCCTTTGAACATTCTTCCCTGCTTTGTCGAAGATTAGTTGACCATAGAGTTGAGGGTCCATTTCTGGGCTCTCTATTCTGTTCCATTGACCTATGTGTCTGTTTTTGTGCCAGTACCATACTGTCTTGATGATGACAGCTTTGTAATAGAGCTGGAAGTCCGGAATTGTGATGCCGCCAGCTTTGCTTTTTTTTTTTTTCAACATTCCTCTGGCTATTCAGGGTCTTTTCTGGTTCCAAACAAATTTTAGGATTATTTTTCCATTTCTTTGAAAAAAGTGGATGGTATTTTGATGGGGAGTGCATTGAATGTGTAGATTGCTCTAGGTAGCATTGTCATCTTCACAATATTTGTTCTTCCAATCCCTGAGCATGGAACATTTTTCCATTTCTTTGTGTCTTCCTCAATTTCTTTCATGAGTATTTTATAGTTTTCTGAGTATAGATTCTTTGCCTCTTTGGTTAGATGTATTCCTAGGTATCATATGGCTTTGGCTGCAATTGTAAATGGATTGACTCCTTAATTTCTCTTTCTTCTGTCTTGTTGTTGGTGTATAGGAATGCCACTGATTTCTGTGCATCAATTTTATATCCTGCCACTTTGCTGAGTTCCTGTATGAGTTCTAGCAGTTTTGGGGTGGAGTCTTTTGGGTTTTCCACATAAAGTATCATATCATCTGCAAAGAGTGAGAGTTTGACTTCTTTGCCAATTCAGATGCCTTTTATTTCTTTTTGTTGTCTGGTTGCTGTGGCTAGGACTTCTAATACTATGTTGAATAGCAGTGGTGATAGTGGACATCCCTGCCACATTCCTGACCTTAGGGGGAAAGCTCTCAGTTTTTCCCCATTGAGAATGATATTCACTGTGGGTTTTTCATAGACGGCTTTTATGATCTTAAGGTATGTATCCTCTATCCCTATACTCTGAAGAGTTTTGATCAGGAAAGGATACTATACTTTGTCAAATGCTTTTTTGCATCTATTGAGAGGATCATATGATTCTTGTTCTTTCTTTTGTTAATGTATTGTATCACATTGATTGATTTGTGGATGTTGAACCAATCTTGTGGCCCAGGAATAAATCCCACTTGGTCGTGGTGAATAATCCTTTTAATGTACTGTTGGGTCCTATTGGCTAGTATTTTGGTGAGAATTTTTGCATCCATGTTCATCAAGGATATTGGTCTCCAGAAAGGGTTTCCCTTTTTGATGGGGTCTTTGTCTGGTTTGGGGATCAAGGTAATGGTGGACTCATAAAACGAGTTTGGAAGTTGCCCTTCCATTTCTATTTTTTGGAACAGTTTCAGAAGAATAGGTTGTAATTCTTTAAATGTTTGTAAGAATTCCCCTGGGAAGCCATCTGGCCCTGGGCTTTTGTTTGTTGGGAGATTTTTGATTACTGCTTCAATTTCCTTAGTGGTTATAGGTTTGTTCAGGTTTTCTATTTCTTCCTGGTTCAGTTTTGGTAATTGATACTTCTCTAGGAATGCATCCATTTCTTCCAGGTTATCTGATTTGCTGGCATAGAGTTGCTCATAATATGTTCTTAGAATTGTTTGTATTTCTTTGGTGTTGGTTGTGATCTCTCCTCTTTCATTCATGATTTTGTTGATTTGGGTCATTTCTCTTCTCTTTTTGATAAGTCTGGCCAGGGGTTTATCAATCTTGTTAATTCTTTCAAAGAACCAGCTCCTAGTTTCGTTGATCTGTTCTACTGTTCTTTTAGTTTCTAGTTCATTGATTTCTGCTCTGATCTTTATTATTTCTCTTCTCCTGCTGGGTTTAGGCTTTATTTGCTGTTCTTTCTCCAGCTCCTTTAGGTGGAGGGTTAGGTTGTGTACTTGAGACCTTTCTTGTTTCTTGAGAAAGGCTTGTATTGCTATATACTTTCCTCTTAGGACTGCCTTTGCTGCATCCCAAAGATTTTGAACAGTTGTGTTTTCATTTTCATTGGTTTCCATGTCTTTTTTTAATTCTTCTTTAATTTCCTGGTTGACCCATTCATTCTTCAGTAGGATGCTCTTTAGCCTCCATGTATTTGAGTTCTTTCCAACTTTCCTCTTGTGATTGAGTTCTAGTTTCAAAGCATTGTGGTCTGAAAATAGGCAGGGAATGATCCCAATCTTTTGGTACCGGTTGAGACCTGATTTATGACCTAGGATGTGATCTCTTCTGGAGAATGTTCCATGGGCACTAGAGAAGAATGTGTATTCTATTGCTTTGGGATGGAATGTTCTGAATATATCTGTGAAGTCCATTTGGTCCTGTGTGTCATTTAAAGTCTTTATTTCCTTGTTGATCTTTTGCTTAGATGATCTGTCCATTTCAGTGAGGGGGGTCTTAAAGTCCACCACTATTATTGTATTGTTGTCAATGTGTTTCTTTGCTTTTGTTATTAATTGGCTTATATAACTGGCTGCTCCCATGTTAGGGACATAGATATTTACAATGGTTAGATCTTCTTGTTGGATAGACCCTTTACGTAGGATATAGTGTCCTTCCTCATCTCTTATTACAGTCTTTCTTTTAAAATCTAATTTGTCTGATTTAAGGATTGCCACCCAGCTTTCTTTTGGTGTCCGTTAGCATGGTAAATCATTTTCCACCCCCCACTTTCAATCTGGGGGTGTCTTTGGATCTAAAATGAGTCTCTTGCAGACAGCATATCGATGGGTCTTGTTTTTTAATCCAATCTGATAGCCTGTGTCTTTTGATTGGCGCATTTAGCCCATTTACATTCAGGGTAACTATTGAAAGATAGGAATTTAGTGCCATTGTATTGCCTGTAAGGTGAGTGTTACCGTATATTGTCTGTGTTTCTTTCTGGTCTATGTTGCTTTTAGGCTCTCTCTTTGCTTAGAGGACCACTTTCAATATTGCTTCTAGGGCTGGTTTTGAGTTTGCAAATTCCTTTAGTTTTTGTTTGTCCTGGAAGCTTTTTATCTCTCCTTCTATTTTCAGTGACAGCCTAACTGGATATAGTATTCTTGGCTGCATATTTTTCTCATTTAGTGTTCTGAATAGATCATGCCAGTCCTTTCTGGCCTTCCAGGTCTCTGTGGATAGGTCTGTTGCCAATCTAATGTTTCTATCATTATAGGTTACAGATTTCTTGTCCCGAGCTGCTTTCAGGATTTTCTCTTTGTCTCTGAGACTCGTAAGTTTTACTATTAGATGTTGGGGTGTTGACCTATTTTTATTGATTTTGAGAGCGGTTCTCTGTGCCTCCTGGATTTTGATGCCTGTTTCCTTCCCCAGATTAGGGAAGTTCTCTGCTATAATTTGCTCCAATATACCTTCTGCCCCTCTCTCTTTCTTCTTCTTCTGGGATCCCAATTATTCTCATGTTGTTTCATCCTATGGTATCGCTTATCTCTCGAATTCTGCCCTCGTGATCCAGTAGTTGTTTATCTCTCTTTTTCTCAGCTTCTTTATTTTCCATCATTTGGTCTTTTATATCACTAATTCTCTCTTCTGCCTCATTTATCCTAGCAGTTAGAGTCCCCATTTTTGATTGCACCTCATTAATAGCCTTTTTGATTTCGACTTGGTTAGATTTTAGTTCTTTTATTTCTCCAGAAAGGGATTCTCTAATAACTTCCATGCTTTTTTCAAGCCCAGCTAGTATCTTTAAAATCATCAATCTGAACTCCAGTTCTGACATCATACTAATGTCTGTATTGACTAGGTCCCTGGCAGTCGGTACTGCCTCTTGTTCTTTTTGTTGAGGTGATTTTTTCCATCTTGTCATTTTGTCCAGAGGAGAATAGATGAATGAGAGAACAAAATGCTAACAGGGTAACAACATCCCCAGAAAATATACTCTAAACAAATCAGAAAAGACCTGAAACTGGGGGAAAAGAAAGGGAAAGAAACAAAAAAGAAAAAGCTAAAAACAAACAAAAACAAAACAAAACAAAAAAACAGAATATGATCAAATATGATCAGGCTGGTGCATAGATCAGTGCCACACACTAGATTTGGGGTGTATTTTTGTCTGTTAGAAGAAACTGCCTCCCAAATTTTAAAGAAAGAAAAACTTATATATGTACAAAAATAATGTACTGTATGACAGTATGACTGTAAAGATGAAAATTATAAAAGATTATAAAAGGAATTGATAAGATAAGAAGTTGGTTGAAAAAAGAAAGAAGAGTATTTAAAAAAAAAAAAAAGGGAAAGAATGTGATCAGGCAGGAGACTAGAACAAGGCCATACACTAGAGATTTAGGGTATATTTTGGTCTGTTAGAAGAAACTGTATCCCAAAATTTTAAAGAGAGAACAACTTATATATATATATATATATACCAAAAATAAGGTTAACTACTATGAAGAGTTAGAATATGACTTTAAAAATGAAAAATAAAAAATAAATTTTAAAAAGGGATTGATAAGATGTTGGTTGAAAAAGGGAAAAAGAAAAATTCAAAAAAAAAAAAAGAAAAAGAAAATTAAAAAAATTAACTTTGAAAGACTGAAGAATCAGGGGGGAAGAAGCCATGAATTCTATGTGCAGTATTCCCCTAGCGCTGGAGTTCAGCCATTCTCATTGATCAGTAAACTTGGTCTTGACTGGCTGTTCTTGCTGATTATCTGGGGGCGGGGCCTGTTGCCATGGTTCTCAGTTGTCCTTGCCGGAGGTGGAATTGTCTCGCCCTTGCCGGCTAAGTAATCTGTTGGGGTTTGCTCTCGGGAGCTTTTGTTCCCTGCAAGCTTTCCATACAGCTTTGGAGGACGAGAGTGAAAATGGCGGCCTCCCAATCTGCACCCCACAGGAGCCGAGAACTCGGGGCCCCACTCCTCAGTGAGCCCCCAGAGAAAAGCAGTCAATCACTCCCGTCTCGCCGGTCTCTGGCCACACCCCATGTTCACCGGGCCTGTGACCGAGCATTTCTATCTCTGGCGCCCGACCCGGTGTGGAGTCTCCAAACCCAGCAGATCCCTGCAGTGCACTCCCGCACCGCTCCTCCCCGGGGAGGAAGGGGAGTCTCCCCGGATCTGCCGCTTGTTGGGTCCCTGCTACAGAAGCAGTGGCCCGACTGTGCTGCAGATCATGGTTTATGGCAACCCCGAGCTGAGAGCCTGGGCCTCACCTCCATCTCTGCAGCCGGCTTCCCCGCTCCAATACCTAGGAGCTCTGCCGCACTCAGGCCCCCCTGGTCTTTCTGTGACCCTGAGGGTCCTGAGACCACACTGTCCCATGAGGGTTCCACCCCCCGCTTAGCCACTGGAGCGACGTCCCTCAGCAGAGCCGACTTGTAAAAGTTCCGATTTTGTGCTCTGGGGCTCTATCACTTGCCAGAAGTGGCTGATGGAGGCCCCCTCCCCCACCGTCTATCCTCCCGAATATCACCCTGCATTCACTTCTCCGCACGTCCTACCTTCCAGAAAGTGGTTGAGAGTTGTTGAGAGTTGTTGCTTTTCTTTTCTTCGATCTCCCGTTGAGTTTGTAGGTGTTCAGAATGGTTTGATCCCTATCCAGCTGAATTCCTGGGACCAGACGAAATCCAGGTCTCCTACTCCTCTGCCATCTTGCTCCTCCCCCTCCAACATTGCTTTTTAGTTCCTAGCCAATGTAATAAAACCAAAAAGAAGTCCAAAGTAGAAGAAAAAGAAAAATATTAAAACAAGACACAAAGTTTTCATTGTTTGCAGATGGTATGATATGAAACCATCATTAAGAAAATAATATTTTTTATATATTAGTAACAATCCAATAGAAAAGGATCACACTGATAATAATGAAAACCATGTAATTTTTAGAAATTACCCTAACGGGTGCCTGGGTGGCTCAGATGGTTAAGCGTCTGCCTTCGGCTCAGGTCATGATCCCAGCGTCCTGGGATCGAGTCCCGCATCGGGCTCCCTGCTCCTTGGGAGCCTGCTTCTCCCTCTGCTTCTCTCTCTCTCTCTATCTCTCATGAATAAATAAATAAAATCTTAAAAAAAAAAAAAAAGAAATTACCCTAACAAAAACATGCAAGGATAATACAAAAAAATTAAGTAGTTTTAGTAAAGATAATTGTTTTTAATTCTGAGTAAATGGAAAGTAAAACATGTTCCCAGTTGGGAAGACTCAATTTATGAAGGTATCATGTCATTCCAAATTGGCCTGTAAACTCAGCATAATCACAAAGTGCCATGATTATTGTGGCACTTTACCAAGTAATTAAAAATATATATATATTGTGGAACATTTCAATCAAATATGAAATAGAAAGAATAGGATATTAACCTTCATATATCCATTACCTAGCTTCAACAGTTACGATCTTATGGCCATAATGGTTAAGTATTTTAATATGTGATTCTAAAATATAATGAATTTAAAGTAACTCTTTAATATCATCACATACACAGCTAATGTTCAAAAGCCTCTGATTATCTTAGAACTTGTCTGTATTTGTGTTTTATTTATGTATCCATGTGTTTGTATGTTTGTTTGAAGTAGCACCCAAATAAAATATCCATGTTGCAATTAGATTCTTATGTCATTTTAAATTTATAGGTTCACTATTTGTATTTTTTTTTATTTCCTTATAATTTGTTTGGTGAAAAATCCACATATTCTATCCTATAGAATATTCCACAGCCTAGTTTGCCAATTGTGTTCCTGTGCTATTTTTAACATTTCTCTATCTTCCCATATTTCTAGATTTCAGTTCAAATGCTTAGAAAGAAGAATTTATAGGTGGTTTTTTTTTTTAAGATTTTATTCATTTTTTCAACAGAGAGAGACATAGCGAGAGAGGGAACACAAGCAGGGGGAGTGGGAGAAGGAGAAACAGGCTTCCCGCTGAGCAGGGAGCCCAATGCGGGGCTCGATCCCAGGACACTGGGATCATGACCTGAGCCGAAGGCAGACGCTTAATGACTGAGCCACCCAGGCGCCCCTAGGTGGTTTTATACAATTATATTAGAAGGCAAATAATGTCCGGTTTTCTTTTTTGTGATGTTAGCAACCACTGATCATCATTACTTAGATCTATTATTTCATTAAGGGTTAAAAAATGGTGATATTCTACTTCATCATTCTTTTTTCATTTGTGAGCTGGATACTTCTATGAATAGAAACTTCCACTCTTTAATTATTTGATTAAGCTGAGGTACAGTTCATATAGAAAAGATAGGATAAGTGCTGGATTGTTCTCCTCTCTTTAATAGTTTTCAAAACAATAAGTTGGATTTTTAGTATCCTCCAAAAGTGACTGTGGTGGACTGAATGATCCCCCCAACCACCTCAAGATGCTTGGATACTAATTCCTGGAGCCTCTGAATATGTAGTCTTACATGGCAAAAGGCACTTTGCAGATATGACTAAATTAAAGGATTTGAGATGGGGAGATTATCCTGAATTATCTACGTGGGCTCAATGTAATCATAAGGTTTCTTATAAAAGAAAAATGGAGAAAGGAGAGTCAAAGTCAGGGACAGGGAGAGAAATTTAAAAGATGCTATTGCTAGCCTTAAAAATGGAGGAAGAAGCCAGGAGCAAAGGAATTAAGGTGGCCTCTAAGGGGATGGATAAGGCAAGGAAACAGATTTTCCTCTTGAGCCTCTAGGATGAATGCAGCCCTGTCAACATGTTAAGTTGAGAACTTCTGACATCCATAACTGTAAGATAAATCTGTGTTGTTTTAAGCCACTCAGTTTGTGGTAATTTGCTATAGCAGGAATAGGAAACTAATATAGACTTTGATTTAATAGCACACATTTGTTGAATTTTGATCTATTTTAATTACTATTCTTATTAACACTCAAGTTGTCTCATCTTTGACCAATGATCTCACTGGTCTTTTTGCCAATCCCTGTCTGAATACCATATTGTTTTAACTACCATAGCTTTATAGACTGTTTTGGTATCTGATATGGCAATGGCTTTTCCTCTTCCTCCTCCTCCCTTACTCTTCCTCCCCTCTCTCTTCCTCCTCCTCCTTCATCATCATCATCATCATCATCATCAGTATTTGGTTGATTATATAGTTCATATATGATAGTTTTTTTTCCTCCAATATGAAATTTAGAGTTAAATTCATGTGTGTGGGGGCGCCTGAGTGGCTCAGTCATTAAGCGTCCGCATTCGGCTCAGGTCATGGTCCCAGGGTTCTGGGATGGAGCCCCGCATAAGGCTCCCTGCTCAGCGGGTAGCCTGCTTCTCCCTCCTCCACTCCCTCTGCTTGTGTTCCCTCTTGCGCTGTGTCTCTCTGTCAAATAAATAAATAAAATCTTTTTTTTAAAGATTTTATTTATTTATTTATTTATTTGAAAGAGAGAATGAGAGATTGAGAGAGAGAGAGCACATGAGAGGGGGGAGGGTCAGAGGGAGAAGCAGACTCCCTGCTGAGCAGGGAGCCCGATGCAGGACTCGATGTTGGGACTCCAGGATCATGATCTGAGCCGAAGGCAGTCGCTTAATCAGCTGAGCCACCCAGGCGCCCAATAAATAAAATCTATAAAAGAATTCATGTCTGTGTTTCTAGTATGTAACATATAAAAGTATTTAGAAAAGTGGCATTTAAAACCAGTCAGGAGGGGGGTGGGGGGATGGGTTAGCCTGGTGATGGGTATTAAAGAGGGCACGTACTGAATGGAGCACTGGGTGTTATATGCAAACAATTAATCATGGAACACTACATCAAAAACTAATGATGTAATGTATGGTGATTAACATAACGTAATAAAATAAAAAAATAAATATAAATATAGATATAAATATAAATATAAATATAAAAAAATTTAAAAAATAAAACCAGTCAGGCTAATGGGCCATTTGTTTGATTCAAAAAATTAGATTTCTACCTCACCCCAAACTTGAAAATGAGTCTAACCTATTAAGAGATCTATTTCCTATAACAGCAGACATATCCCACAATGACAAATTATAATTTGGCCCTACGCTTCCCCTGAGAACAACTAGAAAAACTGGACAAGTTTTTTTTTTAAAGACTTAAATGTTTGAAAGTATTGGACCTAGACAAGTTAAAAAAAAAATGGGGGTCAAAGAAGTGAGTCTGGCATTTGGAAATGGTTTGGTAGACACATGGTGCTAGGAGAACATAAACTGGAGGAAAACATAGTAAGTCTGACAAGTTGCATGTTGGGACTCCAAAGGACCATACTTGAGGAAACCAGCCCTGTCATAAACTGAATTTCAGCTTCAAATTATCTCAGGTTTTTGTAGATTTAAGAGTATCCATGTGTAGTTCCATTAACCTCCTCTGTAGAGTAAAACAAACTCATGCTACACTTCAGATTATATCAACAGTTTTTTTTTTTAATAACAATGTCTGCCACTTAGTAAAATTATGAGACACACAAAAAATAGAAACAGACCCATAAGCGTTTCAGATGATGGAGTTATTAGTCATGTACTGTAAAATAATTATGCTTAAGAAGTAAGAAATATTCTGGAAAATAAAATATAAGATAGTAAATTTCAGCAGAAAATTAGAAACTATTAAAATACTAATGGATATTCTGGAATTAGAAAATGTAATAATTGAAATTAATAACCAAATGGATGTGTTTAACAACAGGCTAGTCATGACTACAGAGAAAATTGGTAAATTGGAAGATAAATCAGAAGAAAATACCTAAGATGAAGCATGGGTATGCAAAAGCATAATAAACACAGTAAGAGATATAGGAGAATACTGATAGAGTGAAAAGGGTATGCCACAGAGTAAGTGAAGTTAATTCCACAATGAGAAGATAGACATAACATTTGAAGAGTTAACTTTCTAGAAATAATAAACTTTACACCACTTTAAATTTGATTCACCTCTAAACATACCATAGTAAAATTCACATCTAAACATAACATAGTAAAACTTTTAAAAACCATAAGTGGGAGTACTGGTTTCCAGATCTGTACATAAGGAGTTTGAATTCTCCACTCTTATCTTAACAAAGAGTAAAAAGCTGAACAGACTGAAAATCAACAACTTTTCTTGGGTACATATGAGAGGGAAGGACACAGGGCAAATGGCTGCCCCCAAAATTGGAGAGACAGACAGGCAAACTCAGGTCACTGTGGCTTATTGTAACAGATTTATGAGTAGAAACTGCCACGGGATCCAGTGCCAGGGTAAGAAAACCTGAAATGTAATTGATGAATTGCTGGAGGCTCAGTGCCAACAACTCTTGAGAGTTAAAAACTCCAAATGGACCCAGTCATGAGGGGCCCCACTACATTGTGAATTTATCTCCCAGAGCTTGATCAGAAGTCCACAGTAAATATTGAGAAAAAATGCCATTGTACTTCTGGCAGGGGAAGAGGAAAAAGAACCACTTTGAAATATGCCAGACCACCTAGTTACTCTTAACAAGACCTGCACTCAAGGGAAATGAATTAACCAGAGCCTAACCTGCTGAGGTATTATCATAGTCTGACCAACCTGCACAAATGGAAACACTCAACTCCAGCTCACTCTAGCCATCCTGTCCCATCGAAAGAGGAAGAAAAACCAGAAAAGAGTTATTCACAAAAATAACTCTTGTGAAGTTTGCAGTCCAGAGGCACAGGCTCCCTAAAAGACTGATATGTTATCATAGAACCACAGAACATGTTCTCTACCCTCATGCCTCACCACCACATTACTTAAGGCCTACATACCACTTTACCATTTACATTAGCTCCAAAAACTGAAATACTCAGGTATAAATTTAAATAAATAAGTACAAGATCTATATGAGGAGAACTACAAAACTCTGATGAATGAAATCAAAACTAAATAAATGGAGAGATATAATCCATTATCATGGATAAGAAGACTCTATTGTTATGATGTCAGTTCTTCCCAACGTGATGTAGAGATTAAATGCAATCACAAAGTCCCAAAAATTTATCTTATGAAGATCAAAAAACTCATTTTAATGTTTATATAGAGAGGCAAAAGGCCCAGAATAGCCAATACAATGTTGAAGAAGAACACAGCTGGAGAATTGACACTACCTGACTTCAAGACTTACTATAAAGCCAAAGTAATCAAGACAGTGTGGTACTGGTAAAGAATGGACAAATAGATTAATAGAACAGAATAGAGAACCCAGAAATAGACCTTTATAAATATACTCAATTGATCTTTGACAAAGGAGAAAAACAATACAATGAAACAAAAATAACTTTTTGAACAAATGGTGCTGGAAAAACTGGATATCCACACGCAAAGAAATGAATCTAGACATAGAACTTATACCCTCTACAAAAATTAACTCAAATGGATCACAGATCTAAATGTAAAACAGAAACTATAAAACTCCTAGAAGTTGACATAGGAGAAAACCTAGATGATCTTGGGTATGGTGATGACTTTAAAATACAACATTAGGGTACAATTCATGAAAGAAATAATTGATTTAGCTGGACTTCATTAAAATAAAAACGTCTGCTCTGGGAAAGTCAGTATCATGAGAATGTGAAGATAAGCCATAGACTGGGAGTACATATACACAAAAAAATACATTTGATCCAGAATATACAAAGAACTCTTAAAAATCAACAATAAGAAAACAATCTGATTATAAAATGGCCCAAAGATCTTAACAGACACCACACCAAAGAAGATATACAGATGGCAAATAAGCATATGAAAAGATGCTCCATCATATTTCATCAGGGAAATGCAAATTAAAACAACAATGGGATACCACTACACACCTATTAGAGTGGCCAACTGGAACACTGACAATAGCAAATGCTAATAAGGTTGTAGAACTCCCTAGTGCATTCCCAAGAAGTATTGAGGCACATTTTGTAAATTAAGTGGAGGCATATAAACATGTTTCCATACTAATATATTGACAGAGAGAGATCATCTGGGTGTTTACAAAATAAAAGACTGAAAAGAAGAAATAGGTGAACTCCCAATCCATAAAATTAAATACTTTGCAAGTGTGTTGCTGCCACATTTTAAGTATAAATTAGGTTTAGCTGAAAAGTCATTTATAGAGTAAAAATCTGGTGTTGTGCTATAACATCCCAAATTTTTCCTAAGAAAATAAAATTGATATCATGAATAATGTATACATAGTAGATTTTAAAAATATTTATTCATTTTAATTTTACCAAAATGACAACACATCAAATCTTGGATCATTTGTACTTTCAAAGGTTTATATATATATATATATATATATATATATATATAGAAACACACACGTACATATTTGTGTTTGAATATAAAAACCTCACAAGATTGCTTTGATAGTTTCTCTAATTTACAAAATGTAATAGATACAGTTTTATTTTTGACTGTTTAAGCCAGCATACTTGATATGTTTCAGAATTTTACTTTATAACATAGACATCTTCACATAGACCCCCTCTGCACAACTCCAGGAAGCACTGTTCACATTGTAGTCTATGTGATTAATGGAGTTGTGCATTGTACAAACTGCAGCTGTTGGTGGAGGCCCTGTTTTCACAAGTGGTACTGTAGCAGAATCTGATTGTTATAAATATGGTATACTTAGAAAGATATTTAAAGAGAATGATAAATATACCTAAGTGGTTACCTTGCCTAGAGTCATGTTTTGGCAGCCTTTCATAACCCAAAATAATACCACTTAATGTCAGCAAATGTAGAAAATTCAGACCTCTCTAAAATCAGTGAATGTCAATTGTATATAATTTCATGTCATGAGCACTTATTCCTAAAGCAAAAACAAAATAAAGAAAACACTCTTTTCTTCCTTATTTCAAAGCCCACACAGATTATGGGTGTTAATGACACTGTACTTAAAAATTGTTAGCTTTTGGGGGAAAAATAACTAGATAGGAACATAAATTTTATTTTCTTTCTTTAAACTATAACGTTACGGTGTCCTGAATAAACAAAATATGAGACTTATGTAAACATCCTTTTAAAGAAAAAAAAAAGCAGCAAAAACAACATTGAATGTCTGATCATATTTTGAAAAGGGGAAAGGCAACTGAAGCGTAGCTATAAAGATATCTTTTTTCTATTCAGTTTACCCTTGAGAATGTACCTATCAAAATACTCTAAACTTATCCAGATGATATTTTTAATCTTGAAAAAGGCTTTTTTTTTTTTCTTGTTGGATGATCTTATTAGCAAACTGCTGGAAGGGAAAATCATACAGGACATAATTTGTAGTTTGACCTACTCACATTGGGTGTTGCTAAAGAAAATCAATCAGAAATTGTTGTGTTAAAATAACTCTGTCTGCTCTACCTGGCATGTGTGACTGACTTTAGAATCTATCATTTAAAGAAAATGGTTGACGTTTGGGTATACAATTTATCAAACTTCATTCTAGTCCTTTTTCTCCAAAGCACAGAAAAATAATCATCCTTCCCTAAATATAAGTCTTTTAAGAGAAATTCAGGGATCTGTCTTCAGTAAAATAACTGATAAATGGCAGAGCATAATTTAAAGATGGTTTCCATCACAGATCACATGGCGCCTAAACTCTTGAACCTGTCACTCAAGTCTTTTCATCAGTTGGCCCACTAGCATTAATCTCAGCTCCTCTGTGACCAGTTTTCTGATTGGTCTTTTCATAACTACAGGTTTCCTACTTATTGCTGCCATGAAGGAAACTCTTCCTACTGCCTGAAATGCTCCCTAACCTCTCTTCTGCCAACCCAAAGCTATTATTCCCTTACAACTCAGTTTGAGGGACACTTCTCTTAAGGAATCAAAGTTAGAAAAAGAAAAGAAAAGAGAAAGGCAGGGAGGGAAAGTAGAATGGGTGGAAGGAAGGGAAGGAGGGAAGAGTACTTTCTCTAACATTACTTTTTTATTTCCTCATTATTAAATGTCTTCCAAAGATAGCGCTACATCTTGGGAACTAATTACATAGTTCTGTGAGATCAGGACAACTGACATTTTTTTCTCTTGTTTTTCTCAGTATAGGAACTATATACATTCACCTAGTGTTTGATAATTGTTTACTGAATCAATTAATGTAAAAGAAGGAACATTTTATTTCATTGACTAAACCCAAAACATTATATTTGGAGAATATTATTTTGCTGTGTAATTTTAAAAATCTGAATCAACCCTTTTAAATACCAGTCATTAAACTCATGACCAGAAAATTAAATGTTGATATAGAAGAAATATGCTTACATTACTCATTTTTAATTATGAAGATTCTGCTTTATATGGACCACCTTGGGAATGTTTGTTGTATAATGGGAATGCCCATTATAAATTGATACTCTAAGACACCAGAGGCCACTAACATATTGACCACATCAAAATGTATAGTTTCTATTTTAGGGGAGGGAACACCACAAAGAGAAATCGAACAAACTCTAAAAACTAAAATTTACATTGCAGATGACAGAAAGCATAATAGTCTTAATATTATATGTAATTTCTTATAAATCAATGAGGAAAAGATGACCATACTAATGGAAAAATTAACAAATCATATTTAGAAGAGAAGATATATAAAAAGCCAATAAACGTATGTAAAGATTTTCACACTAGTACTCAGTGAAATGCAAATTGAATTAAATGATCAGATTCTCAAAAATTACAACGGTAACACACTGTCTTGTGAAAGTGTGGTGAACTGACATTCTCATATACTGATGGGAGGAATGTAAAATGGTAAACTCTCCAGAGAGCAGTTTGGCAAGATATATCAAGCTTTAAAATATGTTTACCTTTTGAGCCAACAATTTGAGTTTGAGTTTATCCCAAAGAGGTAATCAGACAATGGGCAGAACTATGGATCCATATATTTGTATACAGTAAAAAAAAAATATAAAACCCAAACTGTGAAGTACCTAAACGTCTATCATTAGAAAGCAGTTTTAAAAATGTGTGGTACCTCCAGGGGCACCTGGGTGGCTCAGTCATTAAGCATCTGCCTTCGCTTCAGGTCATGATCCCAGGGTCCTGGGATCGAGCCCCGCATCAGGCTCCCTGCTCAGTGGGAAGCCTGCTTCTCCCTCTCCCGCTCCCCTGTTTGTGTTCCCTCTCTCACTGTGTCTCTCTCTATCAAATAAATAAATTCTTTTAAAAAAAAAAGTGTGGTACCTCCATATAATAAAATGCTGTCATTATTAAGAGTACTCATATAGCATTGTGTTTATGATGGAAAATTATTCACACTATGTTAAGTAAAAAAAAAAAAAAAACAGACTACTAAATGTGTTTATTGTGATTGCAGTTTATAAGTTTATATCCACATATATGTATACAGAGAATAGGCCCTGAAGGACAGACATCAAATCGTTAGCTATAGTCATTTGATGTTGATAGTATAGCATATAATCTCTGCTTTCCCTTTACACTTGTCTGTATGTCCTGAAATTTTTTGCAGTCGGCATGTAAATGCTGTAGCATAGAGCTGTTTTCCCAGAGTAAAGACTTACACTATGTTTTATCTCATTTCCTTTTATTTTCCTTATTCAGCAATATTTCTTTTTTTCTTGCTTATTTAACTTTAAAAGATTGCATAACATTATGAAAATGTCTGCTTTATTTTGAAGAGATGCATTTCATGTTTATGTGATTAGTCAGTGTTCTTTTTCCCTAAAGCAAAAGTTCTATTGCAAATGAAGATTTAATTGTTACTCGAGGATGAGCATCTTATTATTCATGAGTTATATAAATCACCAAAGTGTCCACAGTGATCACAACAAGACTTGGAAAACAAGGATGCTAGCTACAGGGATTTACTCTATAACTTAAGATACTATCTGGCCAATAGATGGCAAGAAGTGGCAGGCTGAACGGAGTCTAAGAAAAATCAATATGTCTCTATTCTGTGATTACATACTCAGCAGAATCCATCAATAATCCAAGCTTCTGGTTTAAAGAAAAAGTGATCTTTTCATTCTTCTCTAAGATGTCCAGACATGTCTAAAATAGATTATATAATGTTCAGAGCCCACATGTGAAAAGGAGCATATTCAAATCACAATGTGTTCAGAGAAAAATAACCTGGATTTTCCAAGACCAGAGGACTGACTCTGAAGAAGAAAAAGTTCAGAGAAGATATAATAACTGTCTTCAGATCTAAAGTTCTGGCAAGATGAAAAAGAGATTTGTCTTGTCTGTATAACTCCCAGATGGCAGACCAAAGGCCAGTGACTAGCTATTCTGAAGGAAGATTTTGACTACTATATGCAATCACTTTCTAAATAATAGACATATCCAGGATAGGATGTGGAAGACAGGGGCTTATGCCTTCCACACTTTGATATCAGCAACTCTTTGCACAGGTCCTGGCAAACAAAAGGCACCTACTAAATTTTATTGAGTGAATTGAGAGGCAATAAATTGTATCTTTATTGAGTATATTTGATTCAGCTACATGATTTTTGTGGAAAGATATTTTGTAAAATAGTTTAAAGCATTAGATGGGAGATGGAGTCAGATCATCTATAAGTGTGTGGCCATCCATCCCAGATTTTTCTAGGATTTTCTAATATAATTCCAATTTAAACTATTTTGTCCTATTCTTCCCTGGAATATACTTCCAAATGTTGTTTTCGTTAGTAAAGTCCAAAATTTATGATGAGCCAGTCTTACTCTAGGTAGTATAACTAATAGAATGACAAAGTAGATTCCTTTCTACAGGCTGGAAATCATGTTGGACTGCTATACTTGGTGTGGATAGAGAACTACAGTTGTTTATGACTAGGAAGTCATTTGCTATAATTGTATAGCTAGCTCTATCTTGGTGAATGCAGACTTAACTGATAAATTTCTGTAATCAAATGAAGTCAACCAAGATTTATGTAGAGTAACATATTTTTATTGATTATTTTCTTTAAGAAGAAGATTTTGGTCACAGTTCTATACTATTGGGCCATACATATACCGGTGTTTCCATAGCGTTCAAGTTTGATTACGAGGCCAGACTTAAGTCTTGGTAAGTGTTTGACAGATGGCTGGAAATATGCAAGTAAGTGTGCATTGTGCAGAAGAGCATGCAAGTGAAGAGTCAATCAAGAGAGAATAAACATGCTTAGAAAGAGGCCACCTTATTGGTATGCTGTCTACAGAATCAAGCAACTTTCTATGCAAATTACGCAGCTGCATCAGCACCATTGACACTGTCGGAGTAAAGAGGATAAAAACCCCAAAGTTTTCCGTGGCAAACTAGCTCTGTGCTTAATCAAGGAAATAATATAAGGGTAGGTGAGATAGAGTGGTTTTTGTTGGTTGGTTGGTTGGTTTTTTTTAATTGCTTATTTTTTTGTTTACTTGAAGCACTAATGACCATAGCAAACGTGGCAAGTTTAACTGATGAATATAGTTTCATAGCTCCCAGAGCATGGCTTTTGGACTAATAAGAATTTAGATGGGAACAGCAACCTACTTTCAAGATTGGCATGCCTGCTGGTACACACAGAATCATGCTAATATTTGTGGGTGGAGTCTGTGTGTGTGTGTGTGTCTGTCTGTCTGTCTGTCTGTCTGTCTGTCTTTCTGTCTCTCAAAAGAAGAACCAAATGGGTGCAGCTATCCATTATTCAGAGAATGTTTTTCAGTCCTTATTCAATACTCAGTAACTTAAAGAATTAAGGCCTTTTAACTAAAGAGATTTAGAAATTTAGAGGGGAAAAGACACATACAGTTAACAAATGAACGGATATTTTTGCTCCATTTAAGCAGCAAGAAATCTAACTTGAATTATCTTTTCTTCAATAAAAAAATATATAAACATCTGTTACATATTAATATTTACAATTGGAAGCAACTCGTGTGTCTTCTATGAAGCCATTCCTGAGTTCCATAAGCCACACTGACTCCTCCCTTCCTACTGACTACTGTTGGGATTTGACAGTAAGGCATTGTGCCTTACTGTGTTAGTTTGTATGTCACCTGACTATAGGGGAGCTCCTCTCAGGCCTCCCCCTGCCTTTTGAAACACACACACACACACACACACATATACATACACATATACACATGTACAGACACACAAACACAGTTGATTCCTAGGAGCTGGAGGGAAATAGTTAATCTTACTTTATATTGTAAGCTTTCATTAAAAGGTCAACCCAGACATTTTGCCTAAGGTACCACATCTGGAAGTCTCCCTGTCCCTTCGTGTTTCCTCTATCTTTCTTAAATATATGTGCACAAGTTCCTTAACACTTCTCCATTCAAGAGGTGGAGCTGAATTTCTCTTTCTTTAATAGAGGTTAGATTTAGTGACTCTCTTTAGAGAATAGAAAATGGCAGAACTGATGGGATGTCACTTCTAAAATTAGGCTATAAAAAAACTGTGGCTTCCATCTTGTGATAACCATAAGGCTTGCTTGCACTCTCTTGCTATCTGTCTCTTGAATCATTTGAGCTGGCATAAGCCAACTGCTGTGTCATAAGGACACTCGGGAAGCTTCTGGAGAGGCCCCCTTGGCAAGGACCTGAAGCATGCCAACAGCCACATGACAGACATAGGAAGAGGATCCTCCCCAAGGTGAGATGATCACAGCCTTGACCAACAGCCTGACTGGTGAGAGCCCCTGCGCCGGAACCACCCAGCTGAGCCCGCTCCAGATCCTGACCCACAGAATGGTTGACTTTAAATGTTTGTTATTTTGAGCTGCCACATTTGGCGTAATTTACATAGCAACAGATAAGTAACATATTTCTCATTTATAGCAATAGCTGAAATCTCTCTCTTTTACCCCCTATTTCAGTCACCCTCCAGTGCTCACTTCATCTTCTTTCATTTTCTCCTCCCCTGTGTCAGGCTGCTTTTGCACAACCCACTCTGCCTACTCTGATGGCTCTTCACTCTAAGGAGGCCTCCTGGAATTGTAAAAAATCAAATTCTCCACCATGAATGGCTCATATCCCAAACTGGATTGTGCATAATAGGTGTTTAATAAATATCTCTTCATGGTATAACCAAATTTCAATTTCTTCTGTTTCGTGCAAACAAAAATCATTCATTTGAAAAATAGTATTTTCTTATTAGTTCAGACTAGAGTTATAGAGAAAAGTGTTAGTGTTTGAAACTAAGCCTTTCATAAGCAAGGCTTACTACTGGTAACTATACAACCTCACCTGGTACATGAGTCAAGCAGATATTGGACTCGGTGCACTCTTTGGAACCAGGGATAGTGTGCATTTAAGTTCTGCATGGGCAAAGCTCAACAAGTACTTTGCCCTGGGGAACAATTGTGGATTCAAGATCACTGGCTTATAAATGCATTTCCAGTTCTAGGTATTGCCAGTAATTTTCAGATTTGTATCTATTGCCACCTTTAATAATCAAGATAATTCTTAAACAATTGTGATATGCCTGCCATACTAAGTTCTCTGAGTTAGTTTGTTTACAAATACTTTTTTCACTATCAGTTTGTGACGTGGGTTAGCAAAACAAACAGTTACTCATAATGCTAAATAGTCAGGCAAGAGTAATGGACAGTGATTTAATGAACCCACAGGCATGTAATTATAAGCCAAGTACTGTGAAGGAAAAATACAGATTACTGTAAAGACCTGAATTAGAAAGCTTTCTCTAATCTGGGGCGTATCGAATCACAGAAAGCTTCCCTGAGCTAATTATCTTTGGGTGGAGATCTAGGATAATAGGAGGTAAGTAGGCAAAGTGTAGGGGGGATGGGAAGCTAAGTTAGCTGAACATTTACAATATGCCAGGAACTATCTAAGCACTTCAGGTATCAACATAGGTAATCTTCACCATAGGAGGTGGGCCCCAACTTAACCACATTTTAAAGCTATGAAACCTGAGGACTAATGTCCACATGCTTACTGCTGTTACACACTTTCTCTGCAAAGGCTTTGATTTAATCCCTAGGGGCACCAAAGAAAACCATGAATGAAAGAGATTATTCAGACCTCTTTCAAGCTAAGTAGCATGTCATAATATTGATTACCTATAGAAGTTTCAACAATTAAAACACTGACAAATAGGACATAGTTTAACTTTATTACTTTCCAAATATGTACTCTAAAAAAATAAGATATAAATAATATTACCAAAAAATTGTTTTAAATTATTAATCACTTTTATAATTTTCTTGATTTCTTTATGCTTCCTATATAACCCCATGATATTCTTTTCTATATAATAAATACTGCTAACCAAATATATATATACTCAGCTTATATATAGTTTATGAAAATGGACACTGTTACTGTATATCAAGTTTCAGCCAACATTGAGAAAAGAGAAGGGAAAGTACTTTATTATTCTTTGTTAAGTAATCAATGTTTTGGAGTAATGTGATCATTAAATGCAAATGAGCATAAAATAACTCTGATATAAATGTAAATTTTTTAAAACTTGAAATGTTCCTTAAGATAAACTCTTTGACTGAAATTCTGAATATTTAATTGTTCAATTTTTACAAAATGAATGCAGTCATCTATTCAACATAATTAGTTATCTAGGTAAAAACAAATATAATTGAACATAGCTGTTTCCTAAATACATTTTAAATACCATAGATAAGCCTACATTAAATATTTGGCCTATCGTTTGGATGGATTTTGTTTGCCCCTCCAAGATCCTTTCTCCCTTTTTCTACCCTACTTTGTGCCTCAGAAGGCCAGCATTTCTGGAAATTATCAGTAGGCTCCTTTAGCCTTTGACTTCTAGCTGGACCAGTGGCAGGGGGGCATAAGTGGGAGGAAAGAGGCTGAACTGGTTTTCCTCTCAGCTCCCTCTCTACTGGGTCACTGCATATTGGGTATGCCCTCTACAGAAGGATAAGGTTCCTGTCATGTCTATATAGCCCTTTTGTCTGTATTCTGGAAACTATTCCGTCTCCTTCACCATTAGGCCCAAGGACAAGAACAGTTAGAGTGCTGAACCATCCTTGTTACTTTCTCCCAAACCAGCCTACATCTTTGTAAATAGTCCCTTTATTAAGCCTTCCTCAATTACCTAGGGCCAGGGAACTGTTTTCTTGTAGATGACTGACCGTATAGTAATTGACAATAGAATTGGCCTTAGAAATTTGCTTTCATGGAGTTCTGAGCTGGGTTGATCACATATGTATGTGGTATCCAGATAACTTACTGGACAGAAGTAGGGGGGTTAGGAAGGTAACACCGAGGAACATGGTATTAGACAAAGAGGGTAAAACAAAAGGTGAGAAAATAGAGGTTGAGGGGAATGAATGTATTGATGTGGGTGCACTTACTCAGGTTTCAGGACTTGACAGTGTGGCTCAAGTACCCAGAAGTGTCTATTAGTCTGCTAAGCTGGCTAACTAAAGATTGAACTCAATGGTGGCCTACAGTCAATTAGGATGATGTGCCAGAATTTCCCTGCTATAATATAAAGGTAGAATTCAGATAGCTCAGGAAAAGGAAATAATGTATAATCTATTTAGCCACTTGCTAACCATTATCCCTGGGTGGGTCCAGAGGACACACTCCTTTCATCAAGGCATTAAGAAATGCACTGGTGAGGGAGTCAGTACCATCACTGGCCACCCTGTGGTGGCTGTTCTCTGTAGGTTGACTTTGAGCAGGAGAGTGAGATGCTGGGAACCATGTTTGGAATGTAGATCACATTTGCTATTCCTATGACATATTTATACTTTCTTAACCACTAAATGAAATTTTAGTAACATTAGTGAGAAAAGAATGCTACAATGAAATCCCCTTTTAAAAAATCTCCCATAGGGGCGCCTGGGTGGCTCAGTTGGTTAAGCGACTGCCTTCGGCTCAGGTCATGATCTTGGAGTCCCTGGATCAAGTCCCGCATCGGGATCCCTGCTCGGCAGGGAGTCTGCTTCGCCCTCTGACCCTACCCCCCTCATGTGTTCTTTCTCTCTCATTCTCTCTCTCTCAAATAAATAAAATCTTAAAAAAAAAAAAAAGCACTTAAAAAAAAATCTCCCATAAAATCTACACTGATCACTAACACTTTAATGAATGTACTCTGCATAACAGATACAAAAAAACACTGAGTCCTATTTCAGGTTTGGCACAAGGTGAAAACAGAAGCTGATATATGAGCTTGGTCCAAAGTAAGTCACTTACTAGTTGGGTTACCATTGACAATACTCTTAATCTCTATGAAGCTCAATTTCTTCATACAAAATGAGGGGAATAATATCTGCCTCTCATAGTTGTGAGGATAAGCAAAATAGAGGGCAGCAACTCAATTAATTAAGTTTGCCATCTTCTGGGCTCCAGCACCTTGGGCATTTCTCTCTCATAGCACTTGCAACCTAGTACCACATGTACTGCAAACCCCTTCAGGTTGGGATCCATGTCTCCTTATATCATTTTATATCCCCAGGGTCAACACCTAGACACAAAATCAGAGGCCAGCTGTGTGAGCAGTTGAATGAATGAATAAATGTCTTATTTTGATAATGAAATGGAAGTGGTCAGCTTATGATTTACCTTCCTTTCTGTTCCTCTCTGTGTTTAAATTCCATTTCCATCTGCTCTCTTTATAATCATGAACAAATTACTTAACCTTACTGAGCTGTAGTTTCCTCATCTTTGAAACTAGAAAAGCTTTGTATCTTTATGGAAGTGCTTTAAAGAATAAATTATAGTGGCACATGGGTGGCTCAGTTGGTTGAGCATCTGACTCTCGATTTCAGCTCAGATCATGATCTCAGGCTCATGAGATAGAGCCCTGCATCCGGCTCCACACTCAGCAGAGGGTCTGTTTGAGATTCTCTCCCATTCCTTCTGCCTGTCCCCACCCCATGCTCACTCTCTCTCTCTCTCAAATAAATAAATAAATCTAAAAGTAAAATAAAATAAAATAAAACATATAACAGTTAAAGTATCTGGAAAATAGGGAATACTTCATAAATTTTATTTCCCTTTCTCTCCTCCTTTGTATCTCAAGTGTATCTTATAAGCACTGAAATATTGTTGTTTATGATGGATCACACATGAAGTTCTAATTTCAAAGCTTATACACCATTCATTCCTTTAAAAAAATTCCTAAATATCAGATTACTGCTCATGGGATTGCAAAATATTTTTAAGCCTTTTATGGTTCAAATGCTCTAAGAATTTGGAAGAGGCCCCACTTCTGAAACTTATTTCAATAAATCCAAAATGGATAGATGTGGAAAACAGTTAACATTCAACAGTTAATTCTGAATAGAAAGGATATATAGTTAATTTTTCTCTTTTATTTACAGAAATCATAAGAGACGGTTTAGATAGGTTACTCAAAAGAAGCTCCCCAAATCATTTCTAATGGGATACATCAACTCAAGTGTTGCCCAAAGATTATTCCTAACAAATGCACATATTGTTTGACTTTACTTGGAATAAACAAAAAGCTTAAAATTAAATTACTGCTTAGACATAGAACCATTAAGTTAAAATAAGTCCAGACATTTGGAATTAAGTCAGTTTAAGATAGTGACCTTTGATTAAAACATGGCTACAATGTTTGGATTATTTTATTAATTTTATGCCATAACCATAAAAACTCAGTTAAATTTTAACAGTAAATTCATAGTGCTTTACACAAATTCACAAATACAAAAAAGCAGTGCCTTTACACAAATTCATTTTACATACTACAAGGGACTCCAAGAATTACTAAACCACTAAAAACAAAAGACAAAAATAGAAAAGACTTTTTTAAAAGATCCTTTAAATCACTGCTGGCCTGATTTTCTTTCTGGCCTTCAAATAGGAAAAAAAAAAAACATGTATAATTGACAAAACTCAGTGCTATTTCACTCATTTTTTGTAGGGCTCTAGCACTGCATCATATCTAAAATATAACTAATTTAAACTGATTTAGAAAAGGAAGCTTTACTTGGAGCTTTATTTGTGTTGAGTGGCTTTTCAGAAATCACATTTTTCAGATTAAAGGGAATGTTTGTGGTAACATAAGCTGCACTTTCCATTTCAAAATTATAAAATGAATTAAAGGATGAAGGACATGTTAAAGCATGAGTGACTTCATAAAATAAGCATTTTACATAACTTGTAAATTTTAATTTTTGTTAACTTGAAGACAGAATGATTTAAAAATGTAATGCATTAATTCGCCAAAGAAAAAGAAGAAACTTACCTACTTACTATTTTGAAAGAAATTTCCAGTGAGATTTTGGTATGTAGTCAATGGAAAACTTTTGTTCTATGCCATAGATTTCCAGTTCCTAATATAGCATTATGACTGGAGGCTTTAGATACTGAATCTGTGTGTATGTGTGTGTGTGTACAGACATAGATATATAGAGAGATAGTGATAGAGATTTCATGATAATAGCCTTTTTAAGGAGCTCTTAGAGTTAACTAGAGAAATCCTAAGTTTCTGTTGAACAGTTGGATTCTAAAAGCAGTTGTGATGCTGCTGATACTCCCTGAATATACAGTAAACTGAGATTCTCCCCTTAGGGACAGTGACAGGTCTTGGCACATACATCCTCAACTACTGGGAAACATTAAAAATATAATAGGTTGCTTGGACAAGCACAAATGTTTGAGACACAACAAGGAACTGAGGCAGAGTTGAGTGACAAGGATCATCTCCTACATAAGGCCACTCCTTCAAAACTGGGAAACATGGTTATTTCATCCAAAATCCCACACACAGTCAAGCAAAGGAAGAAACAGAGGAGTATGTTTCAAATGAAAGAACAACATAAAACCTTAGAAAAAAACCTTAATGAAATAGAGATAAGAAATTTACCTGATAAAGAGTTAAAAATAATGGCCATAAAGATGCTCATGAAGTGGGGAAAAGAATGAATGAGTACAATGAGAACGTCAACAGAGAGATGGAAAATATAAGAAAGTACCAAATAGAAGTCACAGAGCTGAAAAGCATGATGACCAAACTGAAAAAAAATACACTAGAGGGGTTCAACTGCAGACTAGATGAACCAGAAGAAAGGATCAGTCAAATGGAAGAGAAGGTGGTGGAACTCACCCAGTCAGAGCAGTAAAAGAATGAAAAAAATAAAGATCACTTATGGGACTTACAGAACATCAGAAGACTAACATTCATTTCACAGAGTTCCCAGAAGGAGAAGAGAGAGAAAAAGGAGCAGAAATCTCATTTGAAGAAATAATGGTTGAAAATCTCTCTAACCTAGAGAAGGAAGCAGATATCCAATCCAGGAAGCCCAGAAAGTTCCAAATAAGATGAACCCAAAGAGACCAACACCAAGACATGTTATAATTAAAATGTTAAAACAAGAAGAGAATAAAACAACTTGTGACCTACAAGGCAACCCCCTAAGATAATCAGCAGATTTTTGACCAGAAACTTTGTAGGCCAGAAGGGAGTAGCATGATATATTCAACCTGCTGAAAGAAAAAACTTCCAATCAAGAATATTTCTTGTGGCAAACTTACCATTCAAAATTGAAAGAGAAATAAAGACTATTCCATACAAGCAAAAGCTAAGGAGTTCCTCATCACTAAACTGACCTTAAAAGAAATGTTAAAGGGACTTCTATGAGCTGAAAAGAAAGGATACTAATTAGTAATAAGAAAACATAGAAAAGAATACATCTCACTGGAAAGGTAAATATATAGTAAAGGTAGACTTGATATTATATATAGAAAATCCTAAATAGTCCACCAAAAAACTGTAAGAACTAAAAAATTCAACAAAGTTGCAGGATAGAATGTCACATATACAAAAATCTGTGTTTTCTATACACTAATAACAAACTATCAGAGAGCGAAATTAATGAAACACTCCAATTTACAATTGCATGAAAAAGAATAAAATGACTAGGAATAAATTTAACCAAGAAGGTGAAAGAACTGTATATTGAAAACCACAGAATATTAATGAAAAAAATTAAAGGAGACATAGATAAATGGAAGGATAGTCCATGCCATGGCTTGAAATTATCAATGTTGTTAAAATGTCCATACTACCCAAAGAAATCTTACAGATTCAGTGCAATCCCTATCAAAATTGCAATGGCATTTTTAATATAAATAGAACAAATATTCCTAAAATTTGTATGGAACCACAAAAGACCCCAAACAGCCAAAGTAATACTGAGAAAGAACAAAGCTGGAAGCATCACACTCCCTGGTTTCAAAATCTATTACAAACTATAGTAATTAAAACATTATGCTATTGGGGCGCCTGGGTGGCTCAGTTAAGCATCTGCCTTCAGCTCGGGTCATGATCCCAGGGTCCTGGGATCGAGCCCCGCGTCGGGCTCCCTGCTCTGCAGGAAGGCTGCTTCTCCCTCTTCTACTCCCCCTGCTTGTGTTCCCTCTCTTGCTGTGTCTCTCTCCATCATATAAATAAATAAAATCTTTAAAAAAAAATTATGCTATTGACATAAAAACAGACATATAATTCTGATCAATGGAACAGAATAGAGAGCTCAGAAATAAACCCACACATATATGATCAATTAATTTATGACAAAGCCAAGAATATACAATGGGGAACATTCTCTTCAATAAATAGTGTTGGGAAAACAGAGCAGCCACATACAAAAGAATGAAACTCAACCACTATCTTACAGCATACACAAAGATAAACTCAAAATGGATTAAAGATTTGAATATAAGACCTGAAACCATAAAACTCCTAGAAAAAGCATAAACAGTAAGTGCCTTGAGATAGGTCTTGGTGATGATTTTTTGAATCTGACACCAAAAGCAAAAGTAACACAAACAAAAATAAGCAAGTGGGACCAAATCAATCTAAAAAGCTTCTGAACAGGAAAGAAAACCATAAAATGATAAGGCAAGCTTCTGATGGGAGAAAATATTTGCAAATCATGGTTCAGACAAGGAGCTCATATTCAAAATATATAAAGACCTCATACAACTCAATAGCAAATAAAAAACACAAACATTCTGATAGAGGAAATCGGTAGAAGATCTGAATAGGTATTTTTCCAAAGACCTACAGATGGCCAACAGGTACATGAAAATATGCTCAACACCATTAATCATCCGAAAAATACAAAACAAAATGACAATAAGATATTACCTCATACCTGTTAGAATGTTTATTATCAAAAAGACAAGAGATAAGAAGTGGAGAAAAGGGAACACTTGTGCACTGTTGGTGGGAATGTAAATTGGTGCAGCCACTATGGAAAATAGTATGGAAGCTCCTCAAAAACTTAAAAATAGAACTAGCAAATGATCCTGTGATTCAACTTCTGGCTATCTGTCCAAACAAAGAAAATACTAACTTAAATAGATATTTATTGCAGCATTATATACAATAGCCAATATATGGAAATAACCTAAGTGTCTATCAATGAATGGATAAAGAAGATGTGGGGTGTGCGTGTGTGTGTGTGTGTGTGTGAGAGAGAGAGAGAGAGAATATTATTCAACTGTAAAAAAGAACAAAACCAAGATTTTGCAACAACATGGATGGACCTCAAGGGCATTATGCTAAGTGAAATAAGGCAAAGACCAATACTGTATGATGTCTCTTATATGTGGAATCTAAAAAAAAAAAAAAAAAAGACAGAAAACAAAAACAAAACCAAGCTCATAGATACAACTAATTGGTGATTGCCAGCAAGGTGCAATGAACAGTAGGAGAAATGGGTAAAGAGTATGAAAAGGTAAAAAGAAAGAAATATATTCTCACTTTTCAAAATAGTAGAAATATGTTCTTTTGGGACATTAAACAATAAAGCATAAATTTTACAGATAATTACAGATCTCTCCAATGTGAAAAGTACTTCATTCAAAAAATAATTATTCTGGCACATATGCTTCCAGCTCTGAGTGATTATCTTGTAATGGATCATGCACTAATTAAGAACAAAAGAAAAGTGGATACATTTTTAGAAATCCATTTGAAGGCTTTGGAGATCTCACAAGGTAGTTAGGACTTAAGAAGCCACAATCCCAGGAAGACGTGAACCCAATATTTTTGTGCTGCTTTTCCCCTAGGGGCATTTGTTTTAGGAAGTAAAAGGCAAGAAGTTGAGAAACAGGTAGAGGGCAGCCTTTAAGAAGCAAAAAAGCCAACAGAACTTTTGGCAATTTTATAAGACTAGGAAAACAAAGATGAGAATATGAGTATGTCAACGTTGTCAGGATTAAGAGATAGAGATCATAAGTTGAAGGTAGGTGTAGAGAGTGAACCTGATACTCTATGAGAGTTCTCCCTTCCAGGCATGTGCTGATTCTTAAACTTTGACAGGCAAATGACTCAAATGTTATGCAGATAGCATCTGTATAGTAAAGCAGATCTTTTAGCAGTCTTATGGTATGAGGGGCATAAAAAAAATAAAGTTCAAAAATCCACTGGTCATTTGGGATCCTGGAGTGATATATCCTAAGAATGGGGTGAATTGAGGCATACCTAGCATTACAGTGTTTGGAAACCAGCTCCATTATTTTCTAGTCCATAATTGGATTAAAATTACTCTGCTCCTACTTTGTGCCTATCTGGAGGAAGATAAAACAAGTTAGTGAGCTGAAGGACAACTTCAACTGGCCAAATATATGTGTAATGGACTCCTAGAAAGAGAAAGGGAGAAGGAGAAAAAATATTTGAAGAAACAGTGACAAATTTTTATCTGAATTTCATGAAAACTATAAACTCACAGATCCAAGCAAGAAGCTCAAGAAACCCCCAAACATGAGACACATAAAACTAAACTATGAAATATCATAACCAAATTGCTATAAAACAGTGGTAAAGAGAAATCTTAAAAGCAACCAGAGAATAAAAATACACCATCTTTTTTTTTTTCACATGGAGGAACAAAGATAAGAATGAGAATACAGTTCTCATTGGATGAGAGCAAAGTTCTCCTTGGCAACATGCAAGCCAGAAGATGGTGAAGCACTAAAAGAAAATAAACTGTCAACCTAGAATTCTATATCCAGTGAAGATATCTTTCAAAACTGTAGGTGAAATAAATACTTTTCCAGAAATTGAAAAGCTTAAAAATATATCATCAGCAGACCTGCATTACAAGAAATGTGCGGGTGAGTCCTTCAGGTAGAAGTAAATGATACTAGAGGGAAATCTGGATCTATACAAAGGCGTGAAAGCACTGGAAATGGTTAACATGTGAGCCAATATAAAATAATGAAAAAAATTTATACATTTGACTATTTAAAGCAAAAATAAAGACTACATTATTGGATTTATAACATATAAAGAAACTAAAATGTGTGACAACAGTAGTAAAAACCCAAGAGGAGAGAAATAGGAGTATATTGGCATAAGTTTCTGTACATGAAGTGATACAGAATATTACTTAGGGTAGACTGGATTAAAGGTACATACTATAAACTCTAAATCAATCACTAAAAATACACCAAGAAATATAGTTAATAAGCAGAACTGAAATGAAATAAAAATATGCTCAGTTAATCCAAAAGAAGACAGAAAAAGAGAACAAAGGACATATGGGAAAAATAAAAACAAATGGCAAGATGGTAGATTTAAACTCAACTATACAATTATCACATTCAATGGAAATGTAAACCTAACCATATCAATTATCACATTAAATGTAACAACCCAAATAAAAGGAGAAGATCATCAAATTGCCAACTGTATGACCCAACTATATGATGCCCATGATAAACACACTTTGAATATAAGGACACAAATCAGCTAAAAGTAGAAAGATGGACAGTGTGTATATATATATATATATCCCATGCTAATAGTCATAAAAAGAAGGGAGGAATAACTTTATAAATATCAGAGAAAGTAGTTATCAGAGCAAAGACTTGGCTAGTGAAAAAGGTCATTTCATAATGATAAAGGGGTCAATTCAAGAGGACAAACAATTCTAAACATTTATGTGCCTAATAACAGAGATTCAAAATATGTGAAACAAAAACTGATAGAACTACAAAGAGAAATAGATAAATCCATAATTACAGTGGGAGATTTCAACCTCTTTCAATAATTGATAGACTCAGAAAACTAAATTAATAAAGATATAGAAGACTTGAACAATACTACTAAATAACTTGACATAATTGATATTTATAGAACAAAAACAGAAAACATTTCTTTAAAGTGAACAAAGAATATTTACAAACGTCCATATTTTGGACCATAACACAAGTCTGAATTAGTTTTAAAGAATTAAAATCATGCAAGATATGTTTTCTGATTACAATCAAATTACATTAGAAATCAGTAACAGAAAACTATATCTGTATAAGCTAAATAACACAGTTCTCAATAATCCACAGATCAAAGAAGAAATCAAAAAGGAATTTTAAAACTATTTTGAATGGGGTGAAAATTAAAACAAAAAATATCAAAATTTATGGGATAAAGCTAAAGCAGTATTTACTGGGAAATTTATACCATTAAAGAAAATGCCTTTATCTCCTACCTCAACTTCCACCTTAAGAAATTAGCAAAGAAGAGAAGATTAAACACAAAATAAATAGAAGAAAAGCAGTAATTAGGAAGAGAAACCAATAAAACACAAAAGAAGAGCTATTTCTTAGAAGATCAATAAAATTGATGTCTCTGTGAAGCCTCAGCAAAAAAGAGAGAAGAAAAAACTACCAATATCATCAACAAGAGAAATGATGTTACTAAAATTTCTACAAATGTTGAAAAGACAGTAAGGGAATATTATTGTCAAGAAACTGTGAGGGAATATTATTGTCAAAAAATTGTGAAGGATCTGAGATTTTACATACTTTACAGTTTAGCTATCAGTTTCATGGATCCTGGCAGAAGACCCCAGACTCCTGAGCCAGAGACAAGTTAGAAAAATAAATGTAAAAATACCAAATTACACTAAAAGAAAGAATAAGGAAGGAAATTAAAAAGCTAAGAGCAGATATCAACAAAATGAAAAATATCAACCAATAGAGAAAATTAACTAACCTCTGAGGTTATTCTTTAGAAAGACTAATAAACTCAATAATGTCTTAGCAAGACTATTTAAGAAAAAAGAGAGAGATGGCACAAAATACAATGTTAGTAATAAGTTGGAGATCTTTAAAAATCATACAGACATTAAAAAGATAGTAACATAATATAAACAGCATTGTATTTAAATTTTCATACTATGTAAAAATTATAAAATTTGTAAAATTCAAATAACTATATCAAAGAAATTGAATTTAACTAAAATATTCTTAAAATTAGCTTAAAATATTTTCCATAAGGAAATTTCCAAGGCCAGATATCTTCATATTTAAGAAAGAAATAAAACTAATCTTATATAAACTGTCCAAGTTTAGAAAAAGATTAGCATAACTTTAATTTCAAAACCTGACAAGGACATTACAAAAAAGGCAAATTCTTGACATATCTCTTATGAACATACATGCAAAAATTCTAAACAAGATGTTAACAAATCAAATGCAATGGCATATGAAAAAATAGTCCACCACGAACAAGTTAAGTTTATTTCAGAAATGCAAGGTTTATTTAATATTTGAGAATATATCAAAGCAATTTATCACCTTAGAATAAAGGAGGGCAATCATATAATCTCATTAGGAGCAGAACAATCATTTCATAGATATGACACCTAGTCATTATAATATCTGCTAGAAAATGTGGAATAAGTATCATAATTAATGGTCAAATATTGAAAAATTTATCCCTGAAGATGGGAATAAGGATGTCTGCTCTCACTACTTCTATTCAATATACACTGGCAAAGAGAAATAAAAATTAGCCAGTGCAATAAGGTAGGAAAAAAATGGAGGTATAGAAATGGGAAAGATTGAAAACTACTATTTTTCACATTTGACCTGATTGCATATGTAGAATGCAAAAGAATCTACAGAAAAATTATAGGAACTTACAAAAGAATTTTGTAAATCAATGAGCAAATAACCAATATACAAAAATATTTTTTCTATATACTAGCAAGAAACAATTAGGAAATAAAATTTAATAAAATGACAACATTTATAATAACATCGAACAAGCATGAGATCTAACTGGAAGTGCATAAAGCATATATACATAGAAAACTATAAAATCTTACTGAATGAAATTAAATAACATCTAAACAAATGAAAGAATACACGGTGGCCATGTGTTGGAGGACTCATTATAATAAAGATTAACAGTTCTCTCCAAATTGATCTACATATTAAATATAATCTTATTAAAAATCCCAGCAGGTTTTGTTCATGAATCGACAACTTGATTCTATAATGTATAAAGAATAGTGAAAGACAAAAACAGACTAAAACAATCTTGAAGAAAAAAATTGAAGAGTTTATACTATCATATTTTAAGATTTGTAAATCTTCAGTAATGAAGACAACGTGCTTAATTTTGGACATATAGACCACTGGAAGAGAATAAAAGAGTCCAGAAAGAGACCCACAATTACATGATCATTTAGTTTAATGACAAAGGTGGCAAAGTAATGGAGAGAGGAAAACATGGTCTCTTCAGTAAGTGAAGCTCGAGCAAGTGTATAATTCCATAAAGAAAATAATGAATGTGGACCCTTAGCTCACAATTTAAACAAAGATCAATTTCAAATGAAGTGTAGATCTTAATATGAAGGTTAGGGACGCCTGTGTGGCTCAGTTGGTTGAGCATTCAACTCTTGATTTCGTCCAAGATCATGATCTCAGGGCTGGTAGATCGAACCCTGCATTGGGCTCCCTGCTGGGAATGGAGCCTGCTTAAGATTCTCTTCCTCCCTCTCGCTCTGCCCCTCCCCTCTCTTAAATAAATAAATAAATAAATAAATAAATAAATAAATAAATAAATAA
>NW_023270244.1:3642713-3723272 GCF_011800145.1 Mirounga leonina
TAAATAAATAAATAAATAAATAAATAAATAAATAAATAAATAAATAAATAAATAAGAAGGTTAAGCATTTAGGCTTATAGAAGAAAACCTAGAAAAATATCATAATGGCCTTAAAAAATACTAACCATAAAAGAAAAACTTGATAAACTGTATTATATTAACATTGCAGACTTCTTTCCAACAGAAGACACAATTAAAAGGACAAAACTTCAAGTAGATTGGGAGAAAGTATTTGCCATAAAATGTATGGGAGCAAAAGACTTAATCTTCAATAGATAAACAGCTACAAAGCAATAGGATATGAGACAGATAAACCAATAGGAAAAAATGGGCATACTTAACATATATTTCACAAAAGATATCTAAATGAAAAGATGTGTCCAAATTTGTTAGTCATTAAGAAAATGCAAACTGTTGGAAGCTGACCTCTCTCTAAAGGCTCTCTCAACATAGTCTCTCCATGTGGCTAGCTGGGCTCATTACATGGTGCTCATTACATGGATCCTACAATGAAATTTACAAGAGGGAGGGAGGGAAGCTGCCAGTCCTCTTTGAGTTAGGCTTAGAACTGGTATAGTGTCACTTTGACCACGTTGCATTGGTGAAAGTAGTCATAGAACCAGCTAGGATTCCAGAGGAGGGGAAATAAATCAACCTCTCAATTCAGGAAGTGACAGAATTTGCAGCCATCCATAATCCATCACATCTTCCCACCTCCCTCAAATTTATGCTTTTCCAAAACTAGCTCTATCATCAAAGTTCATTTCAAATCCTCTCTCTTTTATGAATTATTAACCCCCTAAACTGAAAATAGCTCTTCCATTTCCCCCTGTGAACTCTCATTTTATCTGTACCTTTCTCGGGGCACTTTTAACTCTCAACCTTGAATTATTTATATAAGTCTTATCTCCTCTACATTTCAAATAACATTATTTCTAGTTGCTGAAATACAAAATTCATATTGGAGAAAATTATCAGGATATACGTCAGAATTATATGTGCCTCCCCCACACTGCTTTACAAATTTGAGATGATTAGTAAACATTTACTAAGGACCATTGGAATAAAATCCAAACTTTCTAATAGGCCAATACTAGGGGCTTCTGAGAGTATTTGACTTCCTACTTTCTTCTTTATCCTTAATCATATTTTTTAGATACAAATAGGCAAAATAATACTAAATAATGTTTGTGTATAGTGTACCAGGCTAATATGGGGGGGTCATAATAAAGAAGCAAAAGAAAATAACACAATGGCTAACACTGAACTCTTAGCTATGTGCCAGGCACAGCTCTGAGAACTTCACCCTACCAGCCTTACAAAGCTTTTAAAGAAAAGGAAGAAATAACCAAAGAATGAAGAACAAAGGAAACAAAAGACTCAGTAGAAAATGTATCCTATAGAACCCTGAACAGTTCCAAGAGTTCTGAAATTCTGACATAAGTTGGCTTACTTGATGAGGGAAACCACTCTAAAAACATACTCAGGAAATGACTTTGGGGAAAAAAAGGCATCTTTCCTCTGAATTAGATTCTACATTTCCCATATTTATATGGAATACAGTCTATCTCATGAATTCTTATTTTTGAAAACAAAACTATCAATTTTCTGCCTTCCTAGAATTTCAAAGACTTCAAATTACCTTAGTGTAGTTTTTAATGTAATATTAAATCCTTTAATCATCCATACAGGAAAAGCACAGCCTAAGAATGACTTAGTTTTAAAAAATTGTGCTCTACCTAGAGGTAATAGTCCACTATTATAATTAGAGAAAATTAAACATATTTCTGATACTTTTGTTTAACAATCAGAAAGTATTATGTGCTCAGTGCCATGCTTTATGACTGTTGAAAAATTTTAAAAGAGTGTAATATGGTACCCAACATCAGAGAATATGCAGTCTATTTGACAATATAAAATTGAATAATTAGGGACTTAACAGAAAAGCTTTAGTTTAAAAAAATTAGGTAAAGGGGCAGGAAAAGGAGTAATCACTGTGGAATATAACACAAAAATAAAATTCTGTTGGAGTTGGGAATTTAGGTGGGCCTACAAAGTGCAGAATTTGAAAAGGTTAGCAAAGAACATTCCAGATTTGAGAAGGTAGAAATTAGTGACAATATGAGCAAAGCCGTGGAGGCAAGTATGTTACATTTTAACCAGATAACAGGGAAGAGACTACTCATCTTGAGCAGGGCTATGTATTGGAGAGTATTGGGAAATATAATTTAATGGGTAAGGCAGGCTAGATTATTATAAATGGATGCTAGTCAGTGTGTGTGGTTCCGACTTGGTACAATAAACACCTCGAAGGCATTTTCATACTTTGCTGTGAGAGCATTTAATGAACTAAAGGGAACTTGACTGAATTTTAACATAGGAAAATTCTTCCTGAAGTACAGTTGGAATAAAAGCTTTCTACTTGTTTGCTATAAATTCAGCTCCATTTATTTTCCATAAAGAGATTATTATTTTTGACATGAAGCAAAGGTCAGAGTTTGGGTGTGTATTTGTGTCCATGAACATGATGATGTGTGTAGGTCTTTTAATTTACAAAGTCAGGGTCAGGAGGCAGGTTAGGACTCTCAGTCCAAAGAGTAGTCAATTTACTGGAAATAATCAACTAAGTTTAAATTAAAATAGTTACAAATTATTTGTGAAAAGCAATCCAACTTGTTTAAAGAAAGGTATAAAAATAAGCATTTTTTCCATAAAAAGATTATTATTTAAACATGAAGCAAAGGTCAGAATTTGGGTGTGTGTGTGTGTGTGTATGTATGTTTTAATTTCCAAAGTGTGGGTCAGAAGACAGATTAGTATTACAGTCAAGTTGGTCATCTCAGTCCACAAAGTAGACAATTTACTGGAAAAATTTCAAAAAACTAACTTTAAAACAATATATTTACTAATTCATCATAAAAAACCACTGTAAGTTTATCTAATGAAAGTATTAATAAAGGTATTATTTGTTGAGATCTAACAGCTTCCCATTCTGTCAACAGAAATAAATTTGATGAATTAGATGGGATATATTTCTCACAAAAAAAAATGGTTAATTTCTACCCAATGCCTGTATCTTCTAGGTGCTTAGAAATTAATGTCCAGTTCATTATAAAAAGTCCAGCAAAACTACCAAATGAAAAATTTTCATCAATTACTTTTCATTTCATAAATATGCTTTGAAAACACTGTTAATTTTACAGAAAGTCGTTAGGTTAAATAAATTACCACTTGGATACACTTACTAATGGAGTAAAATAATTCCAATATATAATTTACTTCTAAATGCCTCAAAGTTTCAGAAAGTATTAATAAAGCCCTGACTTCCTGTGTCTTAAACCAAACATTAAGTCTGATCATTGCTTTCCTGGGTCTTACTAAAACAAATTATGAAAATTATAATGGGCTTCTTGGAAAGGTAATGACATGAGCATGTTTACAAAACTCTTTGATTTCCACCTGAAACTAAGAGACGTTGGGCCACTACTATAAATGCTACAGAACAGCTATTAGGTACGATACTATTTAGACCACCTGAGAGAGGATACAGAGAGCCAAGCTTAAGCTCTCCAGTTTATGACGTATTACAGAGTTGCAGGTGACATGGGATAGAAAATCTAAAGATTCCTACTTTTTTGTTATTGTTAGCTTCAGAAAGCCAAAAAATACTCAGCATAGGGTGTACTCTTCTACTGCAGATGAGCAAGATTGCCAAACAGATGGGAGGTGGTGTCTCCAAGCAACATGCTGTTATCCCTGACCTGTTCTTTTAATCAAAAGTGGTGCCATCTTGGGGCAAACATTAAGTGGTAGGGTATGAAAGCCTTCCTTCTACGTTTTTCTCTAGATTTTTTGACACTTCTAAACTGGAAGATGCTTCTATTAGGAGTTCTATTTTGTGGTTTGCTCCCTTAGCTTTCAATTACTGATTTGGGGTGATGTTAATGGGCACCAGATAGAGAGTCCTTCGATCAAAAATAAGTAAGCAGTTTTTTAAAAATGTGTCTATAATTAACAACAACAAAAATCAGAAAGAAGGAAAAGAAGGAGGAAGAAGAGGGAAGAAAGAAAAAAAGAAAGAAAGAGGAGAAGAGGAAGAGAGAGAGGAGAAAACGAATGAAAAATATACATAAGCCTATTAAAAATAGATGAAGGGCGCCTGGGTGGCTCAGTTGGTTAAGCGGCTGCCTTCGGCTCCGGTCATGATCCTGGAGTCCCGGGATCGAGTCCCGCATCAGGCTCCCCGCTCTCATGTGCTCTCTCTCTCTCATTCTCTCTCTTAAATAAATAAAATCTTTAAAAAAAAAATAGATGAAGAAAGGTGCACCTGGGTGGCTCAGTCGTTAAGCATCTGCCTTCGGCTCAAGTCATAATCCCAGAGTCCTGGGATCGATCCCTGCATTGTGCTCCCTGCTCAGGGGGAAGCCAGCGTCTCCCTCTCCCACTCCCCGTTTGTGTTCCCTCTCTCGCTGTCTCTCTCTGTCAAATAAATAAAATAAAAATCTTTAAAAAAAAAAAAAGATGAAGAAGACTAACTTTAGAGAAAAGATTTTAAACTATAAATGTTTCATACCCCCAAAGAAATTAAGGAAACATGTTTGTATGACAATATAAAGATATAAAACAGAGTAAAATGAAAAAAGAACTGATACTTTAAAAAGAGAGAAAATGACATCAAAGAACTTAAAATATTTTAAAATAATGAAGAGTAAAAATGACACTGGAAACACTGACCTATGACATAGAGAACCAGCTTCAGAAAATCACACAAGAAATATGTGCGAAAGGACAGAGACAAGGTTGCAAGAGATCCAGTGGAAACCCAATATATGGAGGCCTACTGCCTCTGAAGAAAGCAGCAAAATTAACAGAATAAAAAAATCAAAAACATAATTGAGGTAACATTTCTGAAGTGAAAGAAGACAGGGTATGAAGAAAAAAAGAGTCACTGTTCTAGAAGAAAAAGGTAAAGAATGACAAACTCTGAGACATATATGACAGGTGAAGTTATTGAACTTCATGGCTAAAGCAGTCAAGCAAAAAAATAAGTCACCTGGGGTGCCTGGGAGGCTCAGTCAGTTGAGTGTCCCATGCTTGGTTTCCGTTTGGTCTTGATATCAGGGTTGTGGGATTGAGCCCCGCATTGGGCTCCACACTCCGCAGGGAGTCTGCTTGGGATTCTCTCTCCTTCTCCCTCTCTCCTCTCACTCATGCTTGCTCTTGCTCACTTGCTCTCTCACTCAAAATAAATAAATCTTTAAAAAAAAAAATAAGTCACCAACAAAGGAAGAAGTAAAAATAAACAAAAACACAAAAACACAGATTTAAGAATTATCCTTAGCAGTTTTAGATGCAAGAATATTTTTTTTATTTTTATTTTTTTAAAGATTTTATTTATTTTTCAACAGAGAGAGAGAGACAGCGAGAGAGGGAACACAAGCAGGGGGAGTGGGAGAGGGAGAAGCAGGCTTCCTGCTGAGCAGGGAGCCCGATGTGGGACTCGATCCCAGGACCCTGGGATCATGACCTGAGCCGAAGGCAGACGCTTAACGACTGAGCCACCCAGGCGCCCCAAGAATATTTTTTTAAAGATTTATTTATTTATTTCTCAGAGAGAGAGAGAGAGAATACAAGCAAAGAGAGGAGCAGGCAGAGAGAGAAACCCTTTGAGCAAGGAGCCCAATGCGGGACTTGATCCCAGGACCCCAGAATCATGACCTGAGCTGAAGGCAGATGCTTAACTGACTGAGCCACCCAGGCGCCCCTAGATGCAAGAATATTGTGAAACAATGTCAGTGGAGTTTGGGGAAAAAAGAGATTTGACTCTAAAATTGCATAGTCAGTCAACTTAGTACTCAAATGTCCAGACAATATGAAATAATCTTGGATAAAAAAGTTCAAGAAAGCATATCTCCTAGGTATCCAGGTAACATTTTTGAAAAATCCATTAGTCAACACAATCCAGTCAATATAGAGAGATTCATCCAAATAAAAATTACAGAAATGGCAAAGTCACAGGATGAGAGATGGTTGGTGAGTACTGAAGTTGGCTGAGCATAAAATTAAGGCCAAATTCTTATCTAACGAAGCATAAAACAATGTAGTCATTATAATTTCTAAAAGAAAAACTACATAATGTTGAAGGGAAATGGTGATAAAAGACTTCGTGAACACCACAGTATCTATCAGGATTCTGGGCATGAAACAGACAGCATCCTCAAAAAAACTTTAAAAAATTTTTCACTTACATAGGGATGAGAACCCCCATGAGCACCTATGTATAAGCAACAGCAGGAAAGGCATTAATACTTCTGGTAGAATGTATTACTGTTCATCCATTTCTGCTTCTTCCTGGGGAGGCTTATACTTCTGTGCTCCATGGAAGTTAGTGCTACCCATTATCTGGGCTAGTAAAATGTGAGCCGGAATGTCATGAAACAGATGGGCAGAAGCTTTTTTTTTAAGATTTATTTATTTATTTGAGGTGGGGAGGGGCAGAGGGAGAGAATCTTTCAAGCAGACTCCCCATTGAGCAGGAGCCCAATGCAGGGCTTGATCCATGATCCATGAGATCATGACCTGAGCCAAAACCAGGAGTCGGATGCTTAACCAACTGACCCACCCTGGTGCCCCATGGGCAGAAATTTTAAAGCTAGTTTGTGCTTCTCCACCCGGCTCCCAAATTGGACATCAGATAGCAGCACGACAATGAACAATACATAGCATTTATAGTTGTAAGTCACTGAGATTTGGGGGTAATTTTTCACAGCAGTAAATCTAGCTTTGTCTCACTAGTATACCATCCCTAAGCCTGAGGGGAGAGGAAAGGGTAAGTTGTCACTAGAGTCTAAGAAATGTTGGAATCATGGAAAAGGAGCCATAAAACTGGAACAGAAGTAAAAAAGAGGGACAGTGTAGGCCAAAACCATACCAAAGAAATAGGAAATGAGGCAATAAATACATCGATTTCTCTTTCTCTTTCTCTCTGCCCTCTTACATTCTCCTTGTGGCTCCATTTGGCCAAATCCAACCAGAAGCAGAGGACTAAGGAATGATGCATTCTATAGAATTCAGTGTCACAAGTTGGGTTTCCTGTAATCAGATGCTAAGATGGAGTTTGGGTGCAAAATCTTTACCAGGCATCAACACATGTGAAGAGAAGGGGGATGAATGAAGCAGGATTGGATGGAGAAAGACATTAAACAACAATGCAGACAATGAGCTACAAAACCTCAGCCACCCCGTCGGAGAGCTCTGGAGTGAGAATTATTTTGTCAGAGTATCCCACGTAGGGCCAAAATAGCCAGCCATCTGTACCCATCATGCCAGCAATGGGAAGCCTGGTAGCAAAAGCTAGTTGCTATCACCTGGCTGAGTCATTTTGTCTGTTTGGTCATTTAGGTCTTCCATGGTGGATGGCCTAGGGTAGATATTAAGATGTGATACATATACACACACAAACTATATATTTCATCTATTGTCTACAGAGAAGCATTACTTTAATCAGTCATCAAAAAATTTTAAATGCAATATTTTAGTCCCCAAAGAAAGCCTCCACAAATTCCTGTATTAGAAATAATACGTAATACACTGGCAATAATTCATTAAAATTAGGAATGAAAAACAAATGTATAAAGAAACAACACAGCAATAGATGCTTGCAAGTGTTAAAATTCTCTGAAATGACTACAGCCAAAGACTAAATCCAAATTAAAATTGCTAGAAAAATAAAAATTTAAACACCAATTGCCAAATCCACAGGATACAACCAAAGCTCTACAGAAGAGCTTAAAATTGTTTTTCTATGAAACAAAAAAGAATTAATAAAGCATTCTATTCAAGAATTTAGGGAATAAACATCAGTAATAGCAAAGAAATCAGAAGAGAGGTTAACAACTTAATATTTTTAAAGTATGCATTTCCCAAACTTAAAGCTAAAGTACAAATACTACAAGCATTCCCATTAAAAATAGTGCCAAGAGTTCCTGCTATTATTTAACATTTTTAATGACTTATAGCCTGTGTAATAAGAGAATTAAAAAAGTACATTCATCTCCTTGGCCTGCCATAACAATATACCACTGACTGGATGGCTTAAACAATAGAAATTTATTTTCTCCTGGTTCTGGAAGCTAGACGTCTGAAGTCAGTGCCACCATGGTCAGTTTTGATGAGAGCTCTCTTCCTGGCTTGGAGATGGCCACCTTCCTTCTGAAAAAGATCAACAGATCATTGTAGCACAATAAAGAATTTAGAAAGAGCTGTGAACATATATGGGATCTTAATATATGATAGAGATGGCATTCAAATCAAAGACTGAAATATGAAAAAATAGGAAAATGTCCATTACCAGCTCGCTCCTAACATCAAAGAAAATACCAGATAAATAAATTATATAGTTAAGAAATTAAATCATAGTGGAACTGGATGAAAATATGAGTGGATTCATTTCTGATTTCTTCATAATTCTGGATGGGGAGGGCCTTTGTGAGCATGGAGGAAAAAGATTGGTAATTGTAAAAAAAATCATAATTACATTTTTAATAGAAAGAGACAACAAAAACAAGTTTGAAAATTTTTTTAAAAGAGAAATATTATTTGTAACACATGTTAAACAAAGAATTAATATCCCTAGCATCTTATAAATAAACAAGAGAAAGAAAACACCCCAACAGTAATATAAACAAACAATGTGAACAACATTTCATAAAAGAAGAAACAAATGGGTCAACTAGATATATGAAAAAGATATTCAGGCTCACTAACAATCACAGAAATATAAACAAGATAATGTGATACCACTTCCTTTATTAGACTAGCAATCCTGAGTGTTAGCTGGTGTGTGAAAAACTCTCCTGCACTGTTTGTGGAAATTTAAATTGGTACTCTGCTAGAGTACAATTTGTTAAAATATATCAAAATTTTAAAAAGTCATATCCTTTGACCTGGCAATTCCAATTTCAGGGCTTTAGTCCAAGAAGATAATTTAACATGTGCAGAGATCCATCTATGAGGACTTTTATCCTAGTGTTGCTTTTTACAATCATGAAAATTTGGAAAATAATGTTCCTCAACAAGAAATTAATTAAGCACATATGGATACATCTATCCAATGTAAGACTGCATAATACCCATTAAAAATAATGAGCTCATGAATTTTCACACAAGATTGACAAGGAAAGATTACAAAATACCAATATCATATCACCCAAATTCTTAAAATAAATATATACATGTGCAATATTAAATGTAGCAATATAAAAGATATGGATTTATTTTTATGTCATATTTGATTACATAGAATAATATATGGGAAATGTTTGCATGTTAAAGATTTATGGAATTTGAATGATTTTTAGTTATTTTTCTTTTATATTTTACTATTTTGTATTGCTTGACTTATTTCAAAATGATTCTGTTCATTTTTATGATTAAAAAGCAATAAAATCATTTTCATTGGTGGGGAAAATACTATGATAGGGGATATGTTACTCATTCTGATAGTTAGAAAATACTATTAGTGGAATTACATATGATCGCCCAGAATTGGATAACTTCCTTTGAACTCCTACATCACTTCATTTATGACACTTGTATAAATTATAATAATGAAAGACAAAATATGATTTTTTTAACTATCATCTTCCATCAGATTATAAATTCTTGAAGTTAGGACTATTTCTTATTTAATTGAGTCTCCTACAGATTTTAACATAGGATGTACTCAGTAAACATTTATAGAGTTGAACCAATTAAACTTAGGCAACCATTAAAAAAAAATCATGATCTTTATACCTATTATACTAATAAAACTGGAATTTTCAAATCATTCTAGTGTCAAAAACCAAACTCTGCATACTGAATAAAGCAAAGCGGAAACATGAATTTATCACAAAGCTTTTGACCTGCAAGCCGAGAAATTCAGGGTTACAGGAACAAAGAGTTACAAGCTGCTCAAAGACTAAGAGATTTTTGTGGGATAAGTGTGAAAGTCACTGGGCTTTTTCGGCTGATGGGTTGCCTGGTTGTCTTCTTTCTGATTTGAATCAGGGTAGCTGAGTCAAAGGAACAAGGAAGTGCAGGGATGGCATGAATGAACAGATCTGGCATTTGGGTATTGGCTAGTGTCCTCTGCTGGTTCAGAAAGCTGTAAATTCCTGGAAGGTTAGGTTAAGTTTCCTTTATGTACCTATGTACCTGCATTGTACCATTTTGTCCTTGACATAAGTGACTTCATTTTAGTTTGTTTCTACACTAGTTACAAACAGAAAGACTTAAGAATGGGCCATTGCATAAATCTCAAGAATAATTTTTACAATAGTAAGATTTTTACTGGTGTTCTCAGAATATTGAAGAAAGATTTAAACTGTTTCAAGTTTATTAAAATGCATCTAAAAGAGCTCTAGAGTTCAAAGAATGTACAACCAAGTCCCTTACACACAGCATTTCTCTCCAGTAAAAAAATAACTAGAAATGTCTGTTTTCATCTATAACTCTGCAAATAGCACAAGCTCAGTTTTAAAAAATGATTTTTGAATGTATCTAGTATAAAAGAAAAGCAGAAATGTTTTTCTGATAATTGTCTATCATTCTGTTCCTTTTCTGTATTTTCTGTAATGTGCATCTATAATGATCAAGAACATTTTCTAATTTTGTAAATGATCAGCATGACTCAATAAAAAAATAAACTGAAATAATTTTGAACACCTAACTGGTAATATTTTTAAATATTCCTTGAGCTGGAACAATTAGATGTTTGAATTACTTACTCTGAATGCTAATGTATGAATACTTTTCTCCTGTTCCACATTCATCTCTCTATATATAAACTATTTAAATCACAGTATAATTATGGAATATGTTAGTAGAGGGAAGGCACAGTGTTTTATCAATGCCTGTAAGCATCATTTACATTAACATCTGTTACAGAATTGGTTTTAAATTTATTTCTAGAGCCTTAAAAATCTGTGGGTCACACACATTCAGTGTTTTTAAACTATAATGTCATAGGACTAAAACCATTTTTTCAACCTTCCTTTGTTTTAACATGCTTTTGAAGGCACCTGAGGATATGGGTATTATATCTTTCTATCTAATTTCTTTAAATCCTTTTATCTCTGTAAGTCTTCTTATGTGTTGTTAAGTTTTCTATTTTTGTTGTTTGTTTTTCTTTTAAATATACAAAGTTAGTTCTTACTCATGTTTATATTAGGGCCTTTAACACTTGGCATACCAATTTTCAGATGTTGGCAATAAAAGTATCTTTCCTGAAATATGGAAGTATGAGACAGATCTGCCACTACTGCAGTTGGCCTACCAGCATTTGCAAAATAGCACCAAATGTCACCAGGTGATTGTGGCTCTCTGGGCAAAAACATATCATGGGGACCTAGCCTCATAAGTAAATTCATTAGATCTCCCCTTATCAGGGGTGCCTGGGTGGCTCAGTTGGTTAAGATCTCCCCTTATCAATTCAAAAGAAAGAATAATCCATAATATTTCTATGCATTTTATATCTTCCTTCAAAGATGAAAAATATATTGAACCCTTGAGATTATAAGGGAAAGAGAATATAACAATGTTAGTTCCTTTTATAAAGTTAGATAACTAACCTGATTGTTTCAATTAATATTGAATAGACTCCAAAAGATTACTTCAGGATTTGGAGTTTCAAAAATTTTGACCAAGCTAGGCTTCTGTCAGCACACCCAGCAGGAGGCTGGGGAAATACAGTTTATCCATCCAGAGTCAAGAGTTTCGTCACTACAACTAGCAGCAGGATGGGAGATTGATGTGGCCAGAGCCAAGATTCTCAAGCCTTTCCTCCTTCTTCCTCTCTTCATCCATTTCCCTTTCTCCTCTTGGAGCCTGACTGGGGCCAACGGGGAGAGAGAGAGGATAGCACATGTCTAGGGTTGAACTTTTGATTGGCACAACTTTGGAAATTGGTTGCATGGGGGGGGCGGGTATTGAGCAAATAAGTATGTCAAGAAAAATGGGTTTTGTCACTCTAAGAGAAGGAAATTATATATGTGGTAAGAGGGAAGGCTACAACAAACCACATGGTGTTGGAGTTATCATTGTGAACTAATGAGTTTTAATATAGATAGCTGATGATAGGTAATGATAGATAGATAGACAGACAGATAGATAGATAGATAGATAGATAGATGATAAGAGTATAATCTAAAGATAATTTTTTTCTAATACTGTCTGCTGAGAGGACCCAGCACAATGATACCTTGGTAACAATGAGCACACTAAGGGCCAGAGCTCTTGGTTTCTAAAAACCACGGTCCAGTAAAAGAAGTGGCTGACTTTGGGTTCGGGGTGGAAAAAAGATGGGTCTAGAATATGTTGACATACTAGAAAGCAAAGAAGTATACAAAGGGTGGTGGGATCTTGTCCAGAGGACACAGGATTCAGCTTGAAGGATCTCTTATTAGCCAATCCGAACATCAAAATAAATTATGATAGTAACAAACCGTAACCATTTGAGTAAAATACGTATCCATGAAACATGACTGTTATAAATACAGGAATTTAAAAAAAAAAGATATACAGGGGAAATAGGATGCATCAGTAGAATGACAATTAATAAATCCAAAAAGAATAATGAAATTAGAGTATTACTATTTGGTAATCACCACAATAATAATTGATTTCAGCATGAATGATCAAAGAATGCTAAAACAAAGGGTGTAAGTTTGATAAGGAAATGAATATTTACATAGTCTCAGTGTATCTGCCCATAAAAATTGTTACTAGTTATTAAATAATAAGTATACTATGCTGAATAATTAACTTCACAGCAGAGAAACTAAGCCAATGCCATCTTATCCAAGTAATACACATCAATATTATAAGAAGTTATGCAAAATAGCATTGTTGTTTACTGATAAGCTGCACTGAGAAGAATATAACATCATGGAGTACTCCTGTCAAAAATGCGTAGATCATGAGGAACATCAAATAAACACCAAAAGAACAATATCCTAAAAACTAACTGGTTTAGGCCTTTCAAAAATGTCAAGGTCAAGAAAAATAAGGAAAGACTGAGGAACTCTTATAAATTGAAACAGCATGGAGAAACAGTTAAATACCAAACATGCTTCTTTGGGATTGGATCCTGGACCTATAAACGACATTATTAGGATGCTTAGCAAAATTCTATTGGAGTCTGGGGATTACATGGCAGTATTAGATTAAACTTAATTTTTTTTAAAGATTTTGTTTATTTATTAGAGAGTGTGCAATATAGAACATGAGCAAGGGAGAGGGGCAGAGGGAGAGGGAGAAGCCGACTCCCCGCTGAGCAGGGAGCCGGATGCAGGGCCCGATCCCAGGACTCTGGGATCATGACCCAAGCTGAAGGCAGACGCTTAACCAACTGAGCCACCCAGGAGCCCCTAGATTAAATTTAATTTTAATAGCTCTTCTGTGACTATATAGGTAAATGCCGTTGTACTTAAATGTACACTGAAGTCTGATAAGAAATGCAGCATTAGTCTGCAATTTAATCTCAACGGTTATACAGGCACTCTATGTATTATTTCCATAATTTATGTGTAAATTCCAAGTTATTTAAAAAAAAATGTAAAACAAACAAAAAACAATTTTGACCCAAGTTCTATGTAATATTTTTAAAATCTTAAGGTCTGAATTATGGGAGCACTGGGAATTTATATGGGCCCTTCAAAGGAGCTGCTTCCTCATGTTATGGCTCCTGTTGGATTTTGTTACATAATCCTGCCCAAGGAAGCACAGTGTATCATTTTATTTACCTAAAGATGAAGCCCATATAAAATCCAGGGCTGTAACTCCCATTATCTTCCTCTTTTTAACTATCGTAGTGTGAAGGTTTCTAGAACTCACCTAATGTCATATTTCACCTTCTGATTGTTCTTTTTTTAAAATTGAAATGATGATCACTCCTCAAGATACTGATCTTTTTAGTGGAGTCAAATTTAGAAATTAAATAAATTTTGTGGCAAAATTTTGCTTAGTGCTTAAGAAATGGAGCATTTTGGTTAACCAAACCTTGCTTTTATTTTGACATGTTAGATTTTGTGAAAAATCTGTCAATATCTCTTACTGACTTGGATAAAAATAATAAATGAAAAAGGAAGGAAGGAGGGAAAGGGAGAGAGAGGAAGAAAGAAAGGAGGAAAAAGAGAAAGAAGGAAGGAAAGAAGAAAAATAGTTTCCTTAATAAAGCTCTTTTTAAGGAAGACACTTTAGTATCCAAGAGTGATATAAAATTCAGTGGAAACTTGGCCCATCCCTAATATAGATCCCAGAAGTTGCATTTTTTGAGTTACTAACATCAAGTCATTTGACTACAGCTGAAATAATCTTCAACAAGGGTGCCAAGAATACACAATGGGGAAAGGATAGTCTCTTCAACAAACGGTATTGGGAAAACTAGACATCCACATGCAAAAGGATGAAATTGGACCTCTATCTTACACCACACACAAAAATCAACTCAAAATGGATTAAAGACTTAAACATAATACCTGAAACTGTAAAACTCCTAGAAGAAAGCCGAGGGGAAAAGCTTCATGACATTGGTCTTGACAATGACATCATGGTTAGGACACCAAAACCATAGGCGACAAAAACAAAAATAGACAAGTGGTAGTATATCAAACTACAGACTTCTGCACAATAAAGGAAACAAAACAGAGTGAAAAGGCAACCTACAGAATGGGAGAAAATATTTGCAAATTATATACCTGATAAAGGGTTGATTTCTGACATACACAAGAAACTCCTACAATTCAATAGCAAAACAAAACAAAATAAAACAAAACTGATTTTAAAATGGGCAAAAGACTTGAAGAGACATTTCTCCAAAGAAGTCATACAAATCAACAACAGGTATAGTAAAGGTACTTAATATCACTAATCATTAGAGAACTGCAAATCAAAAACACAATGAGATAGCACATCACACCTCTTAGGATGATTATTATTTAAAAGAAAAAAGATAATACGAGGATATGGAGAAATTGCAACTCTTATGCACTGTTGGTAGGAATGTCAAATGGTGCAACCACTATGGAAAATAGTAAGGATGTTCCTCAAAAAAAAAAAATTAAAATAGAACTATCATATGATCCAGCAATCCCACTTCTGGGTAGGTAGCCAAAAGAATTGAAATCAGCACTTTGAAAAGATACTAGCACTCTCATGTTCATTACAACACTACTCACAATAGCCAAGATGTGGAAGCAACATAAATGTCTATCAATGGATGAATGGATAAAGAAAATGTGGTATGTATGTGTGTGTGTGTATATATATATATGTGTGTATATACACATATATACACATATATACGTGTATATACACATATATACACATATATACACACATATATAATGGAATATTATTCAGCATTAAAAAAGAAGGAAATCCTACCATTTGCAACAACATACGGATGGATCTGGAAGACGTTCTGCTAAGTGAAATAAGCCAGTCACAGAAGGCCAAATACTGCATGATTCCACTTACATATAAAAAATATGTATATAAAATAGTCAAACTCATAGAAGCAAAGAATAGAATAGTTGTTGCCAGGGGATGAAGGGGGAGCTAGATGTGGAGCTATTCAATGGGTATAAGGTTTCAGATAAGTTGTAGAGCTCTGCTGTACAACATAGTGCCTATGGTTAACAATATAGTATTGCACATATAAAACTCTTTAAGAGGATAGATCTCATGCTAAGTGATATTACCACAAAAAATAAATAAAAGAAGCAAGGAGATACAAGAAATCTTTTGGAGGTCATGGATATGTTTATTACCCTTATTGTAGTGATAGTATCATGAGTATATGCATATGTCCAAACTCATCAAAATGTATACGATAAATATATAAAATTTTTAAATATATAACAGTGTACTTCAGTAAAGCAGGAAAATATTTTTGAAAATAAATGTTCTAAAAAACAAAAAGTCTAATAAGTGGAATGTTCTGGTTAGCTAGATTCTAGATGAAAAAGCAAAGAAAACTTTAATGGTATATGATTCTATTATTTATGATAAGTATTTGATTATGTAATTGCCAATTTTACATAAGAATAATATTTAAAAGTCATTTTTTATTGAATGAGAACAGTTTATCCAAGTCTTTCTTTTTTATTACTTTTAAATCTACTTTTTGAGTTCTTTATTGGTTAAAGAATCTGTAACTATGAGCTAAAAGAAAAGATATTTAAATTAAAACAAGCTGTCTTGAATCCCCAGGGGAGTGATGAAAGAGCATTTTAATTACCAACAAATTTAATTATTCAACCCAGGTGTGAACCATCAAAAGTTTTAGAGAACTTCTCTGTTTTAAGTAAGTGCTTTGCATTTGTATGAAAATATGATGCCATCAATTTCTAATATAGAATGTAGATTCAGAAAGTTATGAGATTTGTATTCAGTTACATTATTTTGCTTCAACTGTAAATTCCCAGAACATTAAAGCTATTTGTATTTGACCATAAAGAGGGATATGTGCAATCCGAAAGTTAAGCAGGTTGATATTGGGATTTTTTACCACTTTAACTTCGTACCAGTCTTTCCCTCCATTATTAGGATTTACCCAATTGCCTGCCATTTTTTGGCAAAACTGTAATGAAATGACTAATTTTCTTAATGGAAATAGATTTGTTATGTACAGTTATAGAACTATGTAACTTTATAACTATTGATCTTACTCTTCATATTTTATGAAAATGTCTATTCAGTATAGCTGTTTTGGACTTGTATGGCATTCTGTTAGTCCTCAAAATAACAATGCAAGGCCCACAAAAGGCACATTGAAACTGCCAAGAGCACAATGATTTTCATATCAATTTAACTCTGGTAAAATATCAAAATATTTTATCTCCTGGAGAACGACTTGAAAATACACTGGTGAAATTGAAAGTTAGGACGAGGGGCATTTAAAACATCTTAATTTGGACCAAATCCCATTTCTATCATTATAGTGAATGTTTTTAAAACCTTATTGGGAGGAGGTGAACCAGTTTGGAAATGCTTTGCTATTTATATTTTGATTCTATTTCTATATTCACTGAGATTGATTTATCCACCTACTGTCTAGTTAGCTAGGCATACCATTATAAGTAATATATATTATTTGTAATAACATTTACATATAACATTTACATATGCTACTTATAAAAATGTACCACTTATAAGTAATAATGCATTTATCCATTGAATGTCTTTTAGTTTTGATTGCTTAGCCCTGATAGTTCTAAAATATTCCTGTTATTTGTTAAAATATGATATAATTTTAACCTATTTAGATTTTGCTTCATCCAGACCACACATCTTACCAAGTTTGCTGTATTTTGTTATAAGATTTTATGTTGAGTATATGCCACAAAAGAAAGATTAAATTACCTATATTCCTTTTTTTACCAAAGAAAAAGTATTTGCCACATGTGAAATCTACCTATCTTGAGTTTTGAAAACTCGAATTTTCCAATTAAGGACAAGGACTCACTATTTTAGATGTTTAATCAAGGACCAGCTAATGACAGAATGGGTTGCTGTAGTTGCAATTTATACCAGAGTCACACTACAGTGCCCTCCTGTGGAGGTTTGGTTAAAACTTCACTTTTATGCCCATGAGAATGATTTTCAAACTAAGTGACAAAATCATTACATTCAAATTACTGAAGTTTGATATAATTTGGTCATTTTTTTCACTTGTAACTAGATGTTAAATTACTTTTAAAATATAAAAGCATTCACAGTTCAGAAGATTTGCAGTTGAAAATACAAATTGAAGCATGTCAGCTTTTTATCTATATTTCTTATTTTATTGAAATAGATTTCTTTCCTTGATTTTTCCTTAAATAATTAAATAATGAAGAAGAAAGAGCATACTCAAATCTTTAACTAGAAAGATAAATTCTTCGTCTAAGACATTTTCAGATTTATGTAATAAAAAGAGTTTTATTGTTGGAAACATAAAGACTATAATATTTTTAAACTACAAAAGAAAAAAATGACAATAAAAGTTTAGGATATATACTTATTTATATTTGCCCAAAAATATGGAAAAGGCAACTTTTTTCAAACTCAAGCTTTTTTTTTTTTCCAATTCAAGATTTAAACTTTTTTCTGAGGATAAGTTAATGTTACATATTAGGTATTTATTTCAAAATAATTTGGTTCATTTGTTTTTCCTCTCAGCCCTAAACCTTCTTTTACTCTTAGTTCCCGGGGTTTGGAACTGTTGTTAATTACCATGTGTGGTGCCCCCCCCCCACACACACACACATGCACTCATATGTATTCATATCCTAAGCCATTTTTACTCTTGGCACACATTAATAATCAAGTTCAATGTGTACAAAATCCTCGGATCCGTGGACTTAGGTGTCTCATTATTCCTACTGTATTTAGTCTTTTCCTCCAGTAGCCTACTGCTTTACTACCCAACTTTTTCCATTTGCTAATGTTAAGATACCTGCTAACTACTCAGAGCCTAAAGCCCACCTTCCTTCTTAAGTGGGAAATTAGACAGGTGTTAAGAACCACTAGAACCTAATTAAGACTTTCTTGAAGAAGTTGGGGGGGGAACATTAAAAAGAGTTGAGACAAAAACCAGAAAGCTATCTGCAGCACTTTATGTCAACAACAAATACAATGGATTTTTGTCTCTTCACATAAATCTCTTTAAATCTGTCTCCTGCAAATGGGATGGGAAAAACACTGGTTTTTCAAAGTTTAAACGTCTGTAATTACAGACTATTAGGTAACTGGCAACATTCATGACTAGAGAAGTAAGTGGAGCTCTTTCTGAAGCAATAGTCATGATCAAAGAGATTATAAGTAAGCTCATCCAAACTAGAAGTGTTGGATAAAATCTTAAAATAAAAATAGGATGAGATAATGCGGAACAGAGTGGAGGATGGCATTCATTTTCTTTAGTAAAATGAGATTAGAACCATAGTTGAGAAACTCAACCTAACTTAAAAGTAACCTTAAAATTTTAGATGAAGCATGCTTAGTACAACATATCCTTGTTCTTCTATGTTCTAAAGAGAATCTAGGAGAAAAATGGAATTTCCCAAGGCCAGGAATATAGGAAGTTCCACTGACAAGGAATGATGTAATCTGAAGTATCTTCGTAGAACAGTAAAATCAGTGGAATAAAATTGGGGCCCAGGCAGAAAATTTCCCTCAAAGGGATCCAGGATAAACCCCCAAAACTGTTTACAGTATGAGCATCACATGGTCCTCAGTCAAAAAGGAACATGTGGGGTCCAAGGACAACCTCAGAAAGCTAATTCAGTGCAGGAGGAACTGCATCTCTCTTTCTAGACTCCAGCCAGGTTTCTGTCACAATAAAATCAGATAAAGTCAGCCAACGGAAACATCTAAGACTAGGTGATGGTAATCCTTCACTACTGAGTCTTAGTTTCCCACCAAAAGCCCCTGGAGCAGCTACACTAAGCTAAACCTGTCTGGTACCAATACAGTTTAGTATTCCCTCACACCGACATTTTTTTGAGCCTCTACCATGCCATAGGCCCTGGAGGTCCTCTTGGAAAAGATGAAGGCCTTACCTTCAAGTTGTTCACTTTATAGTCGTAAATGTCATTATCTGCCACCTATGTTCTTTAGAGGAAACTTTTTTTTAATCCTAAATTTCTTTTTTTTCTACTTCCTCTGTCATGTGAGCTGTAGCAAAATTGCTCTGAGGGCTTGATGACAGGTGGGGAACAGAAGAATGGGTAACCAGGTCAGATAAATGGGGAAGAAAGAAATATGTAAAGAGATGCTCACAGGGGCACCTGGGTGGCTCAGTCGATTGATCAACTGACTCTTGATTTCAGCTCAGGTTGTGATCTTAGAGTCATAAGATCAAGCCCCCCATGGGGCTCCATGCTGGGCATGGAACCTGCTTAAGATTCTCTCTCCCTCTGCCCCTCTGAATGGGCTCACGCTCTCTCTCTCTCTCTAAAAACAATAATAATAATAAAATAAATAAAGAGATGCTAACAATTCTAATCTGATGTTTCCTATACTCTCTTCCCTTATTAGCTCTTTTTTTTTTTTGGCACTTCTTTAAATTTTATTTTATTTTATTTTATTATGTTATGCTAATCACCATGCATTACATCATTAGTTTTTGATATAGTGTTCCATAATTCATTGTTTGCATATAACACCCAGTGCTCCATTCAATATGTGCCCTCTTTAATACCCAACACCAGGCTAACCCATCCCCTCACCCTCCTCCCCTCTAGAACCCTCAGTTTGTTTCTCAGAGTCCATAGTCTCTCATGGTTCGTCTCCCCCTTCGATTCCACCCCCTTCATTTTTCCCTTCTTACTATCTTCTTTTATTTTTTTAACATATACTGTATTATTTGTTTCAGAGGTACAGGTCTGTGATTCAACAGTCTTACACAATTCACAACGCTCACCATAGCACATACCCTCCCCAATGTCTTAGTTCTTAAAAAATATCCCACCAAGGGATCTGTGCTGCTATCTAAACCTGACCATGTACCTGAATCATCTGTAGTACTTTCAAAAATTAACTCTTGACCTCTCCCACCATAACTAGGTCTAGATTAGGGCTTGGCATCTCTACTTCTTAAATAATAGCCTTCTATTACTAAACTCTGGATTTTTATGTGAAGGCAAGGTAAAATCGTATCTTGTTAAAGCTGTTGAATTTTGGATTTTCTGTCACTTTAATGCTAAATGCTATCCAAGTACACCAATATCACTACTTTATATTATTAACAAACAAATGTTACCCACTTTTAATTTTAAAAATTAAATTAAAAATGTTTTTTAATGATAGACCTAGAGTCAAAATGTTATATTTTATCCTCTATGGAAAATTCTAATAATTATCAGCAGTGTAAAAAGTTATTCAAGTCTTGCAATAAGAGTGAAATGACATTTTAAGAACTCTAAAATATATTTTTGAAGACTTGGAAGAAAAACCCAAGTGCAAATGAAATGCAAACATTTTATTCAATAAATTTTGAATATACCATTTTAACTGCAATTTGGGCAGACTTTTGGAATGTTTTATTTCAACAAGTGAGAAATTACAGCTTGTGATTTGGACTTATATTCAGAGTACCTTCTTTTGTCATCTTTAAATTGATTTATTAAAGAACTGAGAAAAATTTAAAGTATAGTGGAATGTGAAACAAGGGCAATACAGATGAGCAATTCAATCAGTAGAAATTATTCTGACATCAATGACTAATTGTAAGCCCCCAAAATTCAGATCAGAACAAAAGTAGTAATACAATAAGAAGAAATACATTTAAAATCGAAGCAATGAATAGGCTTCTAGATTGCTTGATAGTTCAATTAGTGAAGAGGAGTGAATCATAGGAACACATTGTAAAAAGATTTCAGTTTCTTTCATTTTTACAAAAAATACTAACATCAATGAAGATAACATCAAACATATAATATGCCTCTGCAACGAAGACATTGACACAAATTGATTAATGAGTGCCATCCATTCAACAAGTAAAGATTATTTTAAATTGTTCACTGCAGAAGAGAACCTGAAAAGCATCTTAAATTCTGCAAGTCATATACGAAAGGAAACTTGGATACAGGCTTTCTGAAATTTGACATCAATCCTCAAATGTACATGATACTACCAATAATGAGTTGCAAGGCTGAAATTCCAATAACAAGCTAGAGGAAAGACCCATTAATCTTTACATTCTTTCTATGGAAGATAATATTACAAAATCGTTGTCATGTGAACAGCTGATTAGAGTATGAAACCCAAAAAGTAAAATATATTACAGATGTGAGGTCAAGCAGTTAATAATCTTTAACTTATTTTTCTGTTTTGTTATATTTGTAGAATTTGTCAGCTTTTTTTTTTTTTAAGATTTTATTATTTGAGAAAGAGAGAGTAAGTGAGAGAGAGCACGAGCCGGGGGAGGGGGAGAGGAAGAGGGAGAAGCAGACTCTCCCCTGAGCAGGGAGCCCACCTCCGGCCTCTATCCCAGGACTTCTGGATCATGACCTGAGCAGAAGGCAGACTTTTGACCTACTGAGCCACCCAGGTGCCCCTGTCAGCTTTTTAATATATGTAATTTCTCACTACTACTGTTATCATTCTATATATTCACTTTTTGTATATAATTTTGCATCATAACTTAGCTTCATGGTCCCCCAAACCTATTCTGGCTGCCCCTTGTACATGGTTCTTACTGGGTAGGGGAGTAGGGACGCTTGTTTTCCACAGCTAGAAGGCAATGGCTGTGGTCCTGGGAGCTTGGAGAGGGTGGTGTCAGGGAAGGTAGATGGAAGTAGATGTCAGATAGATTTCAGAGCAGATCTGACAGGACTTGCTGAAGAGCTGGATACAAAGGCTGACAGAGAGGGAGGAATCAGGGGTGGCCCCAGGATTCTGATTTGAATAGCCGGATGTATATTAGCACCATTACCTGGAAGACTGGGGAAGGAACCGGTTAAGGGATGAAACAAAGAGTTCCTTTGGACACGGGGAGTTTGTCATGATTTCCCCCACTATACCACACTGCCTTTCATGCTGCTTATCATACTTCATACTGTAGTCACACCCACATCAGACTATAAACTCAAGTAGAGTAGAGAACTCACTGCTCTTTGCCCTCATGAGCTTAAAATTTCCATTCAATTGAGTTTAACAGGTATCACACCTCACACATACAAGATGCTCTACCAGAACTAGTTTTAAATCTTTTGAATGAAACTCGTCCTACCAAAAAGAATGCAAATGGATGAGACCCCAGGTTTAGAATGAAGTAGCAGATTTAGCACCTCACTTCAGTCTCCTGCCAATTGTGGCATCTTGGAAATATACCATAACCTCTCAGAGCCTCTTGTTTCTCAAGTGAGCAAGTAGAAATGAGAAGAATTATCCTTGCCTGGTAGGGGATTATCACAAGTAAAAATAAAACAATGTATGCAAAATGCTTATCACAGTGCCCAGCATCCATGAGCACTGAATAGATGGTAGGATGCACTTGCATTTGGTTTTCTTGCTAATATGGATAATATCGATAGCATAGACATCACAAAATCAGTGCACTAGAAAATGCTGAGAGAGAAAAGTTACACTTTCAGCACAAGAACATATCTTAAATTATTTCAGGAAAAGATAATCGGCTTCTGCACTCTTTCAGTCCCGAAAAGGGGGAGGAGAACTAAAAGGCCCTGTGAGCAAAAACAGAATGAATTTACCCAATTCTTTACTGCAGTATTTAACCTCTGCTTTCTTAATCATATGCACAGCAGGGGAAAGGATGTGCTAAAACAATTCATGTGTCATGAACAAAGCAGCCGCAGATTTTAGCTTAAAAATCACACTAGGAAAACCACCAGTTGGAAGTAAAGTAATAAGGCCAAATTTATTTTTTTAATTGAGTCTTGAGTTACAAGCAACCCTTTAATTACATTAATCAAGCGGGCTTCCTCTCAGCAAAGAATAAGGGAACTGCATTGTTCTAACTTTTACTAAACTTGTTTTAAAATTTGCTAGATATTATTTGGACATATGGAAAATAAATCCCTTGATTTCTTTTTAATTTTTTTCCCATCCTTTCAATGCAGCTCTAGCAAAAGACACACACTTACTTCTTAGACATGACTTACTCTAAAAGACTATAAATCACATTTTAAAGTTAAAACATTTAAATACTTAAAACATTAGCACTCCTCAAATAAAATTTCATTTTGTTGTTAGACTTTTACATCATAATTTTTATTCCCATTGCTCTGCACTTTGAATTTTTGATATATGTTCCCACAAAGTCCCCAAGAAAATGGGTTCTACTGATTAAATGTCAGTCAGCAGGTTACTTGCCCCATGTGATAGGTGGCAAATCTAAGGCATATGGGAAATTAAATGACTTGCCCAAAAGCTTTGTAGTTAACAAACACCCTCCCCTTGTGACCCCAGCTCTTCACCAACACTGAGTGCATCTCTTGTTGGAATGCTTTTCTTACTCTCTCTTTTTGTGTAAATTCCACTTTCCCTGTCTTTCTGTCTGGGATTTTCCCTCTCTGTCTGACCCTGTCTGCTTGCTAGCCCTATTTCTTCTTCAAGATTTAATTCAGGCACCATCTCCCTTTTACATTTTCCCTGACTCTCTTCCTCTCTTCCCTTCCACCACAATGAAGTGACTCTTTCCTGTAAGTTTCTAGGACACCCTACATATACTTATAATAAGATTTCACACTCCAATTACTGTGTATGTTATCTCTACCAAGTCCCCCACCCACGCACTAGGTTGTGACCCCCTAAGTATGTTGGTCATGTCTGAATTCCCAGGGCCTAGACAGTGCTTGGCTTGTTAGTACAGACTCAGTAAATGTATGCTAAAAATGATTGTATATGGGAGAGTTTTAGAAACATAGAGTGCCTTGTTTTCTGGGAAAAAAAAAATTATGAAAGCTTTAAGGAGGAGCTGGGAGTTTAGCTGAACTTTTGAAGACATGTAGGATTTATATTAACATCTTTACAGGAAATGTAAAGGAACTATATTTCTGTCTTTGCCAGTCATACTTTGAGAATGCAATAAAATAATTAATAATTAGCAGTAAGAGCCCTAAAAGTATATATTAAACATTCTATGTTGTCTCATCTTTAAAAATGATTATTGTCATGTAATTTATACTTTGTTCAAGTAAGTATGACAAACATGGCATATTTTTAATCGGTGTCACCAAGCAGCCCAGCAACAATTCATTTGATCTAATATTTTATAAGTGAAATTTGGTTGAGCCAGGTGGTTTCTTTCAGATAACTGAGGGTAATCTTAGTTCATAATCAAACAAAACTAGTCCTTCAGTGGCACTCTTGTGTTGTACTGGCGTTTCAGCCCTAGGAGGCACTCCAGAGCCAGAGCTGATGGCCTCAGAAAGGAGATGCCATTGGCCCTGGTCCTTACTCACTGCCATGCAGCAATCATAAACCAGCTCAATCTCCATCTAAGAAAAAAAAAAAAAAAAATATATATATATATATATATATATAAACACCATCTGTGTCTTAGTAAAAAATGGAGTTAAATAAAACCACTAATTCAATAAGGTTGAAATAAAATACGACAAATGCTTTGGGAGGGAGGTGCTGTGGTGTGAGTTTTCATTTCCAAATGCACACCTATATTCTGTAAACCTATATTTAAGTAGATCAGCCATTTGCTACTTTTCTCTTGAATCAACATCTTGTCCTTTGAAAGAGTAGCAGCATTTCAGTGCTATTCCTGTATGTGTATAGTCAGTAATGTTTGTCAAGAGCTTTGGGAGAAAGGGACTACACAAATGTCAGTAGTTATTAATATTTGGATTTTTAAAATATATTTAACTATCAATGCGTTTTCCATAATCTATGACCAGAGGCCTATTTGTATCCCTCCAATTATAAACATTTTAAGTAAAAATAACCATTAGCCAACAATAGTATTTCTTCTGTTCATCCTTATAAGAAAAGTAATATTTATCAGCAATTAACAATTATGCTCAACTTCTTCAAGAGCCAAGTTTATTTTAAAATGTTTTTATAGTCAAGTGGTTTAATGCCACTTATTCCTCTGGCTTTGGATAATTATTATGAAGAGGAGCTAGCTGACAGTGGAAACACCCACACACTCCACCATGCCCTTCCCTTCCTTGCTAGTGTCTTCGTTTGGCGGATTCCCTAACTGGTACATCATTCAGTCATCAGCTAAATAAAGTATGACTGACCCAGCAGTCCCCTATTCTAGCCCAGTTGTAGCCATTTCCACATTGTTATAATTGATTTTGTATCCCCTTCCTTCTAACTTCATCTCCGGATTGTAACCCCTGTGAGCGCAGAAATCCTACCAGGATGGAATGTACCCAGCTCAATTGAACTGAACTGAAATCTAAATCTTACTCAAGAGGCAAAACTCTTCTTTTAAATATGAGATCTGGTACAGCATACAGCTTACTAGCAAGAAGTCATAGCAAAGCCAGCAAAATGTTTTTTTACTTTTCTGCTAAGTGGTATTTCTACTCTGTTTTCTTCGAAAGATCCAATGTATTAAAAAAGGGGACAGAGGATAATGGAACAGTTGGGTTGACCTACAGTTGGTTCTCAAGTTCTCTAGTTCAAAGTCTAGTTTAGCTTAAAAAACAAAATTGATTTGAGGACCTCTCACCATGTGCCCCATCCACTCATGTATTTTTAAGAATTATACAAATTGCCACGTTTGGCATTGACTCATAAAGACAAGAATAGGTCAAAATGTAAGGCCAGTGCTATGTAAAGCAGTCTACAAATACAGACCTATCCTCTTTCTGGCTCAAGCCCTTCACTTTTATGTGCACTAAATTTCACTCTAGTTTTAATAATAATAACAATAAATATAATAATAAAACCTTGTTTATATAAGAGGTTCATCTAGTTAAAAATGCAGTGAGATTCATGGTACTTTATATGACCCAATTTATATTCCCTTTGATGATTTGAAGGTGATAACTTCATGTGATTCATTGCCACCTGGTTCTGAATTTTAATAACATAATGACTCATCATGATTTTTACATTTCTTAGAGAACCAGCTTGGCCAAACCATGGCAGTTGTTTTTACTGGGGTCATCTGAACTACGGTTCCCAGAATGCTCATGAAAGGGATATGCTTATGTGTTCGGAACAGCCATAATCCATCATGGCGGGTGCCAGGTCGACACATTATGAGTTTACAGTGTCAGCCCAGTAAATTAAAGCTTTGTTGTAGCCCAGCTTGCTATGCAATTATTTCCAGTTCATATCCTATAAATCATCACTCTTCACATGACAATCAACAATTCCCATCTAATATTCTAAACATCCATGTTTTGTGTTAATTGTGCTGTCTGATTGTGCACCTAGAACAATGTGGCGTGACTGGTACTGAAGCTTAGAAAATAAATTCTACTATCACTAGAACCTATTTAAGGAATATTCTACCTCTTCACATGTTTGTCGAGCTGTTTTGTATTTATGTTGAAATGATAGGAAATGAATTTAAATAGAAACACTTCTCGTATCTTATCTCTGCAAACAAAAAAAAAACATAATTTACAATAAATTAGCACCGCAGTTGTTAGTGTAGCTTGGCTCTATTTTGCAATTCTCACACCGAAGCTCACAAGTTGATGCTTTTTCTGATAAGGTAATCTTTATAAGGTAGTTCTGTAGGTGATTAAATCTGACAGATGCTAGTGAGATGGTGAAGTTCAGAGATGTAGCAGCAAACGCTTTAAAAAATTCTTGCTAAAATAATAAAATGCCTTATGATCTACCAGCAGGAAAATCGATCTAATAAAAGGATAAATCAATTATAAGGCTGTACCTCTGTGTCTACAACCAAAAATAAAATTATTTGCCAATGAGCAAGTAAGCAAACGAATTATAACAAAATAAACTGTAAGGTAAATGCTATTTTTTAGAATAAAGAATGACTAAAATATTATCTTCCCAGATGTTTCTTAGTATTTACCATCATTGCTGAAATGAACAGAATAAAATGTTTCAAATACAACTAGAAGCTTAAGAAATAGAATGTGCCTTTTCATAACATTTTGATATTCTATCTGTTCTTCAAAACATGCCTTGAACACCAGATCCCTCAAAGGTAAAAGCTTCATCTTCTCTGAGGACAATGATGATAATCAGGTGGCTGATGTTTACAATGATACCCCAATCCAAAATCGGTTAAGGCTCAGTTGTAGATTGTATAATTAGATTAACCTAATTAATACTATGACTTAGTTTTGCAATTTACCTTTATTATTTGAATGGTTTTAGTCCTGGTTTCTTATTTCTAACAGGATCTCAAAACAGTAGCTCATTGTCCTTGCTTGTTTTTGATTACTTAAATGATGTTAGCTTTGCAGGAATAGATTGATACTACAATCTGCTGAAGCACTATATTACAGCATGTGCTGTTTTCTGATTTTCTTATCTAAATATCAGTTGCCTAATGTATGGAGTTCATTTATAAATACCAGGAAGTACCCTGCATCAAGTAAATTAACATGCTGGGCCACATTCTCTGGCTTCATTAGCAACCCTTCATGCCAGGGCTGTGTTCATACAAGTGTGAAAACCAGAACGATCCTTCAAGGCTTTTCCTGGCCTGAATAATTTCTTCATCAGGGAAAAGGCTACACTCATCCTAATATTCCAGTTTTACCACCACAGTCTATTCATTTGGCATAACTCCATCTCACATGGATGCCTTTTGGAAGAATCGAACCATTAATAGTGGGGAGAATATGTCCAGTCAAGAAGCCAGTCTGGACACCCAGATGAGGAGCAGTCTGAGTTATAGGTCATAGTAGATGGCCAAAGTTGGGGGCATGGGCTGGTGGCAGGGAGGAGATACAGAAAAAAATCGTAAAATTTGGGACCTTGTATGTCAGTAGACTTCTATGGCAGGGGGAAATGGTGGTAGAATGATCTATTGACCACAGTGATTTTCTACATTTAATTATTCAATAAATATTTATTACTTCCCCATTATTTATCCACCGCCTGCCAGGAGGTGAAGTGGCAAACAAAACAGACCAAGTCCCTACCCTCAAGAGATCTTTGTTTATCGTTACTGTAGACATAAATGACATGGAAATATATATTTAAAAGAAAAACAAGCTTCACATGTTAAGCTGTCTCTACATGCCTGGCATTTTGTAAGTGCTTTACACATATTGATTTAATCTTTACAAATCCCATGTGGTGGGTAACTACTATTATCCCCATTTTCTAGACGAGGACAGTGGCCTTTGTTGTAGGATCACGTATGAATAAGCATCCTCAGAGAGCTACAGTTATGCCTTATGACAATGACTGTGTTTCAATATAGCAGGTGATATTTTGGTGCAAAGAATTTTAAAATAAAATTTGTGCCTTCTGTTTTTCACTCAAAAGAAATGAATGATTCAAACTATGAAAACAGGTGTCTAAAATCTGTGAGACAGAACAAACACTATAGTTCCTATAGGACAGCTGTTGAGATCAAGCCAAAGCACCACTGGGTCTCCGCTAGAAGAGTAACTTGGTACAGCTGTCTAATTCCTTTCATGAAATGGATGGGACTGATCAGAAATTAGAGCCACAGGATGGACAATGAAACTCGTCCACAACAGAACGAATATCTCATTCACCCAGGTTTGACTTTAAAATTATATCAGCCATGAAAATTATTTCACTGTCTTCTGTCGTGAGTAATCGGGCTATATTTAATTTTAATCATTAAAATGTAAAAATAATAAAAGCCATCAAAATAGTCTATAGTCAATTTTCTGATAAAGCAAATTTGTTTTTTCCTCCATTTGTGATTTAAATGGCCTCCAGAAAGTTTTTTGGAACTAAGTGTTAATTAAAAATATGGAAATGGATTTAAAGCACATTACAGCACACAGTGGAAGAATAATCACAAGAGATTTGTTCACACAACCATACTCATTTCTCAACGTGTTTTTTAACTGTCTAGGTTATTGGTTGCTTTTCTGCATGTGCCTGTTCCTAGAAAAAACTGTGATTCCAAAGAAAACAATAATTACAATTACAACAAATGAGACAAAATGCTGTTTGAGCGGGAACATGCAGTTTTAGTCACCAACAGCAAACTGATGCTCCTATACTTTCCTGTTTACACAAATGAATTAAGCATGTTCTCAAATTTGTTTATAAAACAAATGCCTTTTACATCTTGCCATCTTAAAAAAAATTACAATCTCCATGTCTTACTTTTGTTGAGTTAATTTGGAATTATGCACAGTAGGGCTGCGAGGAACCAGTGAACAAATTGTTTCTGAAATTCCCTGAGAACTTATGCTTTCAGATCCCTAGTATGCATATATCATTTTACTTTCCTGATCCTGTATTTTTTCACCTGTAAAGCAGAGAGAAACACTTTTGGGACTCCACAAAAAACCAAAAACCAAAAAACAAACGAAAAAACAGTGGGGTTGCACTTGCCGCCAAGGATTAGGTGCATGGGCTATGGAGTCAAATAGATCTGGGTTCAAGTTCTGCCGGAATTTGCCATTCTCTAGTTAGTTGTGTGACCTTGACCTCTGTGAGCTTTAGGTTCTTCATTCAAAAAATGAGGTCAATAAAACCTCTCTTCACAATGCAGTATGAATTGAAGGCCCTAATATTTATAATGTGCTTTCTAACTAGCTCAATGCCAGGTTCAGAGTAGATTCTCAGTAAATGAGAGTTTCTTTATCAGCAACGTTCATTTTCCTGGATGGTGGCCAGTGCTGCCACAACACCAGTGGGTACCATTCACATTTGTTTTGAGGATTGGAGATGCAGGTAGGTGGCCCATGGAGAACAATGTGAACCATGGACCCTGGCATTGAGCAACTCAGAAAATCCAGAGATTTTCTGATGTTAATGTTACTTCCATCGGGAGCTGTGGAGGGGCAAATGGTATCTCTGAGGAATTCTCTAGAATTTTAGACCATACTGTGTAAAACAACTCTTAGTTTAAGCAATGCAGTCATGTCAGTGAGAGATGATTTTGTTGTTTGGCATTATAGTAATCGAGCAAATACTCTAGGACTCATTTGTAACTGAGAAATACATGTATTGCCCTGATGCAATAATAAACCATCAGATTTGCTTCTCCAGGTGGTACATTTTTTCGTGTTAAACTTTTAAAACTGAATCATGGCAGATCAAACAAATTGGCAGCCCTGAAAATTTTTAAATGAATGGTTACCCTAATGGAGTATTTAACACCTAATGAATGCCACCTTTGTACAAAGACCTGAGCTAGGGTCCCAAGATGAATGACACGGTCTCTGCCCTCAAGTCATTTCCACAAAGTGGTGGGAAATCCCTCCTGCATGGCTATAACTCCCAAGTACAATGGAACAAATACTCTGCAAGGGGAATAAGCAAAATCCTCTGAAGCACAAGGGAGACCAAGGAAAACTTCCCCGGAGTGAATGAGCTAGCCTGGCAGGGCAGATGGAATATTGATTGGCCAGGATTCGGAAGAAGTGCCCTCCAAGCAAAGAGGGCAGCACAGGTAACACTCATGGCTGGGAAAGCACCTCCATTCACCCTTGCTGGCTGGCTGGCTGGCTTTCTTTTGTCCCCATAGCAAATGTTTATCGAGCCCCCACTATGTTGTAGGCAGTGTGCATCATGGGAAAGTAGTAATGCGGTGTGGCTGGAGTTCATGATCTCTGAAGGCAAGATCTTGGCTCTGGAGGCTACCCGGTGGGCGCGGTTAAGAAAAAGAAAGGGGCAGGTGTGACACATCACAGAGGTGCCCCCAACACCTGATTTAATGTTAGGACCAAGGGAGAGGGACCAACTGAAGACAACCTCAACATTTTGAGTCCAGAAACCAAGAAGCCGGTGATGTCATTGAGTGATGAAGAAAATGAAGGAGGAACAGGTTTGTGGAAGATAATTAAGTAGAAATAAATGGACAAGCTGCAGCCTGTCTAAGATTCCATTAAGTACTGAGACTGTCATCCAAATATTCTTCTACATCATGACAGAAAAATACGGAATCTGAGGATCTGCAGAGCCTGGCAACTCCGAGGCTTGTATAATTAGAGAAAAGGCCACTTGAAATTTAGTAACGTAGGATATAGCATCTGTAACTGAACTAGAGATGACCTAGCCTCACCCCCTGATTTTACAAATAAAGAAAACATGCTCCAGAGATACTCTCTACTGAGTGGTAGAGCCAATGCAGGACTCTGACTACACATTTAATGGGGGGGGGGGGATCCAGATTTCTAAAACATTCAAATCTGGAACACAGATACCACCTAAATTTTTCAGAGTTGCCATGATTTCAGTTTCTTTTTAACAGATTATAAGCGAAAGGTCTTTTTTGCAAAAATCTATTGCTATGTATGCCATTGTTCACAAAACCAGTTTTGTAATTAATTTCCAAGAATTCCGATTCCCTGAAAAGCCTCGGAAACTTAGAGGACCTAGAGCTGTTCCTGGGAAAGAAAGACAAGACTCTTTTTAGGTTATTGAAATAATGACACCCCCATGTATATAATAATGGGCTGCCCGGCATGGAAGGAAGGGCCTGGGTGCTCCGTGAAAGAGCCCTGTTTCCAGAACGCCAGGGACACAAGAGTAATCAACAGCAGTTTTCTCAGAAGCACGAAAATCCTGCCCTGCTGATCAAAGAAGAATGACTACTGCACTTAAAGAACCAGTTAGTGGAGATTTTAAAAGGAGGGCTGGGGGAGGGATGGTGGAGGGAGCTAGGCTGAGGGGGAAATATTTATAACTGTGACAACATGTTTCCTTGTAATAATTTATGAGCCCACTGGAGAAAAAGGAAACACACAAACTATGAATAAAATATCCAAAATGTAAACATCATGCCTTCTGCGAATTTTCTTTAGTTAAAAATTAAAGTTGAGGTTGACTAAAGTAAATGACTACATTTTCGTGGTCTCTTATTTCCTTGATGCTAAGGGTTACCAACTGATTTACAACTTCCTGTGTTGTTTTTTAATCTATATTTGTCAGCATATTTTTAATGTCAGATTACTTAAAATAGACATCTTGGGTCTAAGAGGTCAGGAATAATAATAGTATGTTGACTGCTCTAAAGACTTCATAGCACTCTACAAACATTCTAGTTTGGCCTAAAAAAATAAAACTTTATATTTCTAAATGAAATTAATTTCAATATAGTTCTAAGAAATTTTTTTGTTTTGGAGGGTTTTTTTTTTTGCTTCCAACGGATGATGACTTCAGGACTGAAGGGCAAGTCAATTGGTATGCTTTGAAGTTAAGTAAATTACATGGATAGCTTTATCCAAATAGTTTCAGTCTCCTCTTACTCAGGTAATTTAAGCTGTGAAAATAACAGGAAGTCCGTGAAAAGAGAAAGACTAGAACCAAAGACTTAGGGTTCCTTCATTTACCGTAGTTTCTCTTCTATTCATTATCTATTATCTATTCTCTTCTATTCCAGGTACTTGCTCAAAAAGAGTATTCGCAAATATAAAGGCCATGAAATAATTTCATCTTCATAGAAGCTATCATAAGATATAATTAGAATGCAACATATGTAAAGTCAATTTTTTAAATTTATATTTGAAAATTCAACACTGGCTTTCGGCAAAGATAATTGCATAACTCATCTTTATCATGCTGACTAATTTACAGATACTGATACTTAATTCTTGAAACAGGAGATAATTTAGAGTATTTCCTCAATTTTAAATATTAAAAACCATCAAGCTTTAAATAGAATGCCAAGATGAAGCCAAAACGCATTTATCCATGATCAGAACTGTTTGAAATACTTTACACTGAGTTCAAGGATATGCCTTTTAGAGTGTAACTTAGTAAGCTAAACAAATATACTCTTGAGTGGCTTTTTAAAAATATCTTGGGTCCCTCTCCCACTCCCCCTGCTTGTGTTCCCTCTCTCACTGTGTCTTTCTCTGTCAAATAAATAAATAAAATCTTTAAAAAAAATCTTTGAAAAGCATTAATTATTTTCCAATTATTTATAATAGAACCAACCATACTTTCCCTCTCTCACCCTGAGGAAGTTGCAAGATAAGGTCAATCTAAGAACCAAAAGTACAAAGTTGAACTTAGCAGTTTCAAGAGCTCTGGCGTTTCATTTTTCACAAGAAGGACACGCAAAAAATGTGTCCTATAGGCCCTAACTCCTTACCTTTGACGACATCTGTTAAAGGGAATCTTTTGGAAGTGAACTCAGTCTGGACAACCACAGACCACACTGGATGCTGAAAAACGAAAGGTGAAAAAAGTGATAAATTGGGTGGGGAAGGGGGGAGGGGCAGCTTTTCTAATCTTGAAAGTTAGATGTAAACATTCTCCTTTTCTAAATACATGGTTTGTCTCAGTCCCGATCGTGCCACAGAACAGCTAACTATGTCATGTTCTCTAGGTCTCCAGAGAGAAGTTATTTGGGTCCAAGGAATTCTTCAAATAAGATGACATTGGATTTATATTTGGTAATTTAAAGGCTATGACTGTATGGAAACAGGGTGATGGTGTGTCCTTATTAACAAACTCTTCTGCATTAGCTGGACTCTTGGGGCAATGTTAACAATTTCATATAGAAATAGCATGGACCAGTATTCTTAATATGGCTACTCTACTCTGTCTTCCAGCGCTGGCATTAGAAAGATGATCCTTTCAATAATAACAGTAATTATAAATAATAATAATAATACACCTTTGGGTTTAATAATACTTTCCCTTTGAAGAACTCCCAGAATTTTCATCCACATTATCTAATTTGTGCTTGAAACAATCCAATGAAGTAGCCAGGTAGCAATTATCATTATCCTACTCTTACAGATAAACAAACTGAGGCCTAGGGATTTTCTTAGCATCACACAATTAGGAATAGAGCCAAGTTGAAAGCCTATAATTCAGTGGTCTATCTTCCAGATTATTGCCATCTTTAGAAAATATCTGGGTATCTGAAGAACTGTTCTATCCCTCGGGAAATGTTTACACCAGAGCCAGATCAAAACATCTTTTCCTTTTAAATTGCATTTATACTACAAGAAGGTACTTTTTTTTTTTCAAATTCATTAGAGAGGATTTTGTTGTCTGAGGTCATTAAGATAGGAGTATTCAGATTTCTTTTCAAATTGTAATGTTGGCCTTAAGTAGAACCACACTTGGAAATACTAAAGATGTCTAAAATACTCTGGAATTGGTTTCTTTCGTTATTTCACTTTTTAAAAAAATTTCAAGCCCAAGTTAAACAAGATCAAATCAAGAGATATAAATAAAAATGGGCACAAGGTGTTAACTCAAGTGTCCTAGCCAGACTGCAATTTGGTTTACTGTGGGCCTGCCAACTTAAATTCCTCCTTGCCACTTCAGCTGGAATGGGTAGTCTTCATTTCCTGTCCTAACTTGTCCTGTGTCACAGGTCACTGTTGAGGTGATCGGCATGTGGATCTGGTGGTCTCAAAGCTCTGTTAAGTTATAGATGTTCAAACTGCCAGTATGTTGTGGATAAAAATAGAAGTTGTTATTAGATGTCTATTCATACCCTGCAGAAGCCTGGCAACATTTTGAACCTTTTCAAAATGTAAATACTGCATATTAAGCACAGGAAAGAAAATTAATATGCTGCATTTGCAAATTTATTTCCAAGTCAAAAATGCAAAGGGGGAGGAGGACTGTTGTAGCAGAATTGATATTCTACATTTATGGGGTATATTAAGAAGTTTGTAATGGCCCGAACACAAAAGAAAACACTTTAGAAATGGATTAATTGAAGTTTCTCTGATAATCTGAGCTTTTGAATTTCCTCTCTTTTGATTTTAAATTTATGGCCTCAGTATGATATTACCAGAGTTTATTGCATTTTGCAGGTGGCACTCATGTGTTGTTACTTTTTGTGTAGTATATTGTGGGCAAGGGGTTACAATTTTTGTTAAAAATTTCCAGAACCACACATGTACCTCTTCATTAGACTTGCAAATGAGTAATGCCTTTTTTCAAGGGGAGAAAATAGTTAAAACATTACAGGAATTTTTGTGCCTTTTTTCCTTAGTTAGTATTGGGAAATGTTTGCAATAAAGTTTGCTTTTTGAAACTTTCACATTTTATAGTAAGTTTTGATTTACATATGAAGTCATCATCTGACAATTTGAAACAAATGTCTTTTTAAAGCATACCAGTTTTTTGTATGTATTTCTATCGCTCCAAAAAAGTTTTAACAGATTTATCTTGCTTTCTGCTATTCAAAACAGTGGTGAGTTGTCATTTCAATGGCATGTTTTAATATCTTGAATATTTTAATAATTGGATTTAATCATTTAGTAATTGCCACCTTGATCATAGATGTCATCAGTACAACCACTACCCACAAATCCATCCACAATTTTTTCCAAAGAAAAACAATAAAAAAATAAATAACAAAAAAAAAACATTTAAAAAACAACACAATAACAAAAACAGTAAGCCAGAGTTCGTACTATCAATAATACTAACACATAAAATAGAAAAAGAAAGCATGAAGTAACACAATTTTCAGATATAATTTTTATACTTCTTCTCAGACACAGTAAGATCCGAAGCAGATTCTAATTCCTATAAGCATTCTTCAAACCTACACTGACCCTGTACTTAGTTCCAGGAGGACTCAAAATTCCTATCACTTATTCCCATGATAAATGTCCATTTTATATTGAATATGTAACATCTTAAAAGTATTCTAGTGATTTCATTTGGCTTGTAAAGATCTTGGATTTTTTAAAACCTACATAATATTTTAGTGATGAAATTTTGTACTTATGAGTATTAAATTATACCAAAAAGCCATTTACTTGATATTCTTTAAATACCATAGCACAATTCAACTAAAGCTCAGATTGTAAACCATCTTAAATAACACTAATGCAGTGTGCACATAATGAACAATATAGCTAACTTAAGTTAATTTTCATGTAACAGATAACATCTGGGGGAAATGTATATTGGTAAGTTATGCAAAACTAATTTTCTAGCGACCACATCTGTAGAAGTTATTTATTGTATGTTCACTTAACAGTCCATTATTCTGTTTAGAAATCTATTCTCTTCTTTATTAGAGCTTTTAATGTACTCACCTTGATTCAAATGGTCTGCTCATTATCAGAAAAAATATAAATGGCATTCACATGGAACAACATGATTGTTTTTATTATATCCATTTGTGTGCAAGCACTCAAAAATGGCAAGAGAAACACATTTATTGCTTTACATTCAAAGTAATATTTAGGGGGTATTTGAAAGTCAAGCAAAACCAATCATTTGGCCAAATGGATGTATGTGTATAATCAGAAACTCCTGATTTTTAATCTCAGCATTAGGCCTCAGGCAAGTCACTTAAAGTCTTTTCCTTTGTTTCCTGATCTGAAGATTATGGGTGCTATTCTCTTAGAGAAGAAGAAAGGGTGCTTGCTAACTCAGGGTACGAAATAGGAGCATTTTTTTAATAAACATACTTGATCCTTTTTCTGTTTTTATTTTCCTAGGTTTAAGAGGTAACATATTAGACTTTTGAGGAAAAAAATATGAGACAATTACAATGCTACAGGAATGTATAAAATAGTTATAAAACTAGCTTTATTTAATTTGCCCCAACTATTCATAGACTTGAGGAAATTATAACGTTCTTTCAGAAAATCTAACTTAATAAAGCTGACCATGTCTTTCTGTTTTAAATAGATTTTATTACAGAACCAGTGATGTTGTAAAACATGAGGTTTTGTTAAAAAAAATACAAAGGCCTAATTGTATTTTTTTAAGAAAGTATTGCATCAGACGGTTTCATTTAAACATATTTGCTGGCTCTGTGCTCTCACCACAATTATTGATTCTAATTTTCCTTAAACTTGTTTTTTAAAAAGATTACTTAATGGGGGGAAAAATCACTATGATGCTTCTGGCACTAGGTTTATTTCAAACTGTATATTTGACAGTATGCCTTCTTATTATTAATGAGATGACTTTATATTTACCCCCATCTGAAACTGGGACATTTCTTTCCTTTGTAGTATCTTAGTAACAAAGCCAAATGTAACTCTCTGTGAAAGAGAAAAATGTAGCTACGATCTGGTTCACTGATAGTATGCAAAACACTCTGAAGAAATTCTCACCCCCAGTTTTTGTGCAGGAATTAAATCAAATGAATACCTGTATGAGCTATGAGTTATATTCATAAAAATCAAGCAAAAGAGATTCTTGGGATAAACAGGAGTTTCACTCCACCAAAAAAAATAATAATAATGTGGGGCTGGGAGTGGTCCAAGTTCCCGAGTATGTGCCCAGTACACACACACACACACACACACACAACCAATGCCAAAGACCAGGAAAAGTGGATAGTTGGCAAGTAGTTCAGATGAGCCTTGTAAAGAAACGTGGACCACAGAGGTGTGAGGGACGAAACTTGCACACAAATATCTGCTTGCACTCACGTGTATGATCCGATGGAAAAAAGGGCACAAGGGGAGGCGGGGGGAATCGGCTACCACCAGGACGTGGAGGCCATCTGCTGAGAACTTCCACCAAGGGCACAGAAACAATTTGCAGAAAGAGCCTGTGTGTAGAAAAGCAGAGTTGCAAGACAAATTTGGCAAGAGCAACAAAATAAAATTCTGCTTCATTAAAAGAACTATTTTACCTTGAAGATTTGCTCATGCTGTCTTTCCCTGGGTCTACGGTAAATGCAGTAAACCCTATTGGGTTCCTTTCTCTCTGCTTTCCAATGGCTAACTCAGCACCACTTCCCCCAAATTCCTATTCCTCACCCTCTGTGAAAGTCTATACCACTCATCATCTGCCCTCGTCTCTAGATTCCCATGTGCAGCTTATTTATTTTACTGATAATGTTGCAAAGGACACTAAATTATATTTAGCTGTTTCATTTTCCTAGCTTGGTAAAATAAAGAGCAATATAAGGTGTGGGAGGATGAAAAACAAGCATGATGAAAAAAGGTACAAATAGTTTTGTGGGAAGAAGAAAATGTTTGTATGTCCCATTTAGGGGAAAAAATGACATGAATATGATGACAGAAAAGAATTGTTCTTATATATATATTTTTTTAGATTCTATTTTGATTAACATTTAGTCAACTTAAGAAGAACGATCTGGAATGATGTCACCTAACAGAATAGAGATTAAATGATTAATAGTAATAATTTCCAAGTATGGCAACATGATGACATGGATACTGAAAACTGCCCAGGACAAGAAGTTGGCACAGCAGGGTTTAACTCCCAGCCCAGGCACTAAGTGATGATTTGACCTTAAGCCAACCATTTAATCACTTGGTTTCCAAACTGTGTTGACTACAGAGTCCTAACACTTCAGTTCTTCTCTATATTTATACTAAGCAGCAGCTTCCTATAAAATCGAATTAAAGTTAATAATATGAATTCAATGCAAAATACACTGGGATGACCAAGCAATAGCTTGAGCTTTCAGGACATTCCCAAACCTATCTAAATAAGAAAACATTATTAATATTCAAACGATGAAACATTACAACCTATAAGTTATACATGACCACATGTTTAACAGGTAAGTTAACCTGAAATATTGTGGAGAAGTTAGAAAGGAATGGATGATGATTTCAGATTTTTCCAAGTCCCGTAGGATGGTAATTAGCTGGTGATTTTATGCATTTCCAGGGTTTTGTCTTTAAACATGTATGTTCAGGGTCTGTCTTTGTCAGCACATGGTGGGTGGCTTCACCTCTGGGCCTCAAAAGCAAGCTCACTGTATAAATGAGAACATCAACATACCAATGTACAGTGAGGAATGCAATAGGCATGAAGATCAAAGCACTGAGCAGGGTACATCTTTATAGATCAATGGAGATGGGAAGTCAAATTATGATCAAGATGTTGCTTGTTAAACACAGAATCAGAACAAGAGGAACTAATTAAATGATTCAGATGTTTGCTGTAATCAGTACCCTCCTCTTCTCACCTTCAAGTCACAGTGAGATGGACACTGCTTAAGTTGACTTGACTCCCGTTTCTTCATTTCCAGTGTTGACCAACCATCGCCCTCCCTCAGATTTACACACTTGCTACAAAATTCTCAAGTGCTCACGGTGAGGTCTTGCCTCACCCTCTGTGTTTTTGGTTGGTTTTGCAGATCTCCTCTCTGATTCATAGTGTACTGGCTTTATGCATTAACCTTCAGAGTCTTTATTGTCCTCATCACCAAGTTCTCGGTGGCCACTTTGCCATTGCCCCCAAGAATGGCCACACTCTGCTGAGTAACATTGATCACAATTAGGCTGTTGGTGAATGTTTCAAGCACCCAAACTCTGCCAGAACTGGAGAAGATATACGGAGGATCTAAAGCACGGTCTCTACCTACAGAGAGCTTGTAGGCAACAGGAAGGGAACACTGACACATAAAACATTTAAAGATCAAGACAGTATAAAATGAAGTCCTTTATACACAAACAATGAATCATGGAACACTACATCAAAAACTAATGATGTAATGGATGGTGATTAACATAACAATAAAAAATTTTTAAAAAATGAAGTCCTAAGCCACATAGTATAGAAAGAGAATAAGACAGTGGGAAGAATAAAATGCTAATTATCAGATACAGAGATACAGAGAGCAAAAAGCGAAAGAGAACTAAGAGGGCGGTGGTGTCAAGCATTCAGAGGAAATAGCACTTAAAATATAATAGACTTGGCACTATATATATGCATATGCACACTTATATAAAATTATATGTGCATTAATTATACATAATTATATATTATCATATAATTTTAATTAATTTAATTGATAATAGGTTGTATGATATATGTTATATAATATGTGCTGTGTATTATATACTATATATTCATTACAATATAGAAAGGGAAATGAATGAATTGGCTGAAATTGTGGTTAGTCACCATGATACAGCTCTTTTCTTCCCCTCCAGCAAGTGTTAGAGGTTGTCAAGGCTTCACGTGGTCTCTTTCCGGATCCTCTAGAAGAAGGAATCTCATTTGATATTTATTCAACATTCATAGAGCCACCTCCAACATTGGATACAGAAATGAAGGTAGGTTTCCTTCTGTCTCTTAATTCACCTTGTCTCAGCATTTTATTCTCTATGGGCAGGAGGGAAAAAAACAAATGCTCTTCCATTTTCTTTCCCTCTGATTTTTCCCAGTTCAGTATAAATATTTCTTTTAGGGTTGACTTGCTCGTGGGCCAGCTGAGGATGGCTCAGCAATTTCAATCTCTCCACTTCCACTTTCCTCAAAGTAAGCACTGATTAGCAGCACCATGACTTGATCTGTCCTGATGCTCATGAATAACAGAAATGCAGGATAACATCCAATCAAAATCTTCCAGATCAACATCATTCCTTGTAGAAAAGTACCCAGGGGAAGTTTTAGGTTACATATAAATCACTGAACGTTCCAGAAGTCACCTGAGTGTTCTTTATTTTTAATATTCCAGGGATTGGATCAAGAACAAGGCCCTGAGGAATCCCAGTCAGAAGCCAACACTTCCGACGTGGATCCTTTAGTGGGTTTCACCATCAAAGATATAAAAGCAGTTCTGGATCAAGTCACAGATGATATTTTAATTGGCATTCAGGTACTCAGCCTTGATAGTGTGCTCACTTATTTTATTATTACTGGTTAATTAGCCAACCTGAGCCTTAATGTCTGTAAACACTACCCACACTCCGCCAGCAAGAGTGATGCTTATGATGGAGGACTTCAATTTCACATCTCCCCGTAATTCACAGTTGAGTCATCTGAGACTCAATAAGATCACACGAAACAGGTTCCCCAACAGCACCTAGAGTAGGGTGTGTTGCCAGTTTCCACAATCATCCGTCATCAAAACCCAAAAAGTAAAACGGTAAAAACTTCATGCCCGTCATACTGTAAACATGGCTCATGCAAGAGTAAATTGAGTACCTTTCTAACAGCAAACACAGAAGATCAACCATAATTCTTAGGTAAGTCTTCCCACCAAATTTCTAAAGAGAGGCCTTCAAATCCTTGAACTCCCTCTCGGAGAGTTTGTTCCTTTTTATGTACCACTAATAGCTAAGCAATATATACCAAAGGCTGCCTGGAAATGGTGATGGGACAGCCATCCCGGTAGCAACTGCCACTCAGGGATCAGTCAGCTTAACTTTATGTCTAACCTTTTTTTCCTGTCAAAACAAAACAAAACAAAAACCCATCTCTACCTCAACACAAAGACTTGCATCATTTTTCAGGCAAAATGGTTAAATAAGTGAATTGCATACTTTAAGAAGATTTACAATTTCTTGTAGAAATGACCATGAATCAATAGAACAACAAACTACATGTTTAAAATATTAATGCATCTCAGGGAAAGATTTAATTGTTATCTGAACATAAGTTGATATATAAAAAGCACACTATATTAACAACTAATTTAGAAAGAGCAAAAGATTAGCTTGGCATAAGCATACCTTGTTACTTGTCTAATCATCAAACTTTAATGCACTATTTATATAACATTTAATGATTTGATACCAACAGAATCAGCCAAAGTCCTCAGCTTAATAAGGGGTGTTTAGTGTTTACCAGAAATAGTGGTAGAACACGTTTTACACAAAGCTTTATTGTTAACAATCCCATGAATGTAATAACTGGTTACTGTGTGGAAGGGCAGAGTGCAGTTGAATTAAACTGAGTTCAGAACATATCTCCTTTTTAGATTTGATAACATTTCATCTAAATATAGTTTATGTATAATCATGGCCCTGGGCTCCTTTGCCAACCGGCAGCTCTGAAATTATTGCTGAGGAACTACTAGACAGTAATAGAATTGTTTGCAGGCCCCCAAAATTGAAAACATCTTTACCAAGGCCATGTTCCATGTAGTGAGCAGTATATTTTTAACTGTTCATTGAATTTTTTTTTTTTTTACTGTTAGAGTTTGCAACATTTATACCACTACTCTATAACAGAAAGAATATGATTGCTGTATATGTGTGTTATTGTCCCTTTGGCCTAAAGCCAACCTTGCTGCGGCTGGAAGTTCATTAGCTTGTTCATCTAAATGCAATTAGGCATAGAAAGGACTTGGACCAGAGGTGGGGGATGCAGATCCTTTAGGTGCCACAATCATTTCCATTTTAAGTGGATTCATGGACATTAGTCTGGGCCAAATTACTGCCAATTTTTCAATAAAATGGCTTGGTGATGTGGATTTATACGATGTCTCAAGTTCTAGCAAACCCCTTTATGTCTTTTCTCTCAATAGTCCTGGTAAACTACATGAGAATGAGCCAGGCACTTCCCTGATAAATAAATTGAAAAATGATAGACACGGAAAGACTAAATCATTTATCCAGTGTTTCCAGGGTCAGGAACTGTTGAAAGACCCTGAATGGGAGCTGTGACCTGGATTCTCGTTCCAATCCCAGTGTTATCCGCAAAAACCACACAACCTCTAATATCACGACCAGACTACTTTGGACTTTAATACTCTGGTGGTATGGCACGATTTCAGTGTTTACCCTTGTGTCTTGGTCAAGTCCCAAGTTTAATTACTCTCTGCCTACCTAAATTTTTTCCCCTGTTTTAGATAGGTAAGTTATTTTCCCCTTCTAAACCCTGCCTTCCAATGTTGCTGGCTCTTAAAACTACAGCATCCCTGTTCAAAGGTAGCCACATGTCAGTGGTCAGTGTAGGAACACGCTGACTTGCTGTAGGACCATTTAATGAATTAGTTTTTGCAAGATGTTTTCAATTTTCCAATAGTTTTTTTTTTTCTCCTTTATTTAAGAGCCATGCTGTTATTATAATTTTTGGAGGAAAAGGCAGTAGAGAATTCATGTTTTGAATACAGTTTTTAGAGCTCCTTCTCCAGTGTGGTTTCAGGCATTTTTCCCTTTCTGTAATTCAGAAATTTCAGAGAATGTAGTGTGAATCTTTAAATTTTTTATGTTAATCCACTTACTTTCCCATTGACGAACTTTATAGTTCTAGAGATTTATTAAGAATGAAGTTATCTTGGCCCTGAGATATTAATTAAAATTATACTGAATAGAGCAAACATTTTAAGCTTATATAGTTTAGGTATTTTAATTTTAAAGATACATTCAAAATGAAATTATTTTGGCCCTGAGTTGTATAATAAAATTATACCCAATGGAGCAAACTTTAATATATTTAAAGAATTACGTTTCAGAAAAATATGAATACTAACACTACATTCTTACATTAAATGCTGGCTGTTGGCCCTAAGCAACAGGGTAAAATAATGTAAAAACCTTGAGGGAAGTTTGCCATCTTAGGACTATAGGTATTTTTAGGTCAACTTGAATTTCCAGGTTAGAAAAGCTGAGTGGGAGAATACCTCAAGGTAGTGGTCAGTGAGAGGCTATTGAACCCAGGTCATGGGTTTTCCATTCTTCCCTTAAAGGCAATAGAAACTTTTCCTATGCTAGTGGTTGGTGGGATAGCTAATCTGCTCAGCAGTGTTCCGAGGAATAACAAGGAGACATGGTAGACTAATGACAACCTCGTTCTTGTCCAGAGCAGGAGGCTTTTCGTCCAGGTGCTGCTGGTTGGGTCTGAACCGAAGTACTGATCACCATAGGCTAGAGATCTGAAATGTAGCTCTCCTGTCAGCACACAACGCTATTCGGCCTGCACCTTACCCTCACGAACCTTCTCCCACAAGCCCACACCTGTGTCGATGAATTTTGTCTCAGTGAAATACCAGAAAGGCCTCCAAGTTAATGTGCAAACACTGGTGACACCATGAAACAGAAGCTGGTAGATAATAGTAGCTGCGTCCTTAGTTGAAAGAAAGGAAATTATTAGTGGACATTGAACACATTAATTGAACGTGGGAAGAGTTAGCTGTTTAGTTAGAGTGGTGCTTCTCAATTCTTTGGAATTGTGACAAGATTATTTCTTCAAACCGTTTCAATTCCTCTATGGTCTAATAGTTTGCACGCCAGAAAGAAGCAAGAGTAACGTATTTTAAAAATCTTTCACAAGGCTGTATTACTGAAATATAACATTGGTGAATATATCAGAAAATTAAGAGTTGGAATTATGAATTTAAAAGTTAGCATATAATGTTAACATACTTAATTTTTAACTACTTAATTTTTCAGATAAGAACTAATCCCCAAAGTGGCTCAGGGACTTGTCCAAAGCTACATAACTAAATTAATCCCTATGTCTCCATCTCCTAGACCAATGTTTTTTCCACCTCTACTAAAACCATGACCAAGGGGATTAGTGATTCCTGAAAAATGACAGAGTTCCTTTGTAACCTGGAGGACGATGTTCATTCTTCCTTGCCTCCTCCACCCAACCACCAAGAAAGGAAAAATGAAAAAAATGAGAAGCCAGAGGCCAGAGTTTCATCTAGGGCTTGATAAAACTTGAGCCAGGGGCGCCTGGGTGACTCAGTTGGTTAAGCGTCGTATCCTTGATTTCAGCTCAGGTTAGGATCTTGGGGTGGTGAGATGGAGCCCCATGTCAGGTCCAGCAGGGAGTCTGCTTGAGATTCTCTCCCTCTCCCTCTGCCCCACCTCACGCATGCGTGCTCTCTCTCTCTAAAATAAATAAATCTTTAAAAAACAACAATGAAAAAAAACTTGAATCAAAAAGATGGGTACTCACATAAGGATCCAGAATTGTTGACACCAGTGTGATCTTTTCAGAAATATTGATTCTTACCATGAAGGTGAAACAAAATCTCATCAGATAAGGTAACCAGAGTGTACACTTCAAAACTATCTATTACAGTTACACTCATAAATAAATAAATAATAATGAAAATTTATATGTAGCCCAAAACAGTATTTGAGTTTTTAAATTTATTCTGTATAAATTGAAATAACAGAAGTTTCTCAAAATACAGTTACCCCGAAGACATCAAATTATGTTATAGACGTTAACATTCTAAACTTCAAATTGCTTATTAATAGTTATGTGTATAAACTACTCCTCATACACTCGTAAATGTTTTTTAAATCACCTAAACAAAACACCAGTTTTGCCACATCGCTCACCACTGGCTTCTCTATGCATAATTTTATTACCCATCATGAAAAAAAGGAAGACATTTCCGGGACTACTCATGTTCAGATAACGTGGAAGGATTTCTGGAATTTTGCAGGTAGCAATGTCAGCCCAGAGAATATCACTGCCAGAGGCTAAATGCTATCACAGCTGCGGCAAACACTAAAACCTGTCAGCAATCACGTACTTTTTTTCTACCCAAACTATACCGCAAAGTGGCATAATTCCAAGAGTTATAATGTCTGATGAATATTCTTAATTATGAGAATTGTTTTAATTGTGAGATTATTTGTGTTGTGATTTCACAACAGAAGTTTTTTGAGATCCCGTTTAGAATGTATTTACACAGGAGACAAAAACATCATTGCAAAGGGGTGGGGGGACACACAACACCGCACTAACTGAGCCCAGAGCAGTTATTCTGATTCGGTGCTTATTGGTAAAGTCCGTCTGAAAATACAGATAAATTATCCTATCTTCCAACACAAGGCTATGTGAAAAATGGCTGTCCAAATACCACTTCCTGTTCATAGCAGCCATGCTATACATCGGGAATGTGCAGAGAAATATGATAAAGTGTTATCACATCACTACAGGCTGAAACACGGCTCTGTCTGCAAAACAGGAAGGTGTGTGAGGGATAATGTCTGTCTTTAGGCACTATAGTATGTCAAAACCACAAAGACAATGTGCAGCAAAAGATAGCTCCATCATAACCACTTTTTTATGATTGTCTTCACAGACCGCGATAAACGAAAAGCTGCAAATACAGGAAGAGGCCTTTAATGCACGAATAGAAAAATTGAAAAAGGCCTGAGGACTCAGTACAAGGAGAGTGATGCTAAACTTCACAGAACCAAACACAACCAGCCAGAATAGTAGACTCTCCAGAGCAGCATATCTCCTTCATTTTGTTGGGAGAGGAAAACCAAGCCTCACATTTTATTATCCTAACTAATTAGAAAAGTATTGGCCCCCATTTTGCTATCTCCTGTCCCGTAACAGCCTCCAAATTTATGGCACTAAGTGTAATAAGAACATTTTGTACACAAGAGTTTGGAGAATTATATATAAAAATACAATTACTTTTACGATACCCCTTTGACATTTTGACTAATAAATGCTATTCATCTTCAGGGAGAGTGAAGCCAACATTTTTAAATAAGGAAAAATAATAATAATTTTATCCATATTGACCCAGTGAGCTGCCATATTACTGGAGCCCTGTGAACAGATACCACACTGCCAAGGATAAAACTTGCTAACAATAGCAATTAAAATGCATACACTATGGTTCCCCCCCCCTTAAATCACTTGGTTTTCTTATTTAAATGTTTCAGTGTGAAACTAATTTTCTGAAATTATATAATGCAGTTTGAAGCACTTTAATTTATTCTGTACTGCATTTGTTATTTCTAATCTTGTTACTCTCCCAGGAGAATACATGACCTATATAAAAAGAAGCAATGTATAAATGGTTATTAAAGACCAACCTATATATAGATTGTAAAAATCTTAAGTACAAATCAAACTCACAGAGCTCTTCAAATTAACCATTATATTGCAGTAGAATGATTGAAAACATCTCAAGCCTTTAAATACCTTTATTAAAATATGATTTTAGAAGAAAAATATCTATTTGCCAACTGATTGTTTCAGGTTGGATAAATTAAATTAATTACTAGCTAAGTCCTTTCCAAATTTCTTAACTTCAGAGTATTTGAGAATGGAGAGCATTACTAGGAAGGGGAGAGTTCCTTCCAGAAGTTTCCAGTTTAGGAGTGCCTGAGTGGCTCAGTCGGTTAAGCGTCTGCCTTCGGCTCAGGTCATGATCTCAGAGTCCTGAGATGGAGTCCCACATCAGGCTCCCTTCTTAGACTGCTTCTCCCTCACCTTCTGCCTGCTGTTCCCCCTGCTTATACTCTCTCTCTCTCTCTTTATCTCTCTGATAAATAAATAAATAAAATCCTTTTCTTTTTAATTTGAGTTGATAAAGGAATATACACACTCAGTTAAAGACAACAACAAAGTGTAGACAATGAAAAATAAATTTCACCGAAGCTGGGTACCCCCATTTCTCTCCCCATGAGGCAACCATGGCTTCCAGTAAATTCTTTTTTTTTAAGATTTTATTTATTTATTTGACAGAGAGAGAAAGAGAGCATAAGAGGGGGAGCTGCAGAGGGAGAGGGAGAAGCAGACTCCCCACTGAGCAGGGACCCCAATGCAGGGCTCGATCCCAGGACCCTAGGATCATGACCTGAGCTGAAGGCAGCCATTCAACTGAGTGAGTCACCCAGGCACCCCCCAGTAAATTCTTGGAGAAGTATTTTTTATCCATTTAAATAATTGGATGCTTGTATAGAGTGATCTTTTTATTTTTAACATAATTTGCATTGTTCTTTACATTGCTCCTTTCATCAAATATTTTGGAGATAATTCCCTATCAATGCATTTTAACGACCATACAGTATTTCATTTTATCAATTCCATAACTTTTTTAACTAGTCCTATTGATGAACTTTTTATTGCTTCCAGTAATTTACTATCACAACGCTACATTGCCCTTTTTATGAACATGTATGATTATACCTGTAGGATGAATTCCTAGGAAGGGAAATTTCTAGGTCAAATTTAGTGCCTTTCAAAGATATTTCACCAACAGTGAAATGAGAATACCTATCTCTCTTTACATTGTTACCAACAAGCACTGGCCAACTTTTTATCTTTGGTATTCTGATAAGAAGAACATAATGTCACACTGTTGTGTTAATTTGCTTTTATCTTCTTACTCCACACAGATTGAGCAATGTTTATATGTTTATAAACAAATGCGTGTGTGTGTGTGTGTGTGTGTGTGGTTAATCCTCCTAATAACCTTAAGGCAGAGAAAGATAGGTATTATTAGCCTCATGTATGATTGTACCTGTTATGGAGCCTGAAGCTTAGAGAAATTATTAACTTGAACCAAGTTGCACAATTAGTAATTGATGGATCAGGGCTTTAAACCCAGGTCTGACCTATTTTATAGACGAGGAAACTGGAACACAGAAAAATTTTAGGTACTTTTCCCATGATCGCACAGCCAGTAAGTGGTAGAAACAGGTTTTGAACTGAGGTATCTATGATCATAAAACCCACATTCTTCACCTTTATCTTCACTGAGCTATCTCATTGTCAATATGAAACAAAGTGAAAACTGGTCTTTCTTTTTTGTTATTGGTTATAATAAAGGAACACACTATTGTTAGCATATTAAGTATTCAGAAAAGTTATGCAAGAAAGGAAAGTATAACTCTGCTCCTTTCATTCATTCATTTATTCATTATCCAGTATATAGCATTGAGTACCTACTATGTACCAGGGCACTGAGTAGGGAGCCAAACAGACATGGTCTCTGTCCTAATGATCTAGTAGGGGAAATAGTTAATACTAACTGTGATAAGGACAAGCTTTGAGGAATTATGAGAGTATTGAACAAAGGAGTCTGGGAGGTCACGACATGTCCCACTGGTTTTGACATTTGGGCTAGGAACCGAGGGGTACCTAGAATTAACTAGACAGAAGAAGGTGAAGGAAGAGGAAATTCAGACAGTGCAAAGTCCCTGGGACACAAGGAGAGGCTGAACAATTTAGACACAGTCAAAGCTTTCGCAGGGTCCCATAGACCACATTACAGAATTTCATTTTTAAGCTAATAGCAATGGAAACTTGTTGATAAATTTTAAATAGCAATTGACATCAGATTCATATTTTTTAAAATGTCATCTCCCTGGTGCTAGGCCTTCTATCCATGGAGACAAGGAAAATAGTATTTTCATAAAAGGGTTCCTACTGCTAATGATGCTAAGCTCGACTTCTTAGCAATTCCTACGAGTGAGAGAAATAAAGAAAAATTTTGACTTTTTGAAGTCACAAGGTTCACCTACTCGAAGCAGTCTTTGACACAGAGGCAGCCTTCTGAAGAGCCAATTAAAAACCAATACCAACCTATTACTTAGACAAGCAGCAATCTTTCTCTTGCATCCACAGTAAGATATCATTCTTCCATCTGCAGGAATAATTTGGGGCACTTTTTTCCTCACCTCCATGATAAGTTTCAAAGGGAAAATATATTCATTATGTTATGAACAAGCCACAGACTGCCACAATTTCAGGTATTTGTAGGCACTGTTGAGCCTAAATATAGCTGTGGAGTCATTTTTCCAAAATCCGAATATAAAGCCCCTATTTCTATCCTCCATTTGATTGGAACCATTCAACCATCCTGGTAGATAATAAGTTTGCATGTTCTTAGATTGCATTTCATTATGCTTCAGTTGCCCTAGAGAATAAACGTGCTCCTTTTCCCAACAATTGTAGAGGAGAAATACTTCTGACATCTCAAATTTCAGAGAGCCTCAGGAAGACGTCCCTCTTCTGGACATCAAAGTCTTTTTTTTTTTTCCTGGACATTGATTTGTTAAACAAGAGAAGTCAGTACTCCTTTGTGGCAACCAAAATACCTATTAATTTAAGTTTCCCAAGCAAAAAGTAATCTAACTCAAAATAATACCATCTTGTTGGAATTCAAATTCCAAAACAAAGAAAGAATACTCAAAATCTCTTTTGTTTTTAGGATCCCTCCTTTTTTCATGAAAGTACCAGCAGTGGAGATTGGCTTATCTTTCCTCTTGGTTTGAGTCACCAAAGAGTTTTGTGTTATTTTACTTAATTTTTAGCTTCAAAGAATGTTCAGTGCAGATGTCTCCAACGGTCATTTGATGTTTGTTTGTTCTTTTGAATATATTCAGGGCACTTCTAGCTAGGACAAAGGAAATAAGACAGATAAGGTCCTTGACTTGCTGGAGTTCATGGAATTGATAAAGTTTATAATCTAGAAGCAGATAATAAACAAGGGAAGAAATAAGAGGATCTTAGATAACAATAAATCATGCTAATAATTAATACAAAGCCATGGGATAGAAGGTTCCGGGGTGTGGGAGAGCTACTTTTACCTGCGGTGCTCTGAGAACTCTGCTTGGAAGGGGTGGCTTTCAAGCTGAGACCAGGGTAGGAGAAACCAGCCATGACCCCCCAGGGAACATCTGTTCCAGGCAGTGAGGGTAGCAAGTAAAGTGACTTGCCAAGTAGAACCTCTGATCACACAAAGCAGCTCTCAGGGAAGACAGGTGTACCCACGTCTCACTTCTGGGAAGTACCTGGCTGCTCTGCGACCTCAGACCCTCGTATTCCGAATCTAGTACCTTTTCCACTCTGTCACATTGCCATGGTCATATTGCCTTATCTAAAAAATATATACGTAATTACAACCACAAATACTTATTGGGATAGCCCAAAACCCAAATAAGCCCATCTACTTGAAAGAAATCTTGGTCCAAATCTCTCTTGCAAAAGAATTTCAAACAAATTATGTAGATACTCTACTCCAAAAGACGAGGAGCATAACTGCCATCATTATGTGTGGGCTGTGCATAGTGACTTTTTTCTAAGAATACAGTATGTAGAGAGCACCTTACAGTTAAGAGACCTGACAAATGCTACTTCCTCCATATAATCAATATCAACATCAATAGTCAAAAATCATGTCGATGGCATATACACTTGATATGAGTTGATGAAAATAGTACTTTCCTCCCCAAAACCCATAACCCTAGACTAATCATGAGAAAAACATCAGGCAAATTCCAGTAGAAGAGCCTACAACATACCGGATCAGTAGTACTCAAAACTGTCAAGGTCAGGGGTGCCTGCTCAGTCAGTTAAGCATCTGCCTTCGGCTCAGGTCATGATCCCAGGGTCCTGGGATCGAGCCCCAGATTGCATCAGGCTCCCTGCTCAGCGGGGAGTCTGTTTTCCTTCTCCCTCTGCCCCTCCCCCTCCATTCCTGCTCTGACTCTCACTTTCTCTCTCAAATAAATAAATAAAATCTTAAAAAAAAAAAAAAACATTAAGGTCATCAAAAACAAGGAAAGTGTGAGAAAATGTCATAGCCAGAGGGAGCTTAAGGACACATGACAACTAATAAAATGTGGAATCCTGGATGTGATTCTGAAACAGAAAAAGGGTATCTAAAGAAATACAAATATGAACTTTACTTAATAAAAATATATCAATATTGGTTCATTAACTGTACCAAATGTGCCACACTAATGCAAGACTAATAATAACAGTAATAATTAGTAATAATAGGAGAAACTGTGGGGAGGGAGGGAAACAGTATACTGGAAGTCTCTGTACTATCTGATCAATTTTTCTGTATATCAAACTTTTAAAAAATCATGTATTAACTTAAAGAATCTCAGTCAAAACAAAATTAGAAGGAAAGATGCCCCTAGTTAAATTTCACCACTGTTGTAGTGACATCTCCTTCCTAGTGACACATGAAAAATAAGATGTAGCCATCTTGCAAACTAGCAGGAAAAAGAAATGCTCATAAAGAAGGTCAAACTGATAAATCCCATTTTTAGAGAAATTGCAAACATCCTCAGTCTTGGGCCTAAACTTACCTTCTCAGTTCTGTGGTAGATTTTGATACTTTCTAAAAACGTGCATTACTCATAAAAGCAGAGGGTATATGGGTTCCTTTTAATACCCAACTCTGCAATATAACATATAATATGGTCTATCAGCTAACCTTCAATAAAAACATCAACTATTTATAGAATGGTCCCAGTCTCTCAAGCTGTTCTCAAAGAGGTCAATTTCCTCTAGATGCTACTAAGACTTCTCTCAATGAGCATTCCTTGACTTATATAACATAGGCATAATATGGAAAATGCTGTTTTTAAATAGAGAGAGGATAGATGATAGATTAGATAGATGAAACATAAGTGATATCCAACAACTTGAAATCGGGCATGGCCATGATTTCTTGCCATTATGTCACACACAGAAAAAGGCTAAAAAAGCCTGGATATTAATTTTTTTTATCAAATATCAATCTCAAAATAAAAAAAAGGAGGGGGAAGCCCCTGTTCATATCCTGATGAAATTTTATATGAATGTATTGTCAATACATGACCTTTCTAAAACCAAGTTTTAAATTCAACCAGAATAAAAGTGCTCATCTTCCGACCCTAGACAGAAGTTAATCCTACAGTGATCAACAAAATGTTTCTGCCTTTTATTTCCTTATCTTTTTCTGCATAATAACTGATACTATTATTTTTCATGAACCTTATCCATTCCCCTTTTCAGTTGTTACTGGGTTTCATGGGTTAGGATATAGTTAACGTTTGTGCTGAAATTCAAAATGAAACAATAAGAAGTGTTGTCACTCTACCTTGCCAGATCCAGAACTTGTTGCATCTGCTTAAGAAATGTAACTGAGTTTGTTTCTCAGAGTCAAAAACTAATGATGTATTGTATAGTGACTAACATAACATAATAAAATAAAATTTAAGAAAATTAAAAAATTTTAAAAATGTTAAAGAAATGTAACTGAGTGATTGGACAAACGTTATGACCCACAGGATTCAATTTTCAAATAGTAGGACCACAGGACCATGGTGCTGAAGGTCTTGAACATCATCTAATTCAACCCTGTCACAATGAAGAAAGTGAGCCCTAACAAGTGAAAACTTGGTGATTATAGTTAATTTGTGGCAGGATCCAAACTAGAATACAGATCATTCATTCATTCATTCAAACCTCCTTATGTTCAACACATGTTTAATAAGTATCTTCTGGGGGTAAGAAGTGACACTGAGCACATATAAGCTAAGACAGGCATAACTGCTGACCTCATGGAGTTTATAGTCTATCAGGAGAGGTAGATTTTAATCAATCACACAAGCAATTATAAAAGCATAACTGTAATGGATGCTATAAAAAAAAAAGATAAACTCCTGCAGTGAGAGCTTATTTAGAGGATTATGAGCAAATCAAGGAAGGTTCCACTGGGAGAGTCACATTTGAAAGATCAGTAGGCACTAATGAGGCAAAGAGGGGAGAAAAGAGTTCTCAGACCAAGGGAACAGCAAGTGTGAAGTCTCTGTGAAAAGAGAACACAGGAAGTAGAGACTATGAAAAGCAGCGGGTGTGGCCTGGGCCTCGAAAATGAGTGGGAGCATTTTCCAAATCTGAAAATGCTTAGGTAAGTGGAAATTGGATTATGCAGAGCCTTGTATGTCAGGATAAAGAGTTTTGTCTTTGTCTTAAATACAATGAGGAGTTATTGAAAGGTTTCAAGAGATTTGGAGGTGGTTGGTGAAGGACAAGCCCATTTGCGCTATGCCAAGATGATTCTAATTGCAGTAGGGAGAATGGAGAAGAGACCAGGGAGGATGGGGTCACCCAGCGGGGAGACTTTGCCAGCCTGGTGCTCCATTACACTACATACGTGCATACGTGTCAGAAGCCGTCCACCAGAATCCACTCTCCCAGAATGGTAGGTCTCCATTTCCCAGGTCACGTGGCAGTCGGATATGACCATGTAACTAAGCTGCAGCCAGTGAAATGTGAATAGAAGTGAAGTGGGCTTCTTGGAGGGTGTTGCTCAAGACCAAACAATACCTCTCCTTGTTCTCTCTTCCGCCTTTCTGCTGGATGGCTATGAGGACAGTGACATTTTGAAGGTAATAGAGCAACTGTCTGCCTAGGTTCCTAAATGCCCCCACCGCAGGAGACACTTCCCAACCTAGATCATGTGTCCAGACTGTCTTATGAGGCAGAAATGAGCTACCACTTCTTAGGATGACTTCATTCTGGGGTCTATCTGTTACAGCAATTTAGCGTGCCCTAATTAACTCAGTGAATATGTCTGTCTGTGTTTGCGCCGATGTACTGTGTCTCATATGGGTCAATGTCTATAAACTGGGAAAACAACTAGCAAATTCATTAGCTAGGGACCTGCTTTAGTTTTATTACATAAGGTAATTACTTCTCAGTTTATATAAGCCCACGGCCCCTCCTAGACTGACATTCTATGAAATAATTGACTGAGCCTTACAAGTGTGATGAATTGCACACTCAGGAATTTCCCATGAGAGGACACACCTTAAATAGTTTCTAGTTTAAGCAAGGCCAGTAAATTTTTAAATATCTATGGTTAGTTAGGGATTATTCTACTATAATAAGAAAAGTATAAATAAGACTCTAAATTATTAATTTGCTAATAGTTTTTCCTTTCAGCCAAGGTTATTTCCTGAGCTGAAATACTCTTTAATTCGCTAAAAGTTATTTAGTAGGGTGCCTGGGTGGCTCAGTTGGTTAAGCGACTGCCTTCGGCTCAGGTCAAGATCCTGGAGTCCTGAGATCAAGTCCCACATCGTGGTCTCTGCTCAGCAGGGAGTCTGCTTCTCCCTCTGCCCTTCCCCCCTCTCATGCTCTCTCTCTCATTCTCTCGCTTAAATAAATAAATAAATAAATAAATAAATAAATAAATAAATAAAAGTTATTTACTAAATACTTCTACAGGAACCTCACTAAGGCCCACATTAGAGCAAATATTGATATGTTGGATGCTATCAATATTAACTATATTTATTCCTAAAAACCAATCTGTGTTTCTGAAGTATTATTCTGGTTTGGATAGTCTACAAGTTAAAATAAAAGACACGCTCAGATCATAGACAGAGTTTGGAATAGAAAATTTGAGATTCTGTCAGAAAAAAAAGAATGGCTGTTGGGTGGGAAACTCCATGTCTACTCCATCTCCACAACACCTCACACTTCAGGATGTCCTACCATGCTCGGCATTTTCCAATTCCAAATTTAGAGAGACAGAGAGAGAGAGAGATTTTTTTCCTCCTTTTCCAGGATTATGCTACTGGTGCTGATTATTATCTCTGGGTGGGTGTGGTTTTTAAAATGTTTGCCATAGAAGAAGCTAAATGCATTCCAACATGTCTATTAAAAATAGGTAGAAATTGTTGAAACCAAACCTTTTCAGCTCTTAAGGTACTGGATTCATATTGAATTATTATTACCATTTCCTTTCCGCTGAAATTTTGATGACATGGTCATCATTCATTCAACCAAGTGTGGCCATTTCAGATTCAGTTAAGTGTCTTTATTCAAGGTGTCCTCATAGTCTCCTTTATTTGTTAGAACTATTTCAAAATGAATAGCCAGATGAATCACCAGAGCATTGCAAAGCAAAACTCATGTGTCAGGACTGAACTGAGGAAACAGAACAAACAAAAAGATGAGGCAATTATAGACTTGGGAAATTGTTTATGATATAATATTGAATAAAAAAGGAAAAATCTATCATTTAATATGAAATGCGTGTTGTGGAGAAAATCTGATAGGCAAAGAAAAAGCATTCAAAAAAATGGGGGTTATCTTGTGGCGGTAAGATTACAGGCGATTCTTAAATTTTTTGCTGTAGTTTCCATTCATTTTATATTAACTATTTTTTAACTAGTAAGAAATAAGCACTGCTTCTAATAGGTTTAAGCTATCCCCTAGCCTGCACTGTTATTGCCCTTTTGCCGGCTTCTGGGCCAACCCCCTGGAAGAGGGGCAGAGTTGGGGCAGGCATGGAGTCTCTCTACAGCAACCATTAGAAGGCAGCAGGTACCATTTGGACCAGGGCAAGCACAGAGAGCTGCCCCAAATTGCTACTGTTCTAAAAATGCTCCCAGGCTTAACATTAGCAAGCCTATGACAGTGGGTAAGTGGACACATTGACTATGTAGTAGTCAGATAACTTCTAGAGCTGGATTCCATGGAGCATTCTGTCGGAAGGAACTGCCTAAAGGCGGGCATGTTGCATAACCCCACTGTGCCTCTGGTTTATTGTTTATAAAATGCCTGACAATAGGTAAAAGGAGGTGACATTGAAAAGCCTTTTCCTAAAACTCCCTGATTTTAAAAAACTAGGAACACAGCATGTTAAAGAATGTCTCATTTTGGCTTAAAATTGAAAGACCAGATGTATTCCCATTTAAGCCAAGAACGAGACAAGGGTAGTAAGCAATGAAGTAATCATATGAAGACCTGTCTAATATCTGTCTCCCAGTCCAGGCTATAGCTCTAGGAGGGCAGGGACCGTGCTCTTTCTCCAACATCTAGCACCGTGCCTAGCAGAGTAGGTATTTCATGAATATTTTGAGGAGGGAGAGCAGAAAGCAAGCAGACACACTGGCTGGCTGGCTGGCTGTTTTCACCACCGGTATTGAGCTTTTCCTACCACTACAATAAGACAACATACGGAAATTAAAAGTATAATTAACACAAAGCTAAAATTATTATTGTTTTTAGATCATATGCTTATCTACTGAAAACCCATGAGAAAAACTATTCTAAAAAATAAGAAATCGGCTTAAAATGAATATTAAAAATAGATTTTCTATAAATTAGTAAGGATTCCAAAATACAATGGAAAAAATCTCTTATAGCAGTAACACACATACCAAGTACTTCAGGTAAAAGTAGGAAATGTAAAGGACCTGGCTGAAGAAAAATATAAGACTCTCCTACAGGGCGTTTTGCTAGATGCAATGTTTAAATATAGTAGAGATGTCTTTTTAAGTGTAATTTCACTGAAAATCTCAGGGTCTGTAATTGCGAATGCTAGTCTGCGATCAACATGAATGCTGAAAGAATAAAAAAGGGCGAAGGCTTTCCAATTTAAAAACGTGACAAACCTAAAATATTTTTAAGTATGATGTTAGTGGAAAAAATAGCCATCAAATTAATAATTTTTTTTACAGTGAAATTTCCCTGGGTGGCCGAGTCTATGAATTTAGAGTCACTCAGTCCTGAGATCCATTCTTAAATCTGCCCCCTGCAGATAAAAGCAGTGTCAGCTGCCTCAGCCTCAGCTCACTCATCTCTAAAATGGGGATAAAAAGAACTCTATTTTCACAGGCCAATGGGAAAATAAAGAAATCTATAAGAAATGATGATGAGACAATAAATTGAGGGACAATGTTTATTTGTTACATATTCATATTCTGTATATTACATCTTACAGAGTATATCAACAGGTTAAAGCATTAAATGCAAGTGCAAATGTTAAAACTACAGAATAGCTAAAAAAAAGTATAAGTGATTCTTTTCCTAATCTTGTGATGGGGAAGGCTTTAACAAATAAAAGCAATGAAACAATGTCACAAAGAACAGGCAAAAAGGATCATTTTAACTACAGAAAAATTTTGAAATGCTCCGTGTAAAAGAAAATTCACTGTAAGTAAAAAGAAAAAGAAAAGAAATAAAAAGAAAAAATAAATAAAAGTACTTTCAGCAAGACAAATGACAGATACGGAGTTAACAACTTTAATATATTAACAGCTCTTTAAAATCAATACAAAGAGGGCGCCTGGGTGGCTCAGTTGGTTAAGCAACTGCCTTCGGCTCAGGTCATGATCCTGGAGTCCCGGGATCGAGTCTCGCATCAGGCTCCCTGCTCAGCAGGGAGTCTGCTTCTCCCTCTCCCGCTCCCCCCTCTTGTGCTCTCTCTCTCTCTCTCAAATAAAAAAAAAATTTTTTTTAAATCAATACAAAGAATGCTAACAACTCAGTAGAAAAATTGCAAAGGATCTGATCAACTAATTCACAAATTAGAGAATTAAAGAATAAATGCAAATTGTCAGAATAATGAAAAAGTGTTTAATTTCATCAGTTCTAGAATTTCAAAATGCTATATATTTGATATATTTAGAGTCAAAGAAATCCATAAAGAGAAATGCAGAAATGAAAGCATTTTGTGTACCATTTATGCCAGAAATTGCCTAAAATTGACTCAAATATATGAAGCATTGTGAAACTCCCATTTAACCCTGGTGTGTTAAGGAGTACTTCAAAAATTTTAATGAGATATTGGAACTCAGTTTTGATAACTTGCAGTACGCCATTTGCTCATTCTCTCTGCCACCTGTTGTTCTCTACTTTTCTAACACGGCGCATGTAGCTTTCAGACCTGACCATGTCCACATCATAAATATCAAGATGGATGAGCAAGAACTAATTGGATGATGAAAGATCCCTGAGGAAACAGTAGAGAGATCTAGTTCTGGGTCTTGCTTTCTTACCACGAACTGTGAGCCAGACCATGGAAGAAGCACATCACTTGTCCAAATGTTAAGATGATTATTAAATCAGTGTTTCTCCTAGTGATGTCTAAAATTCCTGCGCCTCACTTCATCCCTTCAGAATCAGAAGGCAGGACCTGGAAATTGGCATTTTTAACAAGCACCTCAATTAATACTTAGGGACTTTCTAGGCGCCTGGGTGGCTCAGTCGTTAAGCGTCTGCCTTCGGCTCAGGTCATGGTCCCAGGGTCCTGGGATCAAGCCCCACATCAGGCTCCCTCCTCGGCTGGAAGCCTGCTTCTCCCTCTCCCACTGCCCCTGCTGTGTTCTCTCTCTCGCTGTGTCTCTCTCTCTGTCAAATAAATAAATAAAATCTTTTAAAAAATACTTAGGGACTTTCAAGTTTGAAAATCACTGTAATGGCAGACCACCCAGTCCCCTCTAATGCCCCAAATTGGATATTCTGAAGGGGAAAAAAAATGCATGCTGAATAACAGCCCCACTCTGTACATCCCAAGAGCTTGACACCCACCTCAATTCTCAGATCCTTGTTATATTTGAGTTGATGTCTCTTTAGGTTTGTTCTCCCAGCCCCATGCATCAAATTACACTCATCGAAGCTGCCAGTCTTCAGAAGTGCTTTCAGAAGGCACATAAAATCAACCCTGACTCCTTATGATTCAGACATTTAATCACACCATAAACTTAATGGAATCCAATTTGAATGTAGACACCTCAACAGCTACATTGTATTGAATTCACAGCCTTCATAAAATGTGGGTCTCAAAATGAATCACCAGCTTAATGAAAAGTTCAGAGGAGAATGCCGCCCTCTCATTGGTCACTGTCCTGGGTCTTCAGTTGCCAGGAAAAGGACTGAAGCTGTCAACACAACACCGTAGTCCAGGCAACCAGCCATGCCACTGGGAACTTTTCAACACTTGAAAAAAAATAAAAGTTACCATAGAAATTTTCAGATGCTCTTTAGATTGTTTGGACAGCCCGTGATTTATAACAGTAATGATGCCAGGGTCAGACTTCACCTGTCAGTTTAGGACCTCCCTTCATGAACAGCCCAGAAATGGGTTGCTTCTGGGGTTCTCCAGACTCTTGCCTGATTGCCATCATAGTGTGTTCCTCCAGTGGTGCGTGTTCTCTGGGTAAGAAGAAAGGGATACTATGTTTCCAAGAGTCCAACAATTCATTACGTAAAACAACAGGAAATAAAAATATGGCTGGTCCTCCAAACATCCAGATGTGGTCTCAATGATGTTTAGCATCTGCTAGGTGAAGACGTCTGAGTGATCGATTGTGAGCTTTCCAACCAGATGCTTAACCATAGTGGCAACTCAACTTTGAACTGAAACTGAATAAGGTTTGCAGTTATTACAGAACTATCTGTGTGAGCTCTTTATATTGGGAATGTCTTCTCACATTAGCTTTTCTACCTTGGGTAGGGTGGCTTTGCCTGAAAGAACTTCAGGATCTGCAGAACCACTGAGATCAACCTTCTCAATTGTGCTTTCTCTTCTTTAAGCTTTAGTTGTCATTGCTAAGATAAGTAGAAGGGAGACCAAATCCTTTCTTAATTTTTTCTGAGGACAGCTGATCAAATCTACCCTCGTCTTAAGAAGTTATTTACCTGAAGTAGGAACCTTGTCCATAAGGGAAGGAGGCAGGGCTCTCAAAATGTCTTGTAAACTTTCTGAGTCTAATATGCTGAACTGCAAATTTAATCCACTGAAGTGGTTTCATGCAAACACTCCTCTCAAATTCCTTTTGTACAAAATCTTGATGCATAATGTATAGAGTCTGAAAATGGATTAAGCTACATTTGGAGATGGTTTGAGTGTTTTTTTTTTTAAGCAAGCAAAAACAAGCGATTTTTTATTGTTGCCTTGTTTAACCCTTCCTGCTCGAGCAATCACACATAGATTGTGTCTTCTCAAAGCTGCCTTCCACACAATGTCTCTTGGTTGTTGTTTGTTTTTTTTTCCTGTCAAAAAGTTTGAAATGTAAGAAGTTTTAATTAGAAATGTAAAGAGTGAATTAGACTCATTTCCCGACTCAAGCAAGCAAATAGACCGGTAAAACCTTCTGATTTACTTCTGGAAGATAATTTAGCAACCGAGTAAGCAAATGAGTGGAATCTTACTGAATAAAATGTCTCCAGGTATTCCTGGATCTTAACTACCCTGAGGACTGTGGCCATAGATGGAATGCTGGGTCTGTATGTTGTTGGAAGACGGTGTGGTAAATGCTCAGAGACACATGTCCACCAGTGCCAGTCAGGGCCCAAATGGTGGAAAAGGAGACAGCCAGGGGGAATTGCCGAAGCTTTGAAAGGAATCACAGATACTAGGAATCTCACACACTTCAATGAGTCAATACGTTTGTAATGCTCTGTTTCATCATTTGCTTATTTTTACATATCGTTTGAATATTATGTAAATTGTACTGAAAAGAGAATTATGGCTAGAATGAGATTTGGGCTGAAGCCGTGAGTTTGACCCAATGTAGTTGTGTGACCTTAAAACCACTTGCTCTTTCTGGGTTCCATTTCATCATCTGTCAAATAAGGAGAACCACCCTCCCTCTAGCTGCCCACCTGCATCTGGGCCATTGGGAGAGCAAATGAGATAGGTGGGAAAGTACTTTGTCAAGTCTCCAGCCTTGTGGACATGGCTGAATTATCCTCTGTTTTGGGTTAACTACTGTCTTCTGAGAAAATGGTGGCATCCTTGGCTCTTCTGCCATATCCTTCTTCACCAGCTTCTCCAAATCCAAGTGTGAAAAGAACAGGTGGTTCTCAGACTTGCAGCTGCTGAACAGCTGGCCACTCCGGGGGCTCCGCATCCTGGGTCCCAATAGGAGTTTTTATGCTTGCACAAGGCTCCACCCATGACTCTTAAAAACGTGGCTTCAGATCAATACAGAGAACCAACACCCCCCCAAACCCGACATTTCCTGCCGTCCCCATTCTGAATCCTCGCCTGGACCCACCTTGTTCCTGACCTCATGACTAGCCTTTCTGCTATTATTTACCTTGCCTCTCCTGCTTCCAGACCATTCCAGTTATCTGGTTTGGGCCTTTCGAATCTCTTCTCCATCGTGATTCAAATGATTCATTTACTCACACTCCCTTTACCTTGTGCCCAGCACCTGACACCCCAGGCCAAGAATGGGACACAGAAAAAGAGCAGGTTTTATTGGCAGGTGTAAAAATTGAGATGCGCCTCCCAAAATAGGCCATGTAAAGGTTTCTGCCAGCACTACAAACATTTTCTCTTTTGGACCTACAGACTCAGAACAACTGGACAATTTCAAATTCTGTGGGGGAAGACAACAGAGGAAAAAGGATAGTTTTTTCCCCAATTCACCTCCTCTTCCTACTTTAAATGTTAACACACACTAGCATATGAGAAAACACAGAGGAATCATATCCTGTTTGTGCTTCTCCATATAGAACTTGATTTGTTGGATGCAGTGTCGAATGGGAAGGGAAGACTAATTTAAATTCAAATTCATTCCCCATGACTTCACAATAATATGGACTTCACTAAACATTTTTTTTTAAATTTCTACAATGTAGTAAGAGCAAGACAATGCCTGTCTTGTTCATTGGAATATTTTTAGGACCCAGCACGCAGAAGGTGTTTAAAAAATATTTGTTGCCTGAACGAATACATAAGAAGAAAAAACAAAGTAATATTTGAAAGATTTCTTATTATCTGATGCTGATAGAGAGTAAAGTTAATGATTTAGAGAACAAGTATCCAGCAGTACAGCTCGCTAATACCTTTTAAAATGTGTTGATACTCATAAATCCAAAATAAACGACTGGTAAAATCACTTAAGAAGAAATAATACCCATTTAATCAGGCTTCCAGAGGAAAGTCTCAGGAAAAAACTGAGAATATCAAGAATTATTAAATCCCTTCCAATTCAATCACTGACCGATCACAGACACGCCGCATGTCCCTCTGCCCGCAGGGCTGTCACATTCGGCAGTCCTGTTCAGCCCTTCGTTATAAAACTCCCAAATTACAGACACCTCCTGGAGCCAGAGGGAAAGGCTTTGGATCAGCTGCAAAGCGTAAGTCCTCTTAGAGGTCTACCCAGCACGCTTTTCCACATTCCACAGAGGGATCTTCAATCAAGGGGGAGAAATTGAACACATCACCCACATCCTAAAGCCAGCATCTTCAAAGTCTTACACACGGCTTTAGCTTCAAGTCAAAGGGCTCTTCCTCTGGCAAATAAAATTCAAAATACTGTGAAATGCCAGTCTGTACTTTATAATCCTGTTGAAGTTTTTGGAATTTAACAGTGTTCTGGTACCTTCCATTCCATCCTGGATTTTACCGCTTAGTCTGCTAATGAGAGTTACTTTACCTTTCTCAGAGTTTGATTAAGGTCCTGAGGGTGGTAGTAAAATGGATCCATCTTTTTGTTACAAACTCAATTAGCAGAAGTTGGAATTGCTCTCTTCAACAAAGTTAAATAAATTGTTAATGAGAAATTTACCTTCACTTGATTCGTTAGTTGCCTTATTAGCTTGGAGTCAACACTATTAAAGGAGAAGATGTTTATTAAAGCTTAAGGTGTTTGCTGGATTGAATGTTAAAAAGAAGATGGCAGGATAGCAATGCGACTGCCTGCTTCCAAAACCCAGAGGGGTTTCCATGATCCATCCAAAATGAGCAAATTTGAGCTTTCATTTGGGGTCTCCTCATCAGGGAAAAAGAGATGTATCTGATAGGTAAAAGTGCCACACACCTATGGGTAGCATCTAAAGCTTCTCTTTTTGGCCACTGTGATGAGATGGTTTTCTAAGCTGAATAGACACTGGCCTGAAGGAAGGCCACTCAGTTGCAAGTGAGTCTGAACACCTTTCCTCCTCTGGTAAGGAGGGAACTAAAACATGTTGGAGGAGCTCATCAAGGGGACATGACCACTCATTGACCTGTGAATGGGACCCAGACAATCAAAGTTTCCTCAATCCCTCCCCTGTCCTTGGAAGGAACATTCTACCCACCGTCCCCACACTGGGAGCCAGTTTCAAGGAAGTAGCCTTGAGAGAGCAATGTGTTGTTGAGACCATCTGGACAGTGTATGTGAGTGAACCCAGCTAAGACCTCTATATAAACGTTGAAGATTCTGGCAGGGGGTACAGAGATCTACTTATTTTGCAACTTGCCAAGACAAGCCTCATATGTAAATTCCCTTGTTTATTAAACCTTCCACCTACCAAGCTGGAGTGGTCTACCACCTTCTTGATTCTCTCCTTGCCCTTCTTGTATGGGAGCCAGTTTTCAAACCACCACCCCACCATAAATGTCAGGGGCATAGGAGAAGGAAGCTATTTACTCAAGGCTATTTACAAGCAGATCTTAAAACCACCTATCCAAAGAAAACCATAATGTCTCCCTGATGTGACATTTCTAAATCCCTCACCTTGATAACCAAGACCAGCTCTACGCATAGTTGTGAGGTCAGTCATTGTTGTTTTCAGCCCCTTTTCCATTTCCTTCTTAAAAATGCTCCCCTACACCCTCACCATGTAGCCCCTCTGCTAGAATCTGCAGGCTGGTTTGCTCTAGTCCATCTCAATGCCTTCATGGTCATTGGATGGCCCTGCAGAGGCTGACAAGCTAAATGGTGTCATTTCCCAGAGTGGCCTACAGCTTAGGTTCCACACGAGACCTAGCTTCAACCAAGCGGACACTCCCCCAGGAAATATGGAAGTAGACTTCGAAGTGGAGGCCATACTCTTCTACTTCTTCTAGCCAGTAAGTGTGGAGACATATGGGAAATCTAACAAAGGCCCCGGGGTCCAGACCCTAGCCCTGCGGTTACTGAGAGGCAAGCCAAGAAGGGCATCTGTTTTGTTGCTGTGGGCTGGGACAGACACAGTGAGGTACAAGAGCCAGCTGTTGAAGAGGTAACTTTCTTCTTTACCCACTGGATCGTGGCAGCAGCTGCCTCTGGGCGTCAGTTCAGAGGTGTTGTTCTAGAGTGTGATTCCTGGAAAGTCTGCTGAAAGCCTTTCCCCCAGCTTTTCTCGGGGTTTTTGTAAACTCCTTATTCCTGGTTTGAAATCCATTTCTGCTAAAAATAGCTAGACTGAATTCTGTTACCTGTAACTAAACTCCAACAAAGATGCTTCTTTCCTACATAAACAACCAAGTGCCTTAATGCTGGCCCCCCAACTTCTCAGATGAAATGAGTTGATAAATTAATTCACAATAACGTAGTGAGTAACTACTAAAGTAATTTCTTTTACATACTTGCCTCAACCCAAGCCAAAAGATTCTAATGGTGAATTTCCAAACATGAGTCGTTTACAGTGCTGATGGGAATTTTTTGTTCCTAGATGGGGAGGCAAAGGTTTTTTAAACTGTAAAGTAGCTGTTGCTAGTTGTTAATGATGACAGAGATGATAATGATAGTGGTGATGTCTAAAAGCGTGAGAGCGCAAATCTAACTTGTGAGGCTCACTCGGCTGATATCCCCAACCTCCCCTACACCCACTCAATCCTCTAACCAGGGCAGGAAACACCATGGTCACCACCAGCTTCTCACCCCTCGCCGCAGACCTCTCAGAGGGAGTGCTCTGTGAAGTCATGACCATCCTAAGAGAGAGAACACATGCATCAGAAGAGGATGAACAAGAATCTCCCCGAAAGTCAAGAACATACTCTCAGAGAGAAGACAAAGACTCAGGCAGGTGAAGAACGGGCATTAGGGTGGAGAGATGATTGATGATGTTTGTCTGCACAGCCACAGAACTTTCTGGAACAGCCAGTCTGTAGAGACGCTCTCCCTACACTTATGGAGCCCATGGTACCGGGGAAAATAGGGACTGCCACTTTTGATCATTTTCTGTGCCTCAGACTTTCCTCCATTAATTTCATTCACTCAACAAACACTTTGCTTGTGTTTTTGTTGTTATTGTAGATACTGGTGAATAAATTTGATTTCCTAATCCTTTATAGGGGGAGCCAGATGTGACACCAACCAAATATGACACTCACACGGACTTTTCTCAATTATAGTTGAGGCCAGTACTACAAAGAAAAACCATAGTACACTGCCTGATGCTGGAAGGGGAGTTGGCATAACTAAGTTCATGGGACACTTTCCAGAAGAAAAGCCATTCCAGCTGAATCTTAGGGGCTGAGCACAACTTAGGTTGAGGGAACAGCACAAGCAAAGGCCCTGAGGTTGGAGGGAGCATAAACCAAGGAGGTACACATTATTATCCCCACTTTACACAGGAAGCAACAGAGACGTAGAGAGATTAGGTAACTCCCTAAGCTTATGCAGAACGTGGGGCGGTAGGAACCCAAAGATAGCCTCCTTACATATAATCCAGCTTCCATGAGAGGCAGAGACAAAAATACCAGGCAGGCTTTAAAAACAATTATCAGGAGACCCTCTCAAGCCCTTCAAGGCCACCCCTCCTCTTGAAGGAGCTGAGGACAGATTTTCATTTTCTCACTCGACTGGGCTCGAGACTAAATTAAATGAAAAACCTGCTATTTCAGACGCAAAAGTCCTGGGTGCTTTTCAGGAATGAAACCATCTTCCCTCCTCCCCGGGGCCTTTCATACCATTATGGTGCAGTCCCAAGCTATCAATGATAGTAAAAAAACGGGGCTTTGCGGTAGAGGAAAGAGGCTATTCACACTGCTCCTGATTTCTATAAAAGAAAGATCTTTTGATCTTTGAAACAGCCAAAAGGGTAGTTTGATCTTCCTCAAACTCATTTATTTTAGATTCTTGCAAATTTCTTTTCTGTAGGTTTACTTCCTTAGAAAACTCAATATTCAATTGAACAGTGACTTTTATATATTGAAATGCAATATTGAATAGCTGAAGCCTAATAAATGCCATCCTGGCCATATAGGATATTTTAAAAATCATAAAAGGGCCGATTGAGCGCGATCCAGGCAAAGATGACAAAGCGAATTCAATGCTTCTTTTGAAAATGAGTCATGGTCAGAAATACTCACTTTGACCAAAAGCATTTCTTTGAATGCCAGAGGTAAATTTGCTCACTTTCATTTTCTGCCTGGATTTCAAGTCGGCCCTGCAGAACTGAACAAAATCAACTCCGAGAGGCCCTGGCAGCTGTCCCAGATGTAAATGTGAACAGGATCGTGAGGTTGGGCCTATTCCCTTCAATGTCTCATTTTCAAATTATGTAGATGATATTCGAATAGGAATTGATCACACTTTGTATATTTTTTCAGGGAGGAGTAAATCATTGCTATTTTCTGCTGCTTTAACATACCCCAGGACCACCCTTTCTTTTACGTAGGCAAAGGATGTTTTATTATCATGAGCCTCCAAAGTACTGGCAAAGGGAGAGTCTGACATATGTTCCCAGTCATGGGGTACTCGGGGGAGGACAGGCACAACATACTCAATCGATTAGCCAAAAGGAACAGCCTTTGATGTCAGGGAACCTTTCCAAATTTCATTTAAGACTCAAACAATCTGTGGGAAATCAAAGTTCTCAATCAGAACCTCTGCCCCACTCCTCTGGGTGCAGCCGTGGCAGGAGGAACTTTTGTTTTAACTATTTGTAGATGATGAGTCAGCCTGAGGATGTGTCCGTCCCATGGCCCTTTCGACATTGGGCTCGTCAAGAAGACGGATAACTTCATTCTCCACTTTCTTTTTGTCACGTGCGCTTTTTCCCTCTTGCGTGTATGTTTCAGGAAAATGCACATTAGCACTGCCGGAGAGTCCGTTGTGCAGAAGGCCCTCCTCAGTGTGACCTTCTTAGGTCCGATTGTGTAAAGTATTACAGGAATGCCCTACATTTTGCAGACTCGCAGTGTCAGCCGAAAGGCGGATCTGAATCGGGGGAGGAACCAGGCCCAGGCGAAACAGGATGGCCCATGAAATGGGAATGATAACCATCGGGAAGGAGGTGAGGGAGAAAAAGGACAACTCAAAGATGCATGGAAGACTCTGGCTTTCACTCTCAGAAATAGCAAAGTCAAGAGGAGGATCCGAATGTGGTGTCCGTTTAGAGATCGATTTTGAATAAATTTGATTTTACGTGGTTCTTTGGATATCCAGCCAGAACTGTGGAATCTCAGGCACTGCCTATGAGCCTGGATTACTTTGGTATTCAGAGGCGGAAGTTTCTCCTATAAACAAGAACATGAGAACTTTCCAGAAGGAGATTCCTGAACCTTCACCTGCTCTGCACTTGGTCAGACCACATCCAGGATACCACACCACCTTCAGTATGGAAATTACAAGAAGGTAACACGTCTAGACAGCAGTTAACACCCTAGAGATGTTTAGCGCAAGAAAGGATGACTTAGAGAAGATAACACCAAAGATCTGTCATGTGAGGAGGGATTTGATGGGCCCTTTTCTAGGAGGGATTGTCCGTGGGAGTTACTGGGGGTGGGAAGATAATCTTCACAATTACAGAAATCCCAAGTAATGCCTTGCTAAAGTAGTAGGTTTCCTATCATCCTTCCTATCCTTTGAAGATTGCCTTCACCTGGAAGGGAAGTTGTTGAAGAACGAACTCGCACATTCCTGGATAATATCGAAACTGTAAGGGACCCTCAGTTGTCCACATGTCAGTATACCCAACTGTCCATGGGGTATAAGAAAATCCTGAAAATCTCCCTTAGGGCTTGCTGCCCTACCTGCAATTAGACACTTTCCTTATGGTGTCAGGACTTCAAGAAAGATCTTTGGGAGCTGATTACAAAAGTGGCTTCAGTATCTCAGTCTTTTGATTTGAGTCATTTTCCATCTTGAGACAATCAAAAACAATTCCTACAGAAGAAAGCTTCTCTTGATTCAGCAATCCCATTCTGGGTATATATCCAAGGGAAATAAAATCAGTATCTTGAAGAAGTAGCTGCACTCCCATGTTCATTGCAGCATTGTTCCCAGTAGCCAAGATAAGGAAAACAATCTAGGTTCTGTTGACGGATGAATGGATAAAGAAACCATGATATAGATGGATTAGGTATCAATAGATACATAGGTATACAAATAATGAAATATTATTCAACCATAAAAAAGGAAAGGAAAGCCTTCCATTTGTGATAACATGAATGAACCTGGAGGACATTATGCTAAGTGAAATAGGTCTGACACAGAATGACAAATATAATCTCACTTAAGTGTGCAACAGAACAGTTGAACTCCTAGAACTCAGGATTAGAATGGTGCAGGGGCTGGGGGTAGGGGAAAGGGAGAGATGTACAACTTGCAGTTATAAGATGATTAAGTTCTGGGGAGCTAATGTACAGCATGGTGATTAGAGTTAATGATGTGGTAGTGGAGACTTGAAATTTGCTAGGAGAGTGGATCTTAAGTGTTCTCATAACCAAAAATATTTAAAAAAAGAAGTATCTACGTGAGGTGATGGACATGTTAATTACCTCATTTGCATTATCATTTCACAATGCATACGAATATCAAACTATCACATTGTACACCTTAAACATATACGATTTTATTTGTCAGTTATACCTCCATAAAGCTAGAAAGAAATAAGAGAAAGTTTCTCTTAGGGGTGGGTAAACTATCCACAGCTTGAAAAACAATGGTTGATAGTTAATGTCCATGAAAGAACTTGAAATAGAGGATACCAAGCAGCTCAAGGACAAAATTCGGAGCCGAGCTAACTGGATATGCATAAACAAGCCCACACCTCTTCCTAGGGCTGTTAGTTCTCCGATTTGGGGAAAGGAACTATTTTTTTTTCTTAGAAACAAATGGGGGGCTTCCTTTCATTTCCTTAGAGAACATTTTAAGACAAATTAACAAGAGAAACAAAACAATACCTGGATTTCTCGTCACTCACAGATAGGGTTCTTACAATCCAAGGGCTAGACATAAGTTAACATGTTCCAAGAGAAACATAAGATATAAAACAGGTAATTTCATTCAGGGCATGGTAATAAAAATCAAAGACAAAACGGCACCACCCACGTCTCAGAACAGGCACGTGCTCTGCATCCAGGCGAACACTGGTTTGAGTAACACTAGTGTGACAAGATTGCCTTTGTCACTCAGTTAGCGCCTCTTGTCTCCTTTTATTCACTTTGCTGCTTTCCGGTTGTAATTTTATCAGGAGATTGAATCAAGCTGTAGACTTCTTATGGAATAACACCCCCAGACACTCACCTAAGAGTAGTTTGGGCAAAGTTGCCAGTGCCAGAAATAAAAAAATGTTGGAATTGAAAGAGAAGTAGAACCAAATGGAAATCTGTAAATGGCAGAGAGGCTGCCCACCTAATTAGAGTGGCGGGGGGGAGGAGAATAATTTGCGAGGCAAGATTCTCAATACCACAAGAAAAATGGAGGAACTTGGCTTCAAATAAGTAGGACCCACTCTCCTAACAGCATTTTTCCCATGCCTCTGCCATCCTCGGTAAGACGGACCATCTGCTAATTGCTCATCGGCGAGAGTGTGTCACCAAGCAGAATGGGTTCATTGGCACAGCTATTTGTTGTACTCATTAATTCTAGGATAAAGTGAAAGAAAACCCTTCCAATACAGAAATCAACACTGATCTCAGTGGCTGCCACCCTGACATATCCAAAGATCTTCTAGGAAAGCAAGAGAGAAAGCAGCAACAAATTTGCAAAGCAAAAACATAATTTTGCTAAGCACCATTTGTGAACTAAGCAACAGGGTACAGTTTGGGGGAAATGTTCACTGATAATAAACCAAAAGCTAGATATTTGTTCCCTGAAACCCTTCTCCCCAAACTTGCTATCAGTAAAATGCTATCAAAACAAGCAAGGAAAAATACATTCCTATTTCAATTTCTATTTCAATGCAAAATACAGCTCTCAAAATGTCAGTTTCATCTAGCCTGGCCTTTCCAAGGGTGTGTATAGTTAAACTTCAATGATTTGGAGTGTTTGGAGGAGGCTCTTTAATTGAATTTTCAGGTTAGCTGGGGGTGAGGCAGAAACCTTTTTTTCCTCTTTTGGTTCCATTAGGAATCAGTATAAGATACTGATGGAATGAAGATGGTTTTCTTAGAAATCCAAAAGCCTAGACCGGTGGACAATTTCTTGGGAAGTCATATGCAAGAAACTCCCACAAAAGAAAATACCTAATGCTTCATTGTCAAATGTCCTTGTGTCCTGAGCTCTTAGGCAGGCCTCTCGGATAGGGTCAACTGGAACCCATGCCCTAGCTCAGGACTTCTGGGTCCTCTCCCTGCCCATCTGCCTAAACCCTAATCTTATCATTAGGACATCACAGGACAAAAGGACCTTGCTAAGTCCCATGTGGAAGTGAGCCCTAAACTTTGTTACTTCAGCCTCATGAAGGGAGGAAACAGACCTTGCTTCTTACTTATAAATATAGTTCATAGAAAAACTAAATTTCACTTAATGGGCAGTTTTATGTCTTTTGCTAATTGCAATTTTGTTATATGCAGGTGACAATTTGCAGGTCGCTTCTCCATATCTTTACCAGGTTCAGGGAGTGTAACACCACCTTCATCTCTGTGATTACTATCATCATAAATAAGACTTTTCTAACACATTTGGTTACCCAAAAGACCGGTACATCCATGCTTACTATAGGGAGATGTAAAAGAAAAGGCCAGTTCAGTGGTGAGTGGGCAGTGGTGTATTGATCTAAATCATCCAAAACATCCTCCTAAAACCCTTCAAGGTTCTAAGAAGATAAGCAAAATTAATTTAATTCTAAAATAAGAATACTTTCAAAAATTAACACATTGCTAAGAAAAAAACACATTTTTGTTTACATTATAATAGTCAAATAGATTTTTATGTGACATATGAATATTTCACATATAATTGAGGCACTTATACAAACAATGGGTAAGGAATATACATTTCATGTAAAACTTGTGGTTTTAGGTTTTTTAAATTTAATAGGAATTAAATCTTACTCTCATTATTTTAAGATTTTGCAGTTTGTATCTTGAATTTGGTGACAATGAACAGTCATCTCTAATATAGTTGAAGCTGCAGCCTTGTTCAGGAAAACAACTCCCAAATATAACACTTCGAATGGAAAATATTGTCCATTATACAGTGATGAGCCCAATCATCCAGTTTCCAGGAATATGTTTTGCCAAAGAGCTAGGACTGAATCTGTGCCTCCCTGCTTTAATTACTTATATGCATCCATGAATCAGGGACAGAGAGCAGTTGATATATATTGTGTACATTGCCTATGGTAAACAATTACCATAGGGAGCTTCACTGGCCCTTCATCAAAGGCTTCTAGGAAAGAGAGATGTTTCTATCTTTCCATCCACAGAACCCATTCCATGGGTGGAGCCGCCACAGCACTCAGAGACCAGCATCCACCAACCATGAAGTCCAAATGGCCTGCAACTGCTTTTGATTCTCCAGCCCCGGAAGGGGGCAGAAAGTGGTCTCCAAGGAGAATATGAAGGCCTTTGTCTGCCCATTGCTGGGCATGAAGCTCATTCAGATTCAGTTCTGAGGCCCTGCTTCTATAGGCTCAGAAGCTTTGTGCTCCTTTGAGATCAGAGAGCACCCTCCCAGCCCCCAGTGCATTCAGTCTCCCACAGTTCAGCCCAGAAGACCAATAGGTAAGGTTGGGACATGTGGTCGAATCTGTGCAAAACTGTCACCACTCCTAGAAGGAGAATGCCAGGCATGTGCTCAGCTCCAATACGAACCAGGGCACATCCTAGAGGATGACACTGGACTTGGGGAAAATAAGTCAAAAACATGCTGGTTTTCTTGGTTCCCAATTGAACACCTAAGACAAATTACATGGATGTAAAACACATATGAAGAAGTGAAAGCATAAGACAAAGCCACAAAGGAACAAAAAGCACTAATGTCAATAATAAAAATACCATGGTATTTTGTTTTCCACTGAATTAGTCAGAACTCTATCAGTCGTTGGTGACTGACCGAAATGCAACTCAAACCAGTTGTAACCAAAAAGGGAGTTAATCTATCAGTTCATACATTTAGAAATTCGAGGAATCCGGTGCTGAATCCATGTAGTCAATGATGTCTTTATCATGCCTTCATTCTATCACCATCTCTTAGGTGTGGTTGTTCTGTCATGGCTTCAATGATCTCTCCACAAGTCCCCAAAAAACCAGTTGTTCCATCCTTGTTTCTATTGCTTGTAACTGTCAAAGGAAAAAGAGACCCTCTCTTACCTAAGAGTTTTACCAGGAGTCCCAGGGTTACCAGCTTGAGCTGAGTGCCCATCCCTAAGCTTGGCCCAGCACCTGGGGGATGGAATATGCTTATGAGGCCTACTCCTGTTCCCAAGATGGGGGCAGCCCAACCTACAGGACACTAATCAAAAGTGGGAAAGGGAACAGTTCCCCAAGGGAGAAGCAGAGAGGTAAAGGCAAAGTAAGGGAAAAAGGATTTCTGGTTTCATTTTATTTTGTTTTGACAAACAACAAACAACCACATTAGTTCCCAAGACTCAGATGGTATTATGAAGAATGAACTTGGAAAGATCCAAAATTCTCTGGCACCTCTTGGGGCCCTCTGTGGCATTTGTTTTTGAACTCAAGGATCCAAGAACTACAATCAGAAGACACAATGTGCATCAGTTATTCATTTGACAACTGTTTATTTAGTGCCATCCCAGAGCTAGGTACTGGGGATACAATGGCAAGCAAGAAATCCGCATGCGGTAAGAGGTGGGTGGGGAGTGTTAACAGTGCTTGCTTAACCAGTGTTCATCAGGGGACAGACACTGTGATCAACTTATGTACTTTTAAGGGTGTTATGGGAGCCCAAAGGAAGAAATCCTCGCTTAGACTTGGGGGACCACAGAAGGCTTCTAGAGGAAGTGAAATCAAAGCTGACATTTGAAAAATGGGTAGGAGTTTAGCTAGTTAAAGGGAGAAGTCAAGTAGTTCAATCAAAGGAAGTAGCACATGCAAAGTCCCCCAAACAAGAAAAAGTACAGTGTTTTAAAGGAACAGAGAGACTTACATAAAACCAAATCATTTATTAATATAAATACCCTCAAGGGCCAAAACTGTGTCTTACTCAACTCACTTTGGGATCTCCAGCAGGTCATTTGAATCCTCTGGGTCTCCTTCACAAAGTTGTAATAAGGATCAAAAGTAATAATGTATGTGAGCGACTTTGTGGGTTTTAACTCCTCTACAACTGTAAGGTACATGTAGAGAACTAAAAGAAACACACAGAATCATAAAATCCTGAGTGATTACGAAAGACGATTGGCTCTACAGAAGTGGGCTTCTCAAGAAAAACATGCCACAGCTTTACGATGTCTGTTTGGCCACTAAGGCCTCCTCTTACTCCCTGGGGGTTTAGTCTATACTATCGTTAGTAGATATATATCCCAGTGTCTGAAAACTATGAAGCCTGGGATCACATGTTCTCTTCATCAGCAGCCAGAAATATCACAAGAGGGAGTGGGCAGCACGGAAGAGTGTGCTCCCTAAGAGAAACAATGGAAGTGCTCAAAAAATGTGGGTTTGATGCAATATCGTGAAAGCATCACTGACAGGATAAAGGGATCCTGGGATTTTAAAAGGAAAGGAAGAGAAAGTTCGTTTGCTAATGTTCTAAGAGTAAAATCGATGAAAAAGATGTACTTGGAAGATACCTGAAAGGGGAAAAAAACCAAACAAAACAAAACTACAAGGCATGAAGTGATTTCAGCAGGTCACAAACTATGAGAAGAAGTACAGGAAATGGTGTGGGGACTTGTACTCTTAAAACGTCAACATAAGGTATGTTTAAATTGTAACCTAGGCCAGAGAGTCATGAATAATCAGTTTGTCTTGGAGAATTCTGGAATTATAAACAAAAGGATACAAAGCATTGCCCAAGGTAAATATTGACATGACTGAAGAGGAACTAGAAAAACTTTTAATGAAGCCAAAAATACTGCATCTGGGGAAGATGTTTCACATTCTTATAATAAACACTCAGATACAAGAAGTTTAAGGACGACGGGAAAGAATGATTGTCCAGGAGGTTGAAAAATTGACTTAGAACAAAGGCTTTTTCCAATTTAAAACAGTAATACTATAAAAGCATAAGCACTCATTTTTATAGCCATGTTATTTCTTAAAATAAAGATAATTCTTTCTGCCAAACACCTATTTGCCCCAAAGACGAGAGGATTAGTATTCAAATCCTGAAAGAGCCACCCAATTTATGGGTGGCAGATGTGCGGTGGCTTCTTTCTCAACTCCCAGCTGCCCCAGGGTCAGGTGGTCTGGGAAGACCCTCCTTGCCGAGGCCCAGGGCCCCAACCCTACCCTGACCAACCTTCTCCTCAGCTCATCCCCATCAAGGAGAGCAAGGGAAGGACTTTCCTCATTCCTCCAGGTTCCTACCTTCCTTCCTTCCAGAGGATGTTCAGGTAGGGTAACCTGAAACTTAGAATAAACAGAAGCCCATTATTGCTGCTTAGTGGGAGCCAGTGAAGGATCTTGTCAGCAGAACAGCACCATGGCAACCAGATCTTCAAAGCGTTTTTTAAAAATACAAGTCAAATTTCATCTGGAAACATCCCAATTACCCAATTAGACTAAGCTGCAAAGTCTTTTTAGAATAATCTCAGATCATAAGTGAGTGAATAGCTCAAACCCAAACCATCACTTTCTGATACTCAGAAAATCCAAGTTGTGGGTACTGTATTCTGGGAGGAAGACAGTCCTTTATTAGCAGGAGAAATGAAGACAGTCTGCATTTCCACAGGGTTCTCAATGCTAACATAATACATAACTATAGCCCGTTGGGAGCCATGAGATTCTGGTTTTATTTTTCTCACCTTACAGTTGGGAAAACTAAGGAACTATAAGTAGTCTCATCCCCAACGGGACACAGAACGAGGCTGGGGTGTGGTGAATCTGGCGTTCTCTTGCTTTGTGTGTGCGTGCATGTGTGTGTGTAGCAGCAAGGAGTTGGTGGAATCAGGCCCCAAGCTCTGTAGATTCCACCTCTGAGACATCTCTACCTTTCATCCCTTCTCCCCACCTTTCCCTTTGCCCGTCGGACGTTCAGTGTTGACAGCCTGGACCGATGCAATCTTCCCGCATTGCTCCTGGTCATGCCTATGAATGCACAGGTCAGATCATGGGCTCCCCTATGCTCAAAGGATCAAAGCTTCCCTGGAGCCTGAAAAAAAAAAGTTCACTGTGCTAAGGATGGCAGTCAAGGTCTCCTCGATGTCACAGATTAATAGAATTAAAAGAATTGTCCGCTACACCCTCCCCCACCACCCAGCACACCATGAGTCACCAACACTCTATTATACCTGAGATGTTCTCTGTCAGCCTAGAATTAACTTATCTACCTTGGCTTCTTATCACTCACCCCTCAAGGCCCAGGCCCAGACCATGAAGTGTCTCCCTAATCCCTTGCAGGTGTATTGCTAAGACCTGAGAGACGCTTGCACACGCCAGGCTCAGTGCAAAAGCATTTTCCATGCACTGTCTCATTTCATCCTTACAACTATCCTATAGGATGGATACGCCTGGTGATCCCATCTCATGGATGAGAAAACAGAAGCATGGAGACGAGAGGCAAGGTGGCTGTCCAGAGCACCTGCAGTCCCTCGGCTGTGTTCTCCCTCTTTGGGGGTAACGTTTGCTCTGCATGCCTACTCTACTTTGACCCTCAAAGGGAGCACGTCTACTTTGCTCTCCGCTTTTTGAAAGGGGCGAGGCACTGTGCAGAGAGCCAAGCCTCTCCGGGCCCCAGAAATGGAGATAATAACTGACTATATGGTATTGTTTTCTAAGGACCACATGAGCTACTGCATTACGAGGAAACACTTGGAACTATGCCTGGCACACAGCAGGTACTGGATGAATGGCAGATATTAATTGATTAGCTCCTGTTTCTCCAACAAGAATTGGAGCTCCTCCTTCCATCTTATCTTGGTATTCCTCAAACCTCCGAGCCGAATGGAGTGCTCTGCATAAGGGGGGCACTAGGTAAATAGCTATTCAAATATTCACGGAATTTGTCATTATGAATGGATACAATGTATCCATCTATCCTCTTCTCAGCACCCTTAAAATGAAACCCAAGGTCTCCACCCCCCCCACCAGGCGCTCTCCCCTCTGGCATCGGACTACTCGCCCCACCTCATTTCCTCCTTTCTCCCTCTCCCTCCATCACTTCAACCACCCTGTGACCACCTCGCCCTTCCTCAAATACGCCTAACATATTCCTGTCTCAGAGGCTCCGCTATAACCTCTCCCTTACTCAGCTACATTTTTCTTGGAACTTGACAGTTCCTTACAAGTCTCTCTATGCATGTATTATCTGCCCTCACCATTAGAATGGCAGCTCCACGAGGCCATCAGCTTCGTCTGCTTCCCTGCTGTGTTCCCAGTGCCCAGACAGCGAGTGGCACAGAGCACATGTTTAGTAATGACTGAATGAATGCACGGATGAACAAGTGAATCTCCGAACCCCACAACAATGTTGAAAGGTACACGCCATTTTACAGATTAAAAACAAAAAAACTAAACAAAGATGCAGAGATATTAAGTAATTTTCCCAGAGGCACACATTTAATAAGAGGCAACGCTGACATTTTACCCACATCTCTCTGATTCCAAAATTCATTCCAGTGTCTCCTGATCTTAAGGCACTCAGGTGCCACCTTCAAGAGATTTGCCACCTTCCACATAACATCTGAACTAATATTTACCTTGCATTTTTATTTAAGTCACTTATATCTTATGCAAATAATTTTATTTTAAAAGAAAAGCAATCATTCCCATGGAATAAATCACTCTGAAATAGATGTGTATCCATTAAAATTCAAAATACTCATCAGTGTATTTTGAAGCGGGGATAGGCCTGCTGCATTTGAAAACACAGAGCCTGCCTCTTTCTGCATACTCCTGGGGCTGGTCTTGACCCCCACCGCCCGGGGCTCAGCCTCCTCTACACCCCACAATCTGTACGCTCAGTTCTCGCTCACTCAGCCTCCTGTTCACAAATCATTCTTCTCTTTCATGGGACATTCCTCATTGAGAGAAAGCCAGAAAGAAGCCTTTAAAATATACACCCACGGGGCACCTGAATGGCTCAGCCATTAGGCGTCTGCTTTCGGCTCAGGTCATGATCCCAGGGTCCTGGGATCGAGCCCCGCATCAGGCTCCCTGCTCCACGGGAAGTCTGCTTCTCCCTCTCCCACTCCCGCTGCTTATGTTCCCTCTCTTGCTGTGTCTCTCTCTGTCAAATAAATAAAATATTTTTTAAAATAAATAAATAAACAAATAAAATACACACACACACCCCCTGCGTGGGAAATTCAGAAGAGCCCATGAACCCTCCAGCTCCCCAAATGAAAGCAAAAGCAAGATGCAGGAGGTGGGAAGAGAGAAATTAATTGAAAACTTGAGGTTGTCAAGCCACACTGAGGAAAATCTCTCTGAGTTAAAGATCGGGGACATAATCAAGGAAAGTGGCTTCTGTAAAAGCTTGATTGGTTGATCGAAATCTCTAGTCATCCCGAAAATAATTGCCTGGAAGAAAGCACCGAGTGACCTGTCTGCTTGGGAAGGAGCATCCGCGCCGACAGCAGCCGGCCCTCCTCCAGTCGTCCTCCTCTTCTGCCCATTGGGGCCCTAACCAGGATGCACTGAATCTGCTTAAGGAGGCATAGCGCCTCATTATTTTCTGCTCCGACATGCATGCATATTTCTCATGGATGTTAATGCTCAACAACGTAGAGGAAGTGTTTGTGCTTTTTGTTTCTGCAGCTTTTTCATCTCTGTGTCAGTGTTTATAAATATTCAGTCTGTATTCCTCTTGGCACAGCGGGAGGCAAAAGGAAGAGGGCCTCGGGCCTGCTGAGGGTGAAGCTCCTGGAAACAGTCCGGTGCCGGGGCGCTCCTCTGAGTCCCCAGAACGTCCTCCCAAGAGGGGCTTCCTCTGCCTGCACCTGCTTCCATCCCTTCTTCCTGGCACCAGGGTGCCATCAAAAACACAGATATGACCACAATTTCTTTTAGGCGAAAAGCCTTCTGTATGCTCTCCCGCCGGTGGAAGAAAACTCTGTGGTCCTCAGTGCCATGTGCAAGGCCTTTCAGGATCTAGCCCTACCTCTTCTGAGCTCTTCTCCCAAATCATTCCTGCACCAACTCAGAGCCCTTCCTGTTCTCTCACACCTCTGCGCCTGCCTGGGTTGTTCTGACAAGGCCCACTTACCTCCTCTCCTCACACCCCTTGTCCACCTTGGAAACTCCTTTTCATCCTGTAAGACTCTGCTCTGTGAAGCCTTCTTTTACCAACCCCATGCCCAAGTCCACTGACCCGCAGAAGAGAGATGCCCAGAGCCTTAGAGAAATGTCCCCCCATTGGGGCCCTAGCCCTGTGTCCAAGGCAGGTTCATCCTCCACCTACCTCCTTAAGGAAGTCTTCCCTGATTTTTTTTTTTTTAACTCAGCCCACACAGATCTCCAACTTTCCTGAGTTTTTATGTTATTTAAATCTATGACACACATCTGAACACTTTTCTTCTACCACGATTTGAAGTCATGCCAAAAGTTCTGACCAAGTCATTCTCTTCCAGGAATCTGTCCTGAGGAAATAATCAAAAAGTTGATTAAAGATTTATGAACACAGATTCATTGCATCATTTTTTATAATTACCAAAAAAAGGGTGGGGGGAGAACAACCTAAGTGTATAACAGTGGGAGGTGGTTATATAAAATATAACCATACGGCCATTAAAAATATTTTGAAGAATATATAAGGACATGGAAAAATGCCCATGAAATAATGTTAACTTAAGAAGTAGAATCTAAAGTTGCATGTAAAATGTGATCCCATGGACGCCTGGGTGGCTCAGTCATTAAGCATCTGCCTTCAGCTCAGGTCATGGTCCCAGGGTCATGGGATCCAGTCCCACATCAGGCTCCTTGCTCTGCGGGAAGCCTGCTTCTCCTTCTCCCACTCCCCCTGCTTGTGTTCTCTCTCTTGCTGTGTCTCTCTCTGTCAAATAAATAAGTAAAAATCTTTAAAAAAAAATTAAAAAATAAAATAAATAAAATGTGACCCCAGGTTTATAAAAGATTATATACATCTCTTTTAATATAGAGGTGGAATATCAGGATGAGGAGTAGCATGGATCCAGAACTGGGCTGCCTGGGGAAGTTTCATCCTTTGGTCTTGGGAATATTACTTAGCCACTCTTTCCTTTTCCACAACTCTGGGATAATAATAGCACCCTCAGGTAGGGTTACTATGCTGATTAAATTAGTTAACGTATGTGAAATGTGTGAAATTACTCCTGGCACTTCACAGGTGCTATATACATATCAGTCATCTTTGTTCTTATCCACTGAAAAAATCTGCCCTTTCTGGATGATGGAACCGTCAGTGATTTTTATTTTTGCCTTTACATTTCTCTATTCTTTTTTTCCCCCCAAATCACCTATGACTTTATAGTCATTTTTTTAAAGATTGATTTATTTATTTTTAAGATTTTATTTATTCATTTGAGAGGGAGAGAGAGAGAGCACAGAGCACAGGAGCAGGGGGAGGGACAAAGGGAGAAGCAGACTTGCCACTGAGCAGGGAACCCGACCCAGGGCTCCATCCCAGGATGCTGGGATCATGACCTGAGCCCAAGGCAGACGTTTAACCAACTGGGCCACCCAGGTGCCCTAAGATTTATTTATTTTAGAGAGAGAGAGTACAAGCAGGGGGAGGGAGAGAGGAAAAGGGAGAGAATCTCCAGCAGACTCCTCACTGAGTGCGGAGCCCGATGTGGGGCTTGGTCCCAGGACCCTGAGCCGAAATCAAGAGTCAGACACTTAGCCGACTGAGCCACCCAGGCATCCCAGTCATTTTTTAATCTGAAAAATACATGATGTTTTTAAAGAATAAAACTCCATTCAAAACCTATGTTATTCTTGACTCCTAGGGTTCATGGATCTTTTCCTTCTCTCCCTTCCTTCCTTCCTTCCTTCCTTCCTTCCTTCCTTCCTTCCTTCCTTCCTTCCTTCCT
>NW_023270244.1:3723282-3813915 GCF_011800145.1 Mirounga leonina
CCTTCCTTCCTTCCTTCCTTCCTTCCTTCCTTCCTTCCTTCCTTCCTAAGAGATAGAGATAGAATGTGCCATCAACCAATCTACATTGCCCAAACCTCTATTCTCAAGAAGAACACAACCCCTCAGACTCCGGGAAGAAAGATTGGCTATAGAATCTAGCTGCTGGGAACAAAAGCATTGGGGACCAAAGAGAAAATGGTACTGCATCACCTGGGCAAGTTGCAAACTTAAGTCTTAGATTTAAGTCCCAGATTTCTTTTCTGCAAAATGGGGAAAAATAATTTGTGCTTCGTAAGGTAGCTGGAGAAACACATAAGCTTGAATGGGGCCTGACACATACTAGGGACTCAGGAAATGTTAGTCATCTTAGTCATGATCAAAACTCAGAATAGAGTTGCCCGGTTGACACAAGTATAATGGAAGGAACATCTTCGGCGACAGACTAACTTGGGTGTGAATCAAGGCTTTAGTCCCCTTGCACTGTGCATTCAACGTCAAGGTCAAAGTCAAGATTCCTCTCACTCTGCACCTCCAATTATTCTCTACCTTAACACACTATTTGAAACCTTTGGAGCACTTACCACCATTTATTTCCCACTGATATATATATTTTTTGAGATTTTATTTGTTTGAGGGATGCCTGGGTGGCTCAGTCAGTTAAACATCAGCCTTTGGCTCAGGTCATGATCCCAGGGTCCTGGGATCGAGTCCCACATCGCGCTCCCTGCTCAGTTGGGAGCCTGCTTCTCTCTCTGCCTGCCGCTCCCCCTGCTTGTGCTCTTTCTCTCTCAAATTAATAAATAAAATCTTTTTTAAAAAGATTTTATTTATTTGAGAGAGAAAGAGAGTGAGCGAGTGAGAGAGAGAGCACAAGCCAGGGGCAGAGGTATATATTCTTTGTTTAGTTATATTTTATCTGTCCTCCCAATTAGGTTGCAAGCCCCATAAAGGCAGGGATCAAGTGTATCACATTCAGTATGCTACCCCCACGGCCTAGAGCAATGCCTAGAACAGGATAGCACTCATAAATAATTTTGTGGTAAAAGAAGGGGACAAGTGAACACATTAACTTGGGTAAGTTACTTTAGTTGCCTTCGCCTTTACAAAAACTCAATAACAGAAGGCAAATGTGGTGCCTGATATACACTAAGTGCTCTTTCAATTTTAATTTCTTCTTTCTGGCTATTCACAAGGATAACTTTGATCAGACCCACACATTTTCTAAAATTACTTTGACTGTCTGGACAAATGCTATTCGGACACATCTTAAACTATTATCCCTTGTGCCTGAACAATTGCTATCTGATAAAGGGAATTTTTCCCACAGAACAGAGCAAAAGAAGCTTTGAAACCAGAATTTTTATAGTTCACACCCCATGCATGCCAGACGCAAAAATCACTTTGAGGTGCTAATTGGTGACGTCAAAAATGAAAAATAAAAATGTAAAAATGCAACAGTGGGTTTTGGCAGCAAGGAGAAGAGGTTCTTTTCAATCTAAAAATGGTTGTCCTCTCAATTCTTCCTGCCTTAATTCATTTCTTAAGCAGAGGGCAAAAAAAAAAAAACTGATGATTAAGATGTGTAATGGAAAATTTTCAGAGCAGAGTGAGGAGGTGACTAGAGACCATATGTTGCCCAAGAACGGAGTCTTCAGCAAATGTTGGAGAAGAACAAGTGTTGATTTGCATACTATTAGTGACTATGTCCCAGCTGAAGTATATATCCCATTAGTACTAATGGGCATTATATACACATACAATTAAAACACCATGTAACCTTTCCTGAGACCAAAAGCAAAGGAAAAGCTGATACTACATTGCTAGGGGAAAAGAAAAAAAAAAAAAAAAAAAGGAAGAACAAAATAAACTGTTGGATAAGCATATTTCACACATGTTCACATTAGAAAAAAAAACAAAAAAAAATTTTCACCAAATTCTTAATATTAGCAAAGCAATGCGGATCCAAGAATCCTATGTGAAATCATCCCATTTCTGTCAGAAATGCAGACTGCATCATGGCTGTGGCAATGAACAAACCTACAAAATAAGGTATAATGGGCCTTGTCATTTACCATGCTTCTTGGAGGTCAACTCAAATAGTAAAACTTACAGTTAATATAATAAGCAGTAAATATAAGCTCAACACTCACTAGAGTATTCAGCAAACAATACCGGCACAAAATACCAGGCAAAGTTCAATGCAATTCACCCAAGAGTGGTTTGGGCAAAGTTTTCAGTGTCTGGAATAAAAATGTGGCCATGTGCTTCCATCGGCCGGTGGTATAAATGCCAACAGTCCTGGACCATAAATTCCCACCCAAGCCAATGGTCAGGGTCCTTGGCAGTCAGAAGTTCAGAAGTCAAAACCAAAGTGTGTCAGGACAAGGGCCACAGAGAGGCTGCCCTCAGTTATTTCTGAGAAGAGGAGGGCAAATTCAGCGACACAAGTCAAAATGAAGTTGCAGTCGACACCTGAGGAAGGTGTCCCAAGGTTTCCATAGATGTTTCCACGCATCTGGATTGGGGAAGACATAAATAGTGTGGCAACATGTGGAACAAAGCTGTGGCTATCCTTGGTCCTGGAGAAGGGCACGTCTGGCCTCAGGACGGTCAGCAATGATCTGGCTCGATGATGTGGTTGTAAACATTTAAAACATTGTGTCCAAAGGAAAGACCTGCTTGAGGACAGAGACCATATTGTAGTTTTGAGTTTCCCATAGTGCCCATCACTGTGCTTTGGTGAGATTATGAAGCTCACTGTCCATCAAACACCTACCCTCGCCTCAGCCATTATCCCTCCCCCCGACAAGTGCCCCCGTGCCCTTAAAAAATGCCACTGAGGGTCTCCGCCAAAGCCTACGAACCCAGTCAGATCCAAGTTTAAATCCCATTCAGTACTTAATAGTAGTAAACACTTCTACCATGCCAAACCTGTAAGAGGCACTATTCTAAATATTTGTACATACTAACTCCATTTATCCTCACAATAACCCAGAGGTAGATATTACTATTAGATGAAGAAACTAAGTTACAAAGACAGATGTTAAGTATCTGGCCAAAGTCACAAAACTAGCACACTGGAGCCTGGGTTCAAACCCCAGCTGTAATACTAATTAACTATGTGACCTTGGGCAAGTTACTTAACCTTGCTGAGCCCTATTCCTTCATTCAACAAATACATATTGAATGCATACTATGTGTCAGGAACTGTTCCTAGCACAAGGGATAAAGTGCTGAATAAGACAAAGATGTCTCGGGCGCTTGGGTGGCTGTCAGTTAAGCATCTGCCTTCGGCTCAGGTCATGATCCCAGGGTCCTGGGATCAAGCCCCGCATTGGGCTCCCTGCTCAGCAGGGAGCCTGCTTCTCCCTCTCCCTCCTGCTGTTCCCCATGCCTGTGCTCTCTCTCATTCTCTCTCTTAAATAAATAAATAAAATCTTTTTAAAAAAAGACAAAGATGTCTCTTCTCTATCAGGTGAAGAATTATCAAAGACACAGGCAACACACAATAAATAGGATTATTTAACATAAGACCAATGGAAAAAATAAAACAAGGTGATATGATAGAGGGGGCAAGGCCGTAGTTAAGGTAGTTGAGGAAGTTCTCTCTGAAGCAAATAAGCTGAAATCCAAACAAAAAGCAGCCAACCTATTGGCCAAAGCCCAAGATTCCACAGTGAGACAGTTCTTGGTTGTCAGTGTTGGTTTGGGGGTAGGTGCTCTCAGATGGGGATTAACATATCACACAAAGACCTTCACACTTCCTGCCCACTTTCCTAAGTCTCTCCACATGCTTCATGCCCAAATCTTGTCCTCTGTCTTGTAATCTTGCTCATTCCAGGCCAACCATTTGCCATAACTCTGAGTCTGTATATATGCATTCCCTGCATATTCTTACCTTGGACCACTTACACTTTCACACTAAGTGGCAGCCTGGTATACCCCCCTCCCCCCTCCCCCCAGGGCTCTGCCCGTTGACAGCATCTCCTCCAACTGCTGTCTTTCCCTGAGCAGGACTGTAGTGTTGCAACAGCCCATTTTTGGCTTCTACCCACATATTGATCAGACCCACCTGTGAACCAAGCTCTGCTCTTTCCTCCTCTGACAGTTAGTCATAAGGAACCCTCCACATGGCCATATGTGTACTGAGGGAGAAGAACCAGGGCAAGAGTAAGGATGGTGCAAGAGTCTGGCCACTCACCTGTGAAGCTTGCTAATGCCTTCTGACCCTGCCATGCCCGAAGCCAGCTGATGATGATGACAATGAAGAGGATGGATTGCTGATAGGTCCACCCAATCTTGGTGGATCGAGAGAACCCAGTTTATGATGGACAACTCTGGCCACAGGGTCTCTTGATGGTACAGGGTCAGATGTTCTGTTCTCCCAAGGACAAGTAGCATGCAAGGAGTCAATTTCTGAATGCTACATAATCCTCTGCCTTGAATGGAATGGCCTTGTTCTAGAACCCCAAGGGTCTATACTCTGGTTGTCCTCTGGGAGCGAGCCATAAACTCCACATGGAGGCTTTTAGCCTCACCCAGACTCTATTATCATAGGGTCTGCCAAGTCTTACGGTGCAAGTGGCAGGTCTGCTAGCAATGTAGCCTGGATCTGCTACAGAGCAGAGCCCTTCCTGCTGCTGGCCCACTCGGAGCAGGCTGCTGTCTCTATCACATAGTACAGAGACTAAAGCAGTATTCCCAAGTGTGGAATACGCTGCAGCAGAACCCAGAAATGCCTACCAAACATGGTTCTGCTTTCTTAGTGGTGGGAGGGGAAAGATGAGATAATTTGTTCTTTTCTTTAGAGGTGAGGCCTTGGCATGACCTAGACTTTCTGACCTTGAAAAACTTGCCCAGTTTACTGTCGTACCTTCATAAAGTTTATATCTCACCCTCTGGAGCACATAGATCTTATTCAAACCTCCACTTAGTTGCTGATTTGGCTTATCTGATCCAATAAACATGATGTCGTCAAGGTAAAGGACCGATGTGATGTTGTATAGCAGGTAGAGAAAGTCCAGAGCCCTTCAGATTATTTGGTGACAGTGAAAAGGAGAAATAACAAAGCCCTGGGGCAAGAATGTCCATTCTCCATAAATGAGAAGTATTTCTAATCTTTCTTTTTGATGGGGGAGGAACAAATACATTCATCACACCAATGACCACACACTGGTCTACACATCTGAGGCCACGTTCACCTGCCCTAGCAATGACATCATATCCAGCATCAAACTGCAATTGGGACTCTTGTTGACCACCAGAATCCACCTAGTTTTTGTTGGGGTCAGACTGGTGAATTATGAGGGATACCACCAACCCTCTATCCTTTAGATATTTAAGGATAGCCCTAATTCCTGCCATGCCTCCAGAGTACAATATTGGTTTTGATTCACAATTTTGAAGGGGAGTAGGGAGGCAGTTCCAGGGGATTCCACCTGAACTTCTGCTCTAAGATAACTTTGGCCTCCAGACCAAAGACCAACATGATGGTTCTGCCTACCACCAATACATCCGTTCCAGTTATATATTCAAGGTACAGGGGAATGACCACTGAATGAAACTAGCGGACCCACTATGGGTCAGACCGAGATAAGATTCCATTTATTACTTGCCCCCTAAACTCATGCTAATCCATTAAGTTACTCTTCTCTTCCGAGCCTAGATAAGAAACTTAGAATCCTTCTCCACAAAGTGCTCTGGGAAATCACTAGTAAGTAATTAATGTTGATACTGAACATAAAACCTACAGACCCCTCCAGACTAAAAGTTCCCTTCTTGTAGCCACAAGCCATGATTGCTCAAGCCATGTATGGAGACTCACAAACCCACATTGCCCCAGTGACTCTTATGTATAGATGTCCTAGGAGAACGTGGCATCAGCAGGACCATGAGGACAACTGCTCAGGCGGAAGTCACAGACTGTGTCCCACTTTTTCCAATGCCCTTCATCCTCTCTGCCTCTTAGTAGACTAGGGCCAGGTTCCCAACTATAAGCTTAGGCTCCAGCCCCATTTATCCCTAACCTGGCCCAGTAAGGAACTTTTCAGTAGGGGTGGCCCTAGGGCATGCCAAGCAATCACACCGGGTGAAACTATCACATTGAAAACCAATTTTAGCACGAGTCATCCCTTCAGTGCAAATTAGCTCTGATCTTTACTTGTCCTTAATAGGCCTTTCATTTTACAGGAATTAAATCTTTTATTTCCACAAGCAACATAAAGACAAACCACCCCCAACCTCTCTTACCCTCACAATTTCATGATCACTTTCCCCTCTTCCCAGCAAACATACACTAATAAGAAATTACCTGACCTACTAAAAGCAAGAGTAATAGTCCTCTTTCCCAGTCCATTTGAGTCCTGTCCATCCCAAAGCTCTTCCTTCCTCACATGTCCCCCCTCATACCATCTCCCCCTGTCTTTCAGTAGCTAATTCTACATAATGAGGGTTTTACAAGACAAACCCCGTGGTTCTTAAAATAATCTACTAGCCTCATTAGGGTCCATCTTTTATGGCCCTTTAACTATTTTGAAATTCTTAACACTGTCCTTGTTCCCTGATTTGTCAGTAATGCTGCCAGATACAATGTATCATTCAATAATCCAACTGCTTGTCAAAAATAGCAACTGAATTCCCCATATTGCCAACACAAAGCTTGATCTCCTGAAGCCCAGATCCAAAAATATATTAAGCTCCACTGGGTTCAAATTGCATTTGGAGATCTTTGGCTGATAGCTGCCAGTTTCCAGGACCCTAAAGCCTAAAATCAAGCCTTAGGTGAAAAGTATGACAGAATATATGACGTCAGGGCTAGAGGGGACCTCAAAGATCATGTCGTCCAACTCCCTTGTTTTACAAGAGAAAATATGCAAGGAAGGTTAAGTGATTTACTCAGGGCCACCCAGCAACTTAGAGACAAGGTAGGAATTGGAACCCTTGCCTGGTGGGCACCCTACACACATGCTTGCACCTGCCCATCACCTTTTGTTATTCCAGATATTCATAGCACATCCTCTTTATGGGGCCTACAGAACAAATGGGGCCAAATTTCCAATACCAACTCTCCTCTGGCAATGTTGTAGGTTATATGTTAACATCCTACCCAATAGCCATTTCCACTCCACCTTATTTTCCCTTATCCTGAAAGAACAAGAAAATCCAGAGGAGAAAAATTTTTTTTAATTTAAGTATCAAGTTTTGTCAAGGTCATGGGCAGCATAGAACTTACAAGAAGAAGGTATAGGCTGCTGAATTCATGTGGCTTGGGGCACCTACTGAAAAGTCTCTTTGGCTCAATATACTTCCATTTGCTGGTTGTGGTGTCTAAGGGAAAGGTGCTTCAGGAACTAATGGGTGTTAAGGGAGGACCTCCCCAAAAAAGCAACAGTTGAACAGAGACGCAAAGGAGATGAGGGAGGAATTAGGGTGGATATCTGGAGGAAATGTTTGTTCTAGGCAGAAGGCATGGTATCTGCAAAGGGTACGTGGCCAAACTGAGCAAAACAAGCCAAAGGGAACATGGCAGGTAAGAGAGTGGGACTGAGAAGGGTGGGGAGCAAATCACACTGGAAGGACTTTGGATTTTACTGAGTGATGCCCCATCCGGGTACTTAGAAAAGGTGGGGAGGGGTGACACGATTTGACTTACATGTGTAAAGAACATCTAAATAATGAGAGCACTTCACACTCACTAGGGTAGCTATAAGCAAAAAGTCAGATAAAAACAAATGTTGGCAAGGATGTGGAAAAATTGTAACCCTCATACATTGCTGGTAGAAATGTAAAATGATGCAGTCTCTCTGGAAAACAATCTGGCAGTTTCTCAAAAGGTTAAACAGAGAGTTACCGTATGACTCAGCAATTCCACTCCTACTTATATACCCAAGAGACATGAAAACATATGCCCATGCCAAAACTTGTACATAAATGGTCATAGCAACATTATTCATAATAGCCCAAAGTGGAAACACCACAAATGTCCATTAACTGATGAACAGATGAATAGAGTGTAATCTATATAGAATACAGTATTACTCGGTAATAAAAAGAATGAAACACTGATCCATGCTATAACATGGATGATCCTCAAACACAGTAGGCTGAGTGAAGAGAGCCAGTCACAGGGGATCACATATTACATGATTCTGTTTATATGAAAAATCCAAAATAGGCAAATTTATAAAGACAGAAACTAGATTAGTAGCTGCCTAGGGATTGGGGGTGGGCAGGGAATGTGACAATGAAATAAGAAGTGGCCATTAAATGGTCTGGGGTTTCTTTGGGGGCCAATGAAACTGTTCTAAACTTTATTGTGCTGACAGCTTCACAACTCTGTAAATAAAATAAAAGTCATAAAATTGTACATTTCAAATGGGTGAATTATACAGAGTAGGTGAACAATATCTCAATTAGGCTGTTATAAAAACGAAAATCAGTCTATCATCAGGATCAGGGCAGCTTGGGTAACACATAGAGTTTCAAGGGCAGAAGCACAGAAAACAATTTGGAAGCGATCTCCAAAACAAGGTATGAGATGATGGTGATTGGGACCAGGGTGAGAAGCAAAGGTAGGAGCAATCAGTAAGTATTATATACCTTCTGAAAGATGAGTCCATATCCTTCGTTCTGATGGATTAAGCATGAAATATGAGTTAGAGGTAAATGTCATTTTGGGGTCTAAGCAGCCGATAGGGAGAGTTAGCACAGACTGTGAAGGGGCCACTGCTGGAGGAAAGCCTGCAGGGGGGACCATGAGACCTGGAGTTTACTCTGTGCTCTGTAAACCTTGAGAGTTGAGTGTTGAGTGGGCACCTGAATCTGGCATCCTGGGAAGAGGTCAAAACTGAAAAATAAAATAGGGATGATAAGCACTTAGGTATTCTGAACCACGAGATGAAATATCACCTAGAGCATGAGATCGATACAGAAGATAAGAATTCTAAGGACCGAGTCCTGGCACTGTGCCAGCATTCAACAGTTTGGGAAATGAGGAGAAAGCAATCAAAGGATATGCAGAAGGACTGACTATTGAGACAGGAGGAAAAACAGGTAAATAAGGAATCTTGGGGCCCATGAAAGAAAATATCTCAAGGAGGAGGAATTGATCGTCATGTCAAGTACTTCTGATAAGTCCAGGAAGTTGAGGACCGAGAACTGACCAATGGACATAGCAGTTAGAGAGCATGGCTGTGACCTTCACAGATTCGTTTCAGTGGCGTTAATCTGGAGGTAAAAGACTGATTGGAGTAACTTCAAGAGAGAATGGAAAGAAGAGAAAAAGCATAAAGACAATTTGTTCAACTTGGTTTTTTGTAGAGAAGTTCTAAGAGATGAAGTGGCAGCTGGAAGGAGTGTGTGTCAGGAGAGGGTCTTTATTTAAAATGTGAAAACTTACAGCCTGTTTGTATGCTGATGGAAAGTATCCAGCAGATGAGGAAACAGGAAATGTTGGCAATATAGGAGAGGGGAGAGGAGGGGACAATGGCAAGAGTCAACTTCTCCCTAAAGAAGGGAGAAGAGCAGAGGTCTGGCCCCCCGGAGCGGGGGCCGGACTGAGACAGGAGCATGGACCGCCCATCCACAGTAAAAGGAGGCCAGAGAGGGCAACAGCCAGATTCAGGGAGATGTGGAAACCGGAGCTTGCAGACACCTTCTGTTGATTGCTTCTCTGTGAAATAGGAAGCAGGTCATTAGCTGAGAGGGAAGCGGGAAGGGGAGAGGCAGGGATACCAGAATTCTGAGGAAGGAGAAGAGGTAAAATCATCCTCTGGAAAGGGAGAGAATGCCTAGGCCAGATAGTTCAGTGGCCATTAATTAAAGTGTTATTGTTCATCTTGTGTGTTTTCTCCAGCCACATTTAATTGTGTGGGTAGAGGCAGAGAGTGGAATTTAATCAAGGCTGAGGTTTTCCAGAAAAGAATAATGAAGAGAGAGAGGGTGAAGTAGTTGATGGGATGCAAAAAATGACTATAATGATGGCCCAGGGAATCTAAGCTAGTAGAGTGAACTGAGGACATGGAGGGGATTGAGGGACAGTGAAAGGTTGGTGGAAAAATGGAGTGTAGGTCCCAGTGGGGAAGAAGAGATTTGGAAGCTTGAGGAGGGAGCAGCACATTAAGCCATTATCAGATATCACCACCTCTGCCTGAATTCATTTACAGGCACTTGTTAAATTAAATTAAACTTTAATGCATTAATACCATCGGCAGAGTTGCATGGTGTATTAGCTTCCCGGGGCCGCTGTAACTGGGTGGCATAAACAACAGAAATTTATTGTCTCGCAGATCTGGAGGCTAGAAATTCTAAATCAAGGTGTTGTCAGAGTTGATTCCTTCTTAGGGTTGTGAGGGAGAATCTGTTGCACGCCTTTCTTCTGGCTTCTGGTAGCCACAGGTATTCCCTGACTTATAGATGTTGTACTCCCTATGTCTTCAGTAGTCTTCCCTTTGCATGTTTGTCTCTGTCCAAATCTCCCCTTTGTATAAGTACATCAGTCTTATTGGATCAGAGCCCATCCTGGTGACCTCATTTTAACCTGATTGCTTCTGCAAAGACCCTGATTCCAAGTAAGATCACATTCTGAGATATGGGGGAGTTAGGACTTCAATATATTTGTTTGGGAGGGGACATAATTCAACCCATAACACAAGTATCCTAAGAGGTAATATACATAAAGAAAAGGAAGTAATATACGTGTTGAGGACATATGCAGGCAGGTGTACCAGCAGGATATTTTAAAATGAGAGTGATCAAATTTGAACCTTAAAAAAAAAAAGCTGTGTTCAGTTGTTGGATGTTCATTTGAACAGGTACCAAGTCATCCATTACCCTTTACCTCTACTGGTGGCAATAGGAAGGTAGGGGTACAAAAGTGGGGAGTGAGGGAATAGGGAAGCCAAAAATATTACCTGGATAATGGTCCAAACAGAGGCCCTGGAGAAAAATCACACAGAAGCTTTTAGTCAAGTGGCCCCAGCTAGGGATCTGAAAAACATTTCTCCACAGAGTCTGAAGCTCCTTTTGCTTCCTTAGCACTGTATCTATGAAACAGGTTGGCCATTCTGTGCTATTGGCCCAGGGATGGACTGGTATTCTCCCAACCTTAGGAAATGTGATGCTAACCACTGGGTCACGGCAAACCACGTAAGCCCTTGACACAAGGCACTTCTCTCGCAGGACTAAAGCACCTGGCAAAACAAATGCATTCTCAGAAGTGATCAGTAGATCCCCAAAGACCTTTTTGAAAATATATAGGAAGCAGATGCCCAGTGCCTGGGCCCTCACTTGTGGAGGTACTTGCCAGAAAATCTATCTAAATTGGGGTCTAATTAGAAAAAGTCAGGCAATCTGGTTCACCAGACTTCTAACACTGTGATTATCCAACTAAGACCAATGAGACCCATTGATCGGCTGCCATTTCAATGGAAGAAAACCAGTCCTGATTTAATTCATAGACATAAGGATTATTTATTACTATGTGGACAATTAGAGGTCACTAAATTTTAGTCTTCATAAATTAAAGTTAGCACATTGCAAGTGGATCGAGGATGCTAATTCATTGCTCTGCTAACAAGTTTGGCTCCCACACAATGCTTGGCAACATTGCCAACTCCAACGTAAGCTCACACGCACACAGCTGGAATTCCCACAGGTTTCAGGAAGGATCCTTTGTTGTCAGTGTACTAGCAATGTTGCTGTGGGTTGGCTGGTTGTGGTTTTCAAATTGTTGCTATTCTTGTTTTTTAATTACAGATTACTGTGGTTTCATTATATCATTATTAATTGTGTTTGTTGTCAGTTGTTTGGTAAACCCTATTGTGTGTAATGGTGCACATTTGCACAGAGTATTTTTGGTCTATTATTATCCAATAACTAAACTTTAAGGCATATGTATGTATTGTGGTTCAAATATGAATCATCCAGACAATTATTTCTAAAGCAGATTTTGTATATATATATGTTTTATATATGTGTGTGTATTTTATATATATGCATGTATGAATACATATACATAAATGTGTACATATAAGCATACATATGTATTATATTTATATATTAACTATTCCCCCCAAATTTGCTTGTACAGCGCATTTTTTGGTGATAAATATTTGTACTTTTTATTTACATAACTTCTAACATACTATCAAGTTAGTAGTTTAATACAATTATTGGGTTATTTTTGTAAGTGTAGGGCATTATTTTATAATAAGAAATCATGTGTTTATGGATCTTGTCTTCTCTTATATGATAAATAGTAGGTTTTTAAGTTGTAAGCAACAGATTAGCGACACTTTCTTATTTTGTTCCCCAGGCTATGGGAGATCATGCCTTGCTTTTGTAGGTGTGTTCCCTGCAAGGATCCATGTTGGAAGCATCTGAGAGTCAGAAGCCTTGGCACTTGCGTGGGATGGCAGCTTGACAGAGTTATTGGGTTGGGGATGTACAATAAGGTGAAGCAGTTTAGAGCAAGGGCCAGTTCAAGTGACATGACCACAGTCTACATTCTAGTGACATGACCCAAGAAACTTTTTCAGTCTGACTTCCAACTTCCTCATCTGCAAACTGAGGAAACAGATCTACCTCACAAGGTTGTTACCAAATTAAATGAGATGGAGCATGCAAAATCCTTAGCACAGGATTTAGCTCCCCCAAATGGCAATATTCTTATTGCTGGGGTTATTACCATCACTAATTTGTCAGCCAGGATGGGCTAGATTATATGACTCTAACAAACAGCACACAGAGAAAAACTCAGTGGTTTCCAGCAACAAAAATTTATCTCTTGAATTCACTACATTGCAGGTTCGCGGCAGCTTTGCTCCAACTCACCTGTGCTCAGGGACCCAAGGTGGAACATTGCTAGTTATCGTGGCAGGGAAAAACATTGCTGGCTCTTAAAGCTTTTGCCCAGGAGCCATGCATCACTTTGGCCCATATTTTATTGGTAGATGCAAATCATACGGCCACTTGTACGTTTAACAGAGTGGAAATGTGTAACTGCCCTGAAGAAAAGGTCCAACAAGGAAAGTGGAACATTTGGTGAGCAGAGATACCATCAACCATACTATTACTAACTCAAAGACAAGGGGAGGCAGTTAATTGACGAAATGATTTGTCTGAGGTTTATTCATGGAACCATGAGTGGAAATGAATGGCATCAAGTCTTGCTTACTGAGAGCACAAACCTTGGCCCCGCTTCCTTGGTCAGAGAGTTGACCCAGCCTAACTGTTAGGGTCCAAAGTCCCTGCCAATGCAATGCAAGCTATATTGAACAATCATCTGAAAACAGACCCCACAATTAGGGCCCCTCTCCAAATTTCTCTCTTATATCCAGATCCAAGTATGAGACACCTTCCACTGCCATTTCATGAATGCTCAGAGCAGTCAGTTCAGGCTGTCCTCAATGCTACGGCTTCATTTTCCGCCAGATTCTCCCCATGCCAAAGCTACTCCAACACCTTAACAAATGCAAAGTGCTCTTCCCCTCTCAGTTTCTCTCCTCCCCTGCTTCCTGAAGTGGCAGGTCTTGCTGAACTATAAACGTTCCCAAGGAATAAGTAACTAAATTATTTGTGGGGAAGAGCAGGGAGACATATAAAAAGGTAATACAATTTCCTGAGAGCTGAACTTAGAGAAGGAGAATAATGTCCACTCTCAAGGGATTTGTTTCTACATCCATTATGCGCCTACCACGAGCTAGACTGGGAGCTAGACTCTGGGCATGCTCACATCTCAGTCAGCTCACTGTCTCAGAGTGAGGGGCCAGTAACTCTAAGGAAGGAGTTAGGGATGGGAAAGCCAAGGGATGTGAAACTGAGCCAGGGAGCAGACCCATACTGAGAGCAAATCAAAATTTGAGCTTATATCGTTTAGCAAATTCAAAAACACACCCAACCATGATGAACCTTCCCCCAAAAGCCACTCAGATGCAGACCCATATTTAAAGACTGATCCTTGAGGGTCTGACACTTCCCGGACTCGGCTGAATGATGAGGATGAATAGATTAAATTCCCCCCAAATTCACAAGCCGTCTTGGCATGTGTGGCAAACCGTCTAAAGTATCACCTGGACAGTACAAGAGATCCAGTCTAGACCCTGGCTTCAGGAAGCCGAGATGGTATTTTAAAGTATGAGGTTGAGGCCCATTGAGATAAAGACCCGGTAAGGAATGAGTGAAGCTCTGGCCTCCTGTCTCTATGCAGGAGCTTTCCCAAACTCCAGCCATTCCTCTGCTACCTGCAGAAACCATGCCACAGCTATGTGCCACCTGCCCTATTAGTAACTTAATCCTTTTAATATTGAATGACTTTTTTTTTAAAGATTTTATTTATTTATTTCAGAGAGAGAGAATGAGAGAGAGCACATGAGAGGGGGGAGGGGCAGAGGGAGAAGCAGACTCCCCGCTGAGCAGGGAGCCCGATGCGGGACTCGATTCAGGGACTCCAGGATCATGACCTGAGCCGAAGGCAGCGGCGTAAGCAACTGAGCCACCCAGGTGCCCTGAATGACTCTTTTTAAACAGAACTTAAATTTAACCTTTTCCTAAGCAGTAGTAGCTGTGAATTCACCGCTTTGATGTGCTAATTATTTTGTCTGATATACTTTAAGATAAATAACCTTTAAAGTATTTTTTAAATGTGTTCATAAACCCCTAAAATCACTTGGGCCCCACGGGTGATGCACACACTGAGCTCAGAGGTTGAACTCTGCAACCTGCTGCCCGCGCACAATCCCGCTCACCTGAGTCTCTGTGAGGCTGGCCATTCCTTTATTTTTGCTCCTGTTCTTCCTTTATCCATAACACAGACCCAAGCCAAGACCTTTTTTTTTTTTTTTTTTTTTTTTTTGTACTCAGAGGTGCTTCAGGGAATGATTTGACAACTTTGCCTTCTCTGGTGGACTCCTGAATTTCTTTTTGAATGTTTGGCTCAGCTGAACACCAACCGGTACATTGGGGGATTCACCACCTTATTAGACCATCTCACCACAAAGTTGATATCAAATTCACTTTACCAGGCTTCCTGAAGGGAGGGTGCAACCAGTTAGTTCAGATTCAGCTCATATGAGATGATCCCACATGAGAACATGAATTCAAAATTTAGTTACACAAAGAAGTCCCACCAAGAGCCCATCTACAGAAGGTGGCAGATACATCCATCCCTCTCCTCATCAAGTTCATGATCTGGTGTGTTCCAAATAGATGTCATTGGATAATTGCAATATAGTGAAATAACTATTTCTAATTAGGGCAGATGCAGAACACTCAATGCAGAGGTTACAGGAAAAATCGCCAGGGAGGAGATGCTTGTGTTGGTTCATGAAGGATGGGGTTTCCCAAGAGGATAGGGAAACAGGTAGCTCAATTAATGTTTCCTATTATTATTACCATTCTTACCAGATTTGAGTCAGACAGACATGGATTCAAGTCACAGCTCTACTAGGAAGGTCAGCTTCCTCATCTGTAATCTTGCCCTATTTGGTTCTGCATAGAATAAGTAAGGTGATTTAAGTAAAACAGAAACTAAGATATTTGACACACAGGTTCTTCATAACTGCTCTTTCTCTTCCCAACTCTAATTTTGTTTTGTTTTGTTTTGTTTTTCTTTATTGGAATATCCTTCTCCTCTCCATTTCCAATCTAGAAAAAAATCTACCTATTATTCAAATTGTACTTGAAATACTGCCTCTTCTATGAAGCTATTACTTACCAAGAAGACACAATTTTCCTTCCTTTGAAACTCCTTTGGAGTTCATCTTGACCTCCATAATGGTTGGTTTGTGGTTGGTACATGTTTGCTGTGATAAATTAAATTGCCCCCCCATTCTGACTCCTGTTCATAGTCTTAATGTCTGCTTGTTCTTTGTTTGTTTTTTCAATTCTTTCTCTGTGTCCAGCTAGCATTATGACCATGCCAAGGCAAAACTCTGATTTTTGAAAGTCTTGACCAGCAGTTGGGATAACTAAACTACAACGTATCTTTGACCTGCATGGTTCTGCATGTCCCTCCACTCTTGGTCAGTCTTGTTCCAAACCTGTCTTCTTCTCTCCACATGATACATAGCTACTGAGCTCTTTCCACATACCAGACAGGGTCATAGGTACTGGGGATATGTCAGTGAATAACACAGACCTTGTTCCTTGTCCGTGCTCCCAAGGAACTTATACTCCAGTGTGGTGAGACAGTCAGTAATCAAACAACAACACAAACAATGGCAATGATAATGATACTACGATGGAAAAATACAGACAGACTTGTTCTAGGCCCAGTCTGTCTCTTGTCTTGCTTCACCTAGCCTCTCCTCCTCGCTTTTCTTCCTCTCCACTCTCATCCCAGTGTCTATAGGTCCAAATTCTTATCCTTTAAGGCCCAGTTCAATGCCATCTTCTTCATGAACATAGACATGTGCACCATGTAAATGTACAGAGAGCTTTTCACGTGCAGCTTCTCACCCATGCTACAAGCTCCTGAGGACAAGGCTTCACATACTTCATCTGGGCGCCAGGAGCTCCCAACAGAAAGCCAGGAAAGAAGTACTCAGTAGCTCTTTATGAAATGAGCAAAGGGTCCTCTCCCTTGTCCTGCCACATTGTACCTAAGGAACCCACATCCATGTTCTTCGTAGGAAACCTGTTCCGTTTCTGCCTCCGATTCAGGAATATATTCTTCACAAAAGGTAAATAAACACTTGCAATCCAGAGATGCCAAGAACTTAGAACATTCTGCATCATGATTTCCATGGTAACTGAGGTTGTGCGTAAAGAACTCTGCCGTGATAGCATCTTAATCCAGAAAGGTTGAGCATTTTTCAAATTGTGAATTCTGTTATTCTGGCCATAATAAATGGTTACCTGGATTGCAAGCTGCTAAATAGATACTCTGCATTTCTAAGCCCACCGTCACCGTCCCATGGCATGGCCACCATGAATGTAAAGTACTATTTACCAACAGATCATCTGAAGTTGTTTGTGGGAGCCCTGGATCAAGTCAACCCTTACTGCCATCAATAAATAAGCAAAAACTTACAGAACATTAGGCTAGGGTGTACATACGTTATTCCTCTGCTCATACAGTGCTTACTACTTTTCACCATATATTTGATTTTTATCTTAGGTGCTATGCATAAACAGAGCCAGAGGCACTGCTGTGAGGGCTGGTGAATGTGCATGCCTCTGTTTACTTGGGAAATGTAAGAGCTGTGGGGTTTTAATTACCCTGAGCTGGTAGAGATCAATTTGAAAAACAAACATATTTGTAAAAAAAAAATCAAGCACTCTTTTGCTGCCAGAGGATTACAACTTGAAATCATAACATCTTAGAGCTTTACAGCTAGAAGAAACAGAGACTGGGGGGGGAGCCAAGCCCCTCATTTTACAGATTGGAAAACTGAGCCCCACAAGGTGAAATAGCATGAAGAGTGTTTAAGACCTTGGGTTCTGCTATGAGATCTTGCTCAAATCCCAGGCTCATGATTTACCAGATGACCTGGAAAGTCACTTGACCCTTCTGGGCCTCAGTGGCCTCATCTGAAAAATGGAGACAATGATAGAGTTGTGAGGATTAAATGTGGTAATGGATGTAAAGTGCTCAGCATGGTACCTGACATAGTCAATAATCAATAATGCGAACTTTAGTCATTATCATCATCATCATCATCATCTAAGGTCACACGGCTTATTAGTAACATTGTTTTTGCCTGAACTAATACCTCCTTACACATACCTGAGTTTGTTTCTATAGATAGTAAGAAATAAAGATGTTATAAGTCTTGTCCCAATAATCCTATGGTCCAAGTTTCCAAATCAACTTTTATAGTAATTCAGTGTTCTCCAGTGCTCACTGAATCTTCCAGTAATTGTACATTCTACATTGTCACAGTTCTGGAAATATAGTTCACTCAGCATGAATATATTCTTGTCCTGAATGTGTAGCCACTTGAGAACTATGATTTACCAAGATGTTTTACTTTGAAGAGTACAGAATCTCAGTATATTTGGCTACAATTCTTTTACCCTTTCCAAAGGCCCCAACTTAACAAAACACGATGCTCTTCGTGGCTTGATCTAAACGGATAATCCGTGACTCAGAAAAAGATGATTTCAGAGCATGACATGCAAATGCAGAATTCATGGCTGTTTGTTTAAAATCTGGGCCCTTTTCCTTGACTGCATTTACTATAATTAGAAGATTGGCCGTTCTCACAAGGGGTTACAAACACACCATGGGCAATGTTATATGTGTGACACCAGAAAAAAGATTAATACTTTTATGCTGAAGCTGTCGGCCCCCAACATGACTTGCTATCTAAAAAAAGAGAAAGAAAGGCGCCTGGGTGGCTCAGTCAGTTGTCTGTCTTTGGCTTAGGTCATGATCTCAGGGTCCTGGGATCAAACCCCACATCGGTATCCCTGCTCAGGGGGGAGCCTGCTTCTCCCTCTCCCTCTGCCCCTCCCCACCACTTGTGCATGCTCTCTCTCTCTCTCAAACAAATAAAATCTAACAAATAAAAAGAGAGAGAGATTCCAGAGAAGGAAAACACTGGGAATTTGGATGATGATTAATAGCCAGCCAAGAGAAGAGAACTGTCTACTAGACTCTCCATGGGATGGTGGGAAATAAGAATGGAAGGACTGGACTATGTGATGATCCAGCCTAGAATAATATGGTGCTTTCAGTGGCAGATTCAAGTTTGTGGGGTCCAAAGCTCATATAATTGAGGAGAGCTTCTTTGAGTAAAATAATACAAAGTTATAAATAAAAACTACTGGGACCTCTCCCAGAGTCTTACAAAGGGCCCTGGCAAGTGAGGGGCCCTGAAGCTTAAGCTTCATTAGTAACTTTGGGTTTTGGTGCTTTAAAGTTTATACGATTTTCACATAGGTCAGATTTAGTAAATTGATTAAGGGCCTTAGAATTTGGGGACCTGTGATTTGACTCCTGGGGGGACCATGCATAGCTAGCTGTGTCTGTCATCTTTGTAGGCAAGTGTCTTAACTTCTCTGATCTTCACTTTCCCCAACTATAAAAGAGAAAAAAATAATATCAACTTTGTATGGTCATGCAAATTTTTAAAATTCATGTAAAGCACTGAAATAAGCATCTAGTTAGCATCTAGTAGGTGTTCCATAAATAGTAGTATTGTTTTTATTTCCTATATTTCTCATCCAGTTCCCATCTTAATCCTGTTGATACAGTTTTAGAAAATAAGGTTTTCCCCTTCAGCATCAACCTTTGATAATTTGGGGATTACAATTGTCTAAGTCTGTATCTCTTGCTTCTCTGTTCTGATGCCTAACTTGTCCTCCTGACTGTTTGACCCAAAAATGAGTATGGGGCAGGATGAGAAATGGAATTCAAATCAGCTAGTTAATATCCCTGGAAAAAAGAAAAAAGAAAATGATACCTAGTGTTCCAAGTATTTAACCCCTTTCCCCCAGGTCAGCTGTTCTAGATCAGCCATTCCCTCCCCGTTATGGTCACATATGTCAGGGAACAGGGGTGGGACGCAGGTACACAAGCATGGGCTTCTGCATCTTGTTCCTTCCTCGGTCCGATTAAGAAGATGCAACAGGAGATTGAGGGGTTGTCCAACTCTATCCTTTCTCCTGGAGATATAGACGGTGTCTTCAAGTTTAGAAATAAGGGCGTGTCCTTCTCTTTCCACAGTTTGCTATTGTGAACATTGCTGCCATAAACATTGGGGCAAACCATGTGACTCTTAACTCTAGGAAACAAACTGAGGGTTGCTGGAGGGAAGGTGGGTGGGGGATGGGGTAACTGGGTGATGGGCATTAAGGAGGGCACTTGATGTGATGAACACTGGGTGTTGTATGCAACTGATGAATCACTGAACTCTACTTCTAAAACAAATAATACACGATATGCTAATTAATTGAATTCAAATAAAATTTTTTTTTAAAAAAAAAAGAAAGAAGGGCATGAATTTTTCATTGAAAAGAACAACCTTACTTCCTGGGGGTGCCAGTCTCACATTTCTGACTCTGCAGGCGGGGACAAGCTTCAGCTCTGAGAGGAGACACATGGTGTAGATTTGAAGTCAGTTCCACTACTGACTGCTGGTGGGACCTTGGGCGAGTTAGTTTCAGGAGATGTAATAATCACACCTACCTCCCAGGATTCTTGTGAGGATTCAATAAAATATGTATGTAAAACACACAGTATAGTGCAGGGGCAGAGGGGAGTGGGGGGAGGGAGATGGAGAGGGAGGGAAGGAAAGAACCGGAAAAAGCCCAAACGAAACTCAAAGCATTCAGCTGTATCTCAAAGTATGAAGAACTGGGGCATGTCCCAATGGCTAAAGGGACTTCAGAGGGCAAAAAGACTTCATCCTTATGTGCCAAGACAAGCCCTGGCCACTTACCACAGTGTAATAAGAAGGATCTTGAGGCCGTATCCAGGCATAGCAGGAAAAAGTTCCGTGATCTATGAATAATGTTTGCCGTAAGCATGGGACAGAGCATCTTGCAACATATAGTCCCCACCTACTAGCTCTGCCTTCTCTTCTCCTGGGGATTCAGATCATTTTTCCAGGCTCTGCCATATGAGGTCACTATTTTAGGTAAAACCTCAATCTTCAGAACTAAGAAAACCTACCATTTACGTAAAATTAAAGAGTTCTTCACAATAAATATGCCAAGAAATAACCCAAACAATAGGAATCTCCATTGTTCTTCCTATTGCTTTATTATCTATCTACTTGGACCTTCTAATTCCATTTAATCTCTGCAGTGCTCAGCAAATCTGTTAATTCTCTTTTGAGACAGAAAACAACAGCAACAACCTTCCTGACTTACAGACTTCTAAACATTTCAAGACAGATGGTGTTCATTTTAGTTCTGCGCTGTGGATCTCACCTGGCACTAGCTTTGGTACATAATAGGTGCTCAATAAATACTTTTAATGAATTAATAAGATTTATTTTATGCCAGCTTCTTCATTCCGATATGTGCTTCTGAAAGACAGATATGTTATATTACTCATGATTTACTCCCTTGCCCCCATTCCCTCAAGTGATTGACATAGTATCCAGTACATGGTAAGGACTCTATAAATATTTGTTAAATGAATGAAGTATTAATGGCAGGACTGCCAACCTCCATAGCTTCAAATTCCTTCTGCTATCTCTTCAGACCTCTCGCTACATAAATCTTTCACATCAGCACATTACAGTATTTGAGAATTTCCCATTTGAAGAGCTCACCAGAGAATGTTCCCCATAAAGAGGAATGGGCCTCTATATCACCTTATTACTCACTAATTTCATCAGAAGTGCCGTTTGTTGAATTCCCCCAAGCTACTTCCTTTTTGTTTTTTACTTTCCCTGCCACTCTCTGCTTGCTTCTCAGAGGGGCTTCTCATTCTGTTAGAGCCACAGGCAGCCATCAGGAGCCAAACGCCTTCTAGTCCCACTGCAGCAAATGTCCTGAGCTTCCCTGCTGCACCTTTGGGCTGGAGGAGTTTCCATTTACCAAATCCAGTAAGCACTTTTATAGATCGATGACTCACTCAGCAACTGACCTTTTTTCTTTTTTTTAAGATTTTATTTATTTATTTGAAAGAGAGAGAATGAGAGAGAGAGAGAGAGATAATGAGATGGGGCCAAGCAGGGAGCCCGATGCGGGACTCGATCCCGGGACTCCAGGATCATGACCTGAGCCGAAGGCAGTCGCCCAATCAACTGAGCCACCCAGGCGCCCTGAGCAACTGACTTCTAACACTCAGTCAATTCATGCTATGTTTCCATCATGTGTTGGTTAAGTTTAATTTAAGACAAAGATTTCTTCACACTCTTATTCCATTTTGCTTCCACTTCCAAGGCTATTTGTGTTTGTGCAGAAACCAAACGTGCTTTTCTACAGGCAGGTGGATGCTGGTGTTTTATTCAACAGGTGTCTACCTACTACCTACCTATCTTCTCATCTTTCTAAGTCTTGTTTTTTTCTCTCTGCAGAAACCCATTTTATTTCGCTTCAGTTCGTTTCATCTCATTTTATTGCATTCATCTTTGTTAGCTACTCAAATCTATTTGAAATAATGTGGTTTATACAACTCAATGAATGTATATATATAAATGTGTAGACACACACACACACACTCACTTGAGGAACAACTCAAGAGAGTGAATGGCAGACAACAGCAAGTATAGGCTAGTATGCAGAAGGTTAATTTGAAGGGACATTCGAAATCATCCCACCGAGGTTCGGCCCTGGCTTGAAGTCACATGACTATTTCGTGGCAGAGTTAAAACAAGTTCTCAGACCTTCTAACACCAAACCTCGTGCTTGTTCAGGTCCTCAGTACCTTACCCAGTGCTTAGTGTTAAGGCAAATATATGTAGTAATCCATTTGGATAGGTCACTCAGCAGATGTGAAATAATTTGTCATCATAGGGCAAACACCATGTATCCTCTAAGAGTTATACAAGCAAATGTCTGTCCTTAGTCATAAAATCTTTTCAATGTATTTTAGTCTAATGGAACTTAGGTTACTATTTGATTGGCTGAAAAACTCTCTAATTCTGAATCAATTCAATTTAAATTTATGTTTTCGAAACACTCATTTCTCTTCAAGAAGTATTCGAAGCAGCTTATAGTAGGAAAAAGAAAATTAATAAAACAGGAGCAAAAAGGGAGATTCAGTCTTGAAAACATTTGGTAGTAAGTGACAATAGTTGTTATCTTTGTGCTTTAAACATGGCCCTGAGCTTCCTGGAAGCCCAATCTAAAAAGAAAACACAATTAGTTGTGTGGTTCTCTTTAGCTGAGAAACAGAATCATATTTTCTCAGAAGAGAAGAAATTTCCTTATGTTAAATTCTGAGATAATTTTCTCACAGGGAGCAATATATGGGGGAATATAATAAATGGTATTTTCAATGACAACTCTGAGCTAAATCAGGAGAAAAATCCACACAACTTTTCTGTAGCAATTCCAGCAAAAAGACCAAGATGATGTCTTAAATTACATAAGAAAGATTCTGTGAGTTACCCAGCAGTCAACTCGATCAAAGGAAAAAATGTAGGTAATCTAGAGAAAAGGGCAAATTACATGAGCCTTAAATTATTCTTCCTCAACTTTTCTCTCTTCCAGGCTCTGAACCAGCTGTAGATGTCACACAGTTTCCAGGCCTTACTCTCTAGTAAGAACACAGAGTGCAGTTACCCAGAAGACTGCTAATTGCGGGCAAAGTTAAAATTTTGAAAAGAGTAAGCAGGTGTTAAATTTAATATTGCCTCAGGCAAACTGTCAAGCCTAAACAAACTTCCTGCCTGAGTGGAAGACCTCCACCCAGAGACTGGTTAAACTTCCCAGTCAGGAAAAAGTAAACAACTCCATGTTGCCATACTCAGGGCTGCCTCAGTTTCCTCAACCGTAAAATGGGAATAAGCGTTTGCCAACTCACAAAGTTGCCAGTGGAGAGTGACAGTGATAACATGCAAACATACTTGGCACCTAGTGGATTCCCAGTAAAATGCTACATGCATGAATAAGTAAGTTTCAGTTGATATTATAGACTTCCATTGAATATGGAACATGCATCACTCCAAAAGAGATCTCAAAATCGGCTTTAAAGGACCTCTGTGTTCTCGCTCCTTTTAACGTGTGGTTGTATCAAAGCTGCAGTTATCTAGAGCAGAAGTCACCAAACTACTGCCCTTGAACCAAATCCAGCCAGCTGCTTGTTCCTGTAAATAGTCTCATTGAAGTACAGCCACGCCCATTCATTTACATATTGGCTATGGTTGCTTTCCTGATGGACCAGCTGCTGAATAGTTACAACAGAGACCATCTGGCCCTTAAAGCCTAAAATATTTCCTACCTGGCCCTTTACAAAAAGAGTTTGTTGCACGCCTGGGTGGCTCAGTTGGTTAAGCGACTGCCTTCGGCTCAGGTCATGATCCTGGAGTCCCGGGATCGAGTCCCGCATCGGGCTCCCTGCTCGGCAGGGAGTCTGCTTCTCCCTCTGACCCTCCTCCCTCTCATGCTCTCTGTCTCTCATTCTCTCTCTCTCAAATAAATAAATAAAATCTTTAAAAAAAAAAAAAAGAGTTTGCTGACCTCTGAACAGAACACATGTCCTCTTAGATGCTGCACATCCTTTCAAATACGGAACATTCCCAACTATGATTTTCACCTGAGCATGCGCATTGATGAGCATTCATGCCGACTTACCCTTCTCAACCTTAGATCCTGGTTCCTATCATTAATGCTCCCATCTTCTGAACCCAGTTAATGAATCAAATCCTACCATCTTCTTTTCCCTATAAAAATTCTCACAGCCTACAGCCTTTCCATTCTACTCCCAAGGTAGCCCGGAGGGCATTTAGCCTCCCCCACCCCCGCCCGCCCTTTTTTCTCCTCCCCTCCGTGCCCCCCAACCCCGTGCCTCTGCTGACAGACTCTGCAATTCGTCCTCCATACATCTGCCTGAGCCAGTGGCCTAAAATGCCATTTTTACACTATTCCAATCCAGCTCAAGAGTCTACAGTGGCTCCCACCTGCCTTTTACACCAAGTTTGACTTTACTCTCTTGGCTTTTAAAACAGTTTACACCCTGGCTTCACAGTACATGTAAAAGTCTAAGTCCCATTCCTTCCCGGTCCACACTCAGCACTGTGATCTGGCCCATCTCCGTCATCACCCACCTTGCTAAATCTCACCACTGTTCTTCATTCCCACCACGGCCTCTGTTCTGGATTGCATGGAGTCCTCCAAAATTCATATGTTGAAGTCTGGACCCCTAAAGCCTCAGAATATGACCCTACTTGGAAATAGGGTTATTGTGGATGTAATTAGTTAATACTGGAATAAGGTGGGCCTTATAAGGGTTTTTATTTAAAAAAAAAAAAAAAGGAGAAATTTGGAACCAGAGACACAGGGAAAACACCATGCGAACATCAAGACATAGATCAGGGGGATGTATCTGTAAGCCAAGAAATGCCAGAGGTGGCCAGCAAACCACCAGAAGCTAGGACAGGGGCCTGGAACAGATTCTCCCTCATGGCTCTCAAAAGGATCCAAATCTGCCAACACCTTGCTCCTGGACTTCTGGCCCCCAGAACCGTGGGACAATAAATTTCTACTCTTGAAGTCCCATCTTTGCTAGAGCAGGCCTGGCAAGGTAATACAGCCTCCTATCTGCCCCAGGCTCAGAAGCTTTCTGGAAGATGTCTCTGAAGGCCCTGTGATAGGTGGCCATACAGAGGTGACAGAGAGGTCTGTGAATGACAAGGGAGCAACTAGGGAACCCAGCAGACTGGGCCCTCCCTTCCCAAAGGAAACCCAACCAGCTTCCTCACAAGCCTGCACGCTTTCCCAGATTTGACCCCATTCCTACTGGGTCAGAGGGCGAGCAGGACTGAAGAAAGCCCAGATCCGGAAATGCACTCCAGGGATCCGCCTTCCTTGCCTTGCTTCTAAATGTCTACTCTTCCCCTCCCTTCCTTTCCTCACTGAAGACTTAAGCCACAACTTTTATAAAAAGCAAGTTCTGAGCCAAGCAAATCCACTTCAGGAGTCCAGTGCCCGCCCTCCCCCTGCTTCTGTCCTGGAAGTCTGGACATCTATCTGGAGAGGCCACAGTCCTTGAACAAAGGCTGCCCGCGAGAGGCTGCCAAGACTCCAGCTTTATCCAGGAACTTCAAGGAGCTAAATTGGAACCTATCAAATCATTAAGGAGACTTCTTGCAGGGAATGTGACCCCAGGGAGTGAAGAGAGGCAGAGTGGAGCTCTGCAGCCCTGTTTTGCTCTTATATGCAAGCCCATGTGACTCTGGCTTGTTGGCGGTGAGAAAACAAAACCCCCTCCAAGTCACTGGACTCCAGGAGCCCAAAGGCCAAACCAACCATTCAGCCACCGAGTCATCACAGACTGTGTGTCTGTAAATGTATTACCCTCTTCCCCAGAGACATCTGGTGAGTCCAAATGGCTTGGTAACCTTCCTATCTCAAAGGATGTAGAGTGAGCAGCAACCAGATTTTCTTGATCCCAGAGAAGAAAGAAGGACACACACTCAAGTGAGAACATGGCTGATTAGGTGGAGGGAGAAGCAGGGCCAGCTTCATAGATGTGCAGTGTGCACAGGCACTGTGCATTTTTATTTTGCTCTGAACCCTAAAAATTATGTAAGCAGTTCTAGGGAGAAGTGTGTGTGTATGTGCACACCTGTGTGTGTGTGTGTGTGTGTGTTTGGCTAGAAAGTGGGAGTTGATGATGAGTGATGAGTAGAGAGAGAATGGCTCAAATTCAACCTGGGAGTAAAGAATAATGAGAAGTCCAGTCTATTCTCGGTGTTTGTAGTACTTGGGTTCAGTAGAGTTGCCGCAAACACTGAATTTGTGAACACTGAACCATTGATCCTAGGGGAAATACAAGGTTAGGTTCCTGTGAGCCTCTGGTCCCAACATTTTCATCAACTTATCAACATACAACCTACTTTTGTATGTGTTTCTGTTTAAAGACACCTTATTAAACATATATTATTGATTTGTTAACATAAAACTCACAGCCAAGGGCACCTGGGTGGCTCAGTTGGTTAAGCGACTGCCTTCAGCTCAGGTCATGATCCTGGAGTCCCGGGATCGAGTCCCACATCGGGCTCCCTGCTCGGCGGGGAGTCTGCTTCTCCCTCTGACCCTCCTCCCTCTCATTCTCTCTGTCTCAAATAAATAAATAAAATCTTTAAAAAAAAAAACAAAACAAAACAAAAAAAACTCACAGCCTACAGCTCTATACCTCCAGTGGGAAGGAAACTTATCTAACATATTTTCTCTACAAAGCACATCACAGCCATTTTGCACTTCGGAACACCAGACAGCACTTCAGCACGGTGCTCGGGGGCCACTTTAAATAGTGAAATCACCAGCAAAAAGCACAAAATTGTGAAAACACAACAATAAATACACTGTGAAAAGGACACAACATGAGAGAGGAAACAAGAAGGCAGATGTGGCCTTGTTTGACCTCCGCTGGAAGATGCCTGCCCAGTGACTCAATTCACCACTCTGCACAGGTCCACAAAAAACTGCAAAAATGCCCCAAGTATTGGTTTGGAGTTACAAATAATTCACAACTATGGAATCCACAAATCAGGAGGATTGAGGAGCTTATCGTACAGTTTCTGTTCCATCACTGCTGTATGACATTCGGCAAGTTATTTATCCTCTCTGTTGGTTTCCTCTTCTCTATTAACTGAATTTCTATTCAACCTTTAAGACACAAGAAGCACCATTTCCTCCATGAGGATTTTCTAACAACCTCAGTTGAAAATGAATTGTTTCTTTTTTTGTGGCCCCAAGTCACTACTTTTCCATGACATCTGCCCCTCCTCTGTCACCATGCCTCAGATAATAGCCATGTTGTTGGAGCATGGGGCAGCTTTATCTACACATACTACACTACTCCGTCTTCCTCCTCACCTTCTTTGGTTCCATTGACTGCCACCTCCCGGTGCTCATGGCCTCGGACTGCCGAGTGGCTATGTGCCAATCCCTGCTTTATGTCACCGTCATGACGCAGAAGGCGCATTTGGGTTTTGTGGCTGGCACTTATGTTTTTGGTATCTTCAGTGCCTTTGTGATGAATTGTTCCTTTCTCCTCAATATTCCTCATTTTTGCCTATTCTGCTATTATAAAGGTGATTTAATTATGCTTTACTGCAATTCATTGTTGATCCTCTATTATTCCAGTAAGTAGATTATAAAATCTGTTAGGAGAGGGATTATATCTTATTCACCTTTGTAGCCACAACACTAGTGAGCCCTTTTCCATAATATAGGTGGTGAATAGGGATTTATTAACTCGAAATGGGAATAATAAGCCTAGCCTTACCTATCATCATTTTTTAAGTTGTAGGAAAACATACACAGCATAAAATTTATCATTAGGAACATTTAGTACTTACAATGATGTACAACCATCACAGAATATTCAACACTCCAAAAAAAAAAAAAAAATACAACAACCCTGTACCCATTAAATAGTCATTCCCCAATGTCCCCTTCCCCTTAGGGCCTGACAAGTACTAATCTGCTTTCAGTCTCCATGGGTTTGCCTCTTCTGGATAGTTCATGTAAATGGAATCATACAATATGTGGCCTTTGTGTCTGGCTTCTTTCACTTCACATGATGTTTTGGGGGTCCATCCATGTTGTATCATTACCAATACTTCATTCCTTTTTATAGCTGAGTAATATTCCATTATGTGGATAGACCACATTTTATTTATTTCGTTCATCAGTTGATGGGCACTTGGGTTGTTTCTACTTTTGGCTTTTATGAAGAGTCTGCCATAATATTCTAATATTATGATTCACTATAGAAACGTTAGTGATAATAAATATTTTTGTTACACAAATGGACTGCCTGTTTACCAGTCCCCTACCGCATCCCCACTAGACTATAAGGTCCTGAGGGCAGGGACTTTATCTTGTTCCCTGTGGACCCCCTAGGGCCTTGGCTAGTTCTGGCGCAGAGTACATGGCTCAGTAAACCTGCTGACTGATGCATGATTTCTGCTTAGAGGACTGACTGCCTTATCACAGTAGATATGAGACATAGCAAAAGCCACTCCCCTAAAATCATAGAATATTAGATCTTGAAGAAGAAGCCATCTGGTCCAAAATTGTCATTGGATATTCTTGGCACTATCACTTTCTAGCTGTGTGACCTTGCATGAGTTTCTTAATCTGTTATTCAGATTCCTTACCTATAAAATAGATGTGATAACTTGATCTACCTCATAAAGCTATTTTGATGATTAAGTGACTTAATACATATTCAATGTTGATTATTAAGAAGGAGGAATTAAGATCAAAAAAGGTAAGCAAATTACCCAACATTGCACAGCTAGTTAGAGGCAGAGCTGGGACTAGAACCCATATCTCTTAGCTTTCCCATCTTCCATGTGGTTGTTTGAAGACTACTCAGAACACATGGGGAACAGAGCTTTCCCCTATAATGAGATCAGTACTGCTTCCACAGTCATATTTTCTGCGGCAAACATCACCTTCCTTGAACAGGTGGCCTCCAAGCCCTGTTAGGTGTTTTGTTTTGTTTTGTTTTGTTTTGTTTTGGAGGGGTTGTTTGTTGTTGTTGGTTTTTGTTTTTGTTTGCTTGTTTTTGTTTTTGCCTCCTTCCACATTCCAAATCTCAGTTTTTGCCTACTTCAGGAAAATAGGACATCTCTTGGAAAGGGACAATGCAAACTAGCACATTAAGTCTACTAAGAAGTTCTACATATAGATCCCTGCTCACCCAGCAGTTCCAGAGCATAAGGAAATATGAAATCTTTTCTCAGCAGAGAATCTCTATCACCCTACTTGGAATGCCAGGAAACATAGTGTTTTGGCAAACACCGGCCTCAGTTGTTACCCTTGACATCAAATGAAAGGGTTTTGTTTAGTTTTTTCACTGCTAGAACAGTACCTGGCAACAAATGATTATTTGTTGAAGGAATGAATAAATTTTAATAAAAATCCCTAAGGGAATTTGAGGTATTGGCCACTGGTAGAGAAGAAGCCAACACATCAGCTGCTGGGTCTTCAGTCTAATTGTCCCCAAGCAGAAGATCCCCCACTGAGTTGGCTTTCCCATAAGAAGAAGGCTCCCATCCACCCAGTACTGACTTCTTGCTTTCCAAGATGGCGAGTCCTTGTCAGAGTAACCCAAGGATGTAACTCCAGTCACTGCTGCCTGGTTCACTAGACTCCTTCCCCAGCATACCAATGTTTCCAGGGGCACCAGTCTTCGTGACTTCCACACAAAAATCAGGTTCCCTTACAGATCTGGTATGAGTCAACGGGCTCTAACCGAACACTCATCAATGAATGAACTCCCTTCCACCAGCCCCTGCCAGTCCTTCTGGGCTTATCTAGGCAGTAGCCAAGAGCACTAGGAAAAGGGAAGCCTGCTTCAACTTTTCCTGGCAAAGGGGCCTTCCTTTTCAGAAACTTTAGCTCAGCTAAGTGGAGACACCTGGTGTTTGTTGTTGCAACTTCAAGAACAATACATCAAAGACTCCAGGCAGAAAGTCAGGCTCCTCATAGAAATTGCATCATCACAAAGACAGTTGGAGAAGAGGAAATGCAAATGGTAGGCCATCTCACTCCTAGGAGACTTTCTTCCCTCTCAGATTTTCTACTGTCTCTAGTTTTTCTCTATACTTTTGCCTTTAAAACATGGGGAAAGACACAATTACACGGCACCCAAAATTTGTGAGTAGCCAGGAAGGAGGAGAAAGCCTCATTCCTGATTGCTTCATTTTGTCAGGTGTTATATCAGAGTGCTAACTTCTGAGCAATAACTGTTCGGCAATACTTAATAAGTAGCTGGTGTACCATAGTCCCCCTCCCGACCCCAAATTTTTTAAGTCTATACAAGGCCAAAAGAATATTAAAGTTTAGTTTCACTGTGGAAGAAATATGGCCACTGCCAAGAACTGATTAGTCATAAAATCCACAGCATTATCATCATCCATCACTGCCTTTCTTTTAATGACTGAATAAAAAGAGAGACATCAAAGTTTTCAAAATAAGGTTATAAAAACGCTGTACACAGATGAGGCCTCCAAATATTTTGATAGAACCTGAGCAAAAAAAATACAGAAAAATCATTGAAACAAATCACAAAACATATGTTGTTATGTTTTGCTCTAAAAACCATGAAGTTTATCCAGAACCCTATTATGGTAACTGCTTAGCTTTTCATGCATTCCTAAATTACCATGTAATCTAAAACCTTGTTTTCAGCTGCCCTATATTGGAAAGTCCCTTAAAATAATCAGGATGATTACAGGCTAGTATTCAGAAAGAAACTCGCTTGTATTATAGTAAATGAAAGTGTTATTTATCAGGCAGGCTCCTTTAAAAAAAAAAAAGAAAGAAAGAAAAGGAAAAAAAAAAACTACCTCAGAAACACAATGTATTCAGGAAATACCTAAACCGAGGATTGCATTTTGGGCTCTCTACATTTTCAAACACATGGATAGTTGGTGTAAAAATATGTTCTTTTCCTGCAGGGACTTGACTGTAATTAGTGTATGCCAAAGCTCTCTCACAGAGATTTCATTGTCTTATCTACTTACATCATCTTAATGCGATTTTATTTTACTTTGTCAAAGTCATATTAATGTAAATGTGTTCTTGATAGCAAACAGAGTTCTTTTTTATGCAAAACAGGATTCAGCTGACTCTAATAAAACAGCTTGCAGTCTATTAGACTATAACAGTAATGTGCTTATTTTGTTTCTCAAATCAAGACGGTGTCAGAAAGCTATAGACGGAGATTTGTCTTGTTTTTCACAATAATTGCTAGGGTGGGGTTACATTATGATCTTTAAATGAATAGTATCGCTTAGAACAAACACTTCATATATCTTTTATCTTCCCCTGCATACAGTTCTGAGTTTTCTTTGAAAACGCTGCGCTACTTTTCCACATAAGTCATCAGAATGTTTCCAAAGAATTTTAACTGCCAGATTAATTATATCTTGCAAACAAAGATAGATTGCTTACATTCTTTATTCAGAATTCCTGCCCAGTATGGAGCAACTGGCAACAAATTAATTTCTTTTGCAACCATGCAAAATGTTTTGCTATGAAAAGCTCTGGAAGGTAAATGGATCCTTTAAAAAAAAAAAAAAACCCAGGTTGCTCATTCTGAAAGGCTAATCTGTAAGCAAAGAACAGAGGATTAAATGAACTTTATGCTCTCCCCCCACCTTTTTAGCATCTATGTTATAGCCTTCCATTAATGTATTCAGTTAATTAAGTATTGCTGTGACCTGGTGGCAATTTTTGAAATCCAGGGAATTTTTCCCCCTCTAAATTCTGCCTCCCCCACAGAGCAGAATATAATCTGTTTCCAGTCAGTCTGTTTATGTCAGCTGTGCCTCCACTACAAGCCTCTAAGATGTTTTAATAAATTTATCAACCAAAAAATATTACAAACATTTCATTTCCTTTGATTCAGACACACACACATACACACACACAGGCCTCTGCCTTCATTGCAAATTCTTGCTGGTATGAATCATGCTAAGTAATATTTGCTTTAACTTTCGTGTGGTTCTACAAACAACCTTTATATGGCTGGACTTCAAAGCTAGGAGAAATAAAGGTTAGAAATGTGATAGGAGTAATCTATTATTAGGCATGAAACATTAAACCACTTTTAGCTATAAGTCTTAAAACCGGAATAATCTAGGTTTTTTAATGTAGTGCATATTTATTGTGCTTCCCTTACACAGGCATTTATCACAGAGAAGTGTTTGGAAGAGAAATATTTTCCATTGCACTATGGGCCACAATTTGGTTTAATTTTTCCTAATATTTAATTTAGAAAAACGGTAATATTATAACAGGGTTCTCATGTTTCCTGGCCAAAATGCTTGGTGTTCCTCACAGAGTAAAATTAATCTGTTACCAGCCTGCTGACCTGTAAGTCAGGTTTCAGTAAAGTAGGCACGGAGCGGGGAGGGCTGAGGAAGGGGGTGAGTTAGGGTGGGTAGGGAGATAAGATCTCTTTCTTTGACTAGAAGGAAAAAAAAAAAAGCTTAGAGGAATGTCTCAACCCACCCATGCCATCAAATGACAGAAAATAAGCTGAACGTGTATTTGAGCTGAGGAGTGTTTGAAATCATTTATTAGCTCCATCCAGAACGACTTGCACTGCAGGAATGTTAATTGTTAAAATCTGTACTGCAGTGATTTCTTGAAGCTGGGGGGCTGAATGGAGTGGAAATTCAGCTCCTTGTTTCTCTTTTTCCTCCACATATATTCGCACTTAAAAAAACAAAACAAAACAAAACAAAACAAAACAAAAAAACTAATGTTATGAAATAAGTCAGATGTCAGATGGGGAGCTTCCTAGCACAAGGGAATGCAAAACAGTGTTAAGGATATACGCATATGCAGGAACAACAACAAAAAACATTGGTAACATTTTGTTCTTGATTTAATTTGTGCTCCTAATACAGTAGATTAAAAATAAGTCCAACTGTTAAACACATTAGTGTTCAGTCACTGCCCATGTGCCAGGAAAGCAGCTATCACTCCGGACCTGGCCCGACTCTCTCTGGAGTCTTGAGGAGACAGGAAATCTGACCCCCAGGAAATCTGAGCCCCCAAGTCCATTAATGACCCTACAGTTTGAGGATTCCTCATTTTCATCTGCTGATTAAATCCCAGAAGCTTCTTCATATCTTCTCACACTGTGTAAAAACTGGGGTCTCTCAACAAAGCTGAAAGAGAATATTGGCTTGGAAAGATGGAGGGAAAAAGTGGCTAATAGCCAGCCACAAGCAAGACACTCTTTGAGGCAAATTGGGCAATTATTTGTGAGACTTGTGTCCTTTAAGAAGATTGGTGTAAGCCCCACCTTCCACTCCCCTGGAATTTTATGACTGGGGCTAAAGATAGGATTGAATCCCTATATGCCTGAACTGGAAGACATTCCAGAGATCATAGCACTCTCCTCTTCTGTGGGTGATGCCCAGTGAGATTAAGGACAGGGCGTGGCCAACGTCCTACAGTGAAGCTGGCCCTTATTAGACATGAAACCCAAGCTTTGGTTCCTCCAACCCTGTCTGATGTGTGATACCACACTGCCCTTTCAGTTTGTTCAACAACAAAAACAAAACAAAACAAAAAGCTGAAATTAAACCCATAGGTAAGAAAAATAATGTATTTCTTCAGGTAATTACAGTAATAGCTCTTTACCTAATCTGTGTGTTATTGCACCTGTATGGGTTTTTTTTAAATTTTTAAATGTTTTTTTTTTTAAGCTTTGTTTATTTATTCTTCAAAAAGAGAGCGTAAGCTGCAGGAGGGGCAGATGGAGAGAGAGAATCTCAAGCAGATTCCCAGCCGAGCTCGGAGCCCGATGCAGGGCTCCATCTCACGACCCTGAGATCATGACCTGAGCCAAAATCAAGAGTCAGATGCTTAACCGACTGAGCCACCCAGGTGTCCCACACCTATATGTTTTTTAAGAATATGTATAGTTGTGGGTTTTTTTTAATAAAAATACCAACTCTTCAGTTCTTACCCCCTCCTTCCCTTACACAAATCCTCCACTCCTAGCTTCCCCTGCTCCCTCTCCAGTGTACTTTTTTGTGGTCTTTGGTCAATCTGGTTTAATAGGTTACCTGTTGCTGACACTCTCACTTCACACAGAAATGAAGCTCCCTGCTGTGACATGCTTTCTGGAAGCAGAAGGGTAGGAGGCTGTGACATTTGTAAATCTAGGAAGTAATAGCTCCCCAAAAGCAGTGCAGAGAGTTACAGATCTTGCCAGAAAGGAGAAGAGTTAATTGAAACTATTTGGGGCATGCAGTATTGAACAAGGAGATGGTTTCTGAGCAACACATATCTAAACGTGGCTTGCCAAAGACCTGCACACTTTTAATTTGCTCTACAAATTTGGTTAGCCCTATAAGTGTAAATATCAAACAGTGGTCATGGAGAGCATTAAACATTAACCAACTGAGACCTTAAAGACTTGAGTAGAACATTAAAATTAGAGGAGAAAGATAGACCAGGCAACTCTGGGAAATTAGGTTAAAACTCCAAAAAAGAATGTTTGTTGGCTGAGTAAAAATAAAAAAAACTATTTTGAGATTGGTAACCATTTGTCTCTGTAGACAGGCCATTTCCCCCTCTGAGATTATATTTTTAAAATCAGGCAAACTTACCAAAGTCTATTTGATTTTCCGATTATTCTTTAAGATGCAATGTATTACCACTCAAATGAACCCTAAAGAGGGATATTTCAATTGCTCTTCCCAGACCCATTACCTTACCTGGAACTGTGCATTTTATCCATTTTGGGTGTTTGTGTGTATTCCATGTTGCTTCATCTAGGGTTCAAATCCCGTAAAGGTTCAATAAACTTTTGTTGAGCAGCAAAATAAAAATGCCCTTTAAGGCAGTAAGGATGGCTCCCAGGTTCACCCATTCAGATTTGTTGGATAAACCTCAAAACAAAAACCTGCTTGAATCCAGGATGTACTACTACCTTCTCCACAAGGGCAATAAGCACTTCCTTTGAAATAGTAGGATTCAGAAAAAGGAGAGTAATACCATATTCAAGTACCTTGTTCTCTACGTATCCTTTGGCCCAGCAGGCCTCACAAAGTAAATCCCTACAAGGTAAGAATAGTTCTCTCTCAGGAGAAATGTGGTATATTATTTCTTTGCCATCTTAGTAGATAAAGGATAAAGGATAAGGATAAAGTAGGTGACAGCTCTCAATAGCCCTACATAAGACATGGTGAAGCTGAAGTAAAATAAGTTAAATCACTACTAGACCAAGAATTAACTCCTAAGACAATTTAAATATGGCTGCTCATCTTCGCAAGATTCAAAATACCTACTCATGATAGAACAAAAGAAGCCTTAGGAGCCCTGTCTTAACTTGGGTTGCCTGAAAAGTAGTCCCTGAGACAAGACTTTGAGTGAAGAAATTGATTTGGGAGGCAAAAGAAAAACCAGTCCAGGAGAAGGCAAATGAATGAGACCAGAGAGGCAAGGCAGCCAGATTGAGACGTACTGATAAGCCAACTACCACCGTGGGCAACAGGAGCTCGGGCTCAGTGGAAAAACTCTTAGAGCCAGTGCAGAATACACACCTCAGTGTTATCCCACCAGAGAGATGGGAGCCGGGGTATTTATATACCAGCCATCAGTCTTCAGATGAGGTGTTTCCTGAGAGGCACTCACCCTGGGGCACAGACAGCTGGTCACATAGGCAGAAAAAGCAGGTTTGGGTGACCAAAGGAAGCTCTCCAAGCAAAGAAAGGCAGGAATGGCAGTTACCACACAAGGCAGAATGCTCTCAAGTCACCAGGGGGAGAGACTATGGGCAGGGCCCTAATAGGCCCCTTTGGTGGAATCTAAATATCAGCAGTAATTTCTAAGAAGTTCAGCTGTAGTTCTTTCTTGGGTTTAGTATAGTGGCTAGCACATCCTAGAGGCTTAATCAATATTTGTCAAGTAAAGGGGGTACCTGGGTGGCTCAGTCATTAAGCGTCTGCCTTCTGCTCAGGTTGTGATCCCAGTGTCCTGGGATCGAGCCCTGCATCGGGCTCCCTGCTCGGCGGGAAGCCTGCTTCTCCCTCTCCCACTGCCCCTGCTTGTGTTCCCTCTCTCTCTGTCTCTCTCTCTCTGTCAAATAAATAAATAAAATCTTTAAAAAATATTTGTCAAATAAAGGAAGGACAGAATAAAACATCCATCAGTTAATGATTTTGTTTAATGCTTCACATAAACGCCTTATGTTCTGTTCAATATTGAATAGTTTTTTTTCTCAGGAAGCTATATAATATGAGCTCAGGCTTAGTATCAGACAGACCAGAGTTTATACCCCACTTCAGTCACTTTCTAGCTGTGAGAGCTTGAAAAACTCCTTCTCTTCTCCTCATTTCAGTTACTCCATTTGTGAGATGGCTATTTCACAGTATCAAATGATAAAAGGCTAGACAAGTTAAGTGATACAGGGATTGGTAGAGTAACTGACACATAGGAAGTACTCAGTGCTACTATGAGGACTCAAGAGTCAGTTCTCGGACTTCAAATTCCACTTGGGCCACCAACTACCCATCTTTCTTCAAGCAAGTCATCTAGCCTTTTGGTGCAAACTTCCCCATCTTGAAAGTGGAGACGGAAGTTGCCTGCTGCTCATTCCCTGGAGAGAGAGGCTCTAAGCACATATCATGACAAGGATAAGTCACACTGAGGAAGCACTTCATAGGTTATACAATCCTTGCAGGTATGTCATCTTGTTTCTGAACAGGCAAGGATTCTGGACTTACATATCATTCTTCCATTGTAGGGAAGTGCTGCTCCATTTCTCCAAATGTCCCCTAGTCTGATTTGTGCTTGGATTATGTCATAGACCATGAAATGATCCAGAGACCTATAGGAAATGCACACAGGAACCCTGAGGAAATGGGGTTTGACTCCTCAGTGCTTGGTGAGCCAGTCAGGGTAAGCATGGGAGTCGGCGTCCAGTGGGGCCATGCCCAAATGGATCTTGTAAGTTTATGTCAGGATGGAGTGTTAATAAAGCCAAATGAGCCAAGAGTAGAATTTATACCAGCAGCCGCTGAACCAGTGAAGTCATGTAGCTGGGGATCTGAGTGGGCTTGTCTGAGATGGGCGGAGAAGGTAGGCCTCCTCATGCACACCAAACCAGGAGACAGAAGCTTAAAACTTAGCCTAAGGATGATCCCAACAGAATGTCTGAGCAGTCATTATGTGTCAGGTATGATAAAGGATATACAGATGAATCTCCTTTTATTATCCTTACTTCCCAGTTGATAAGACGGAGGCTTAGAAAAGTTATTTGCCTTGGTTATGCAAAACCGTGGCCCAGCTCAGCCTAATGCCAAAGAGAGGTTGTTTTTTTAGAGAGAAAGAGAGAAAGCATGGGGGTGGGGGCGCGGGGAGAGGGGCAGAGGGAGAGGGCGAGAGAGAATCTTAAGCAGGCTCCACTCCCAGTGAAGAGCCCGACACAGGCCTCGATCTCATGACCTGAGCAGAAATCAAGAATCGGACACTTAACCAAAGGAGCCACCCAGGTGCCCCTCAAAGGGAGGATTTTAAACCACTGCATGACACTGGCTTTCCACAACATCATAGCATTTTGATATCATTCAAAATAAAACTATAACAGATAAACACCAAATAAAGAAAACCTACTCGATAATATATATTTTTTAACTTTCAACATCCTGAGGGAAAAGCATTTTACAACAAAGCGTTTCCAGGCACCAGACTGAGCATTTGAATCATGAATACACTCCACAGGAGAAAACAAAGTCATGGCCACAGCTCTCCAAATGCCCTTCTTCTAAGGCACGGCTAAGCTTTGCGCAAGAATTCAGCCAGGTTAACATGAACAAATTTAAATAATTAGTCCTATTTGTGATCAGTTTCCTTCATTGCATCTCAGTGAGCTCACTTTAATTTAAGGGAATCTAAGAATCAAATAATAATTGCTAACTTACTGTTCATTTGCTGAGCACTTACTCTGTGTCAGGCATTGGCTCAATGCCCTACCAAGCTTGTCGCCTGTATTCCTCACCACATCCTTCTGGGGTAGGTGCTCTGAGTTTCCCCTTTTATAGATGTGAAACTGAAGCTAGAGAGGTTGAAGAACTTGTCCAAGGTCCCATTAAACCTAAAAATGGAAGAACTGAGATCCAAATCCTGACTCCTTGGTTGCAAGACCAACGTACTCATCATCCACAGTGCTTGGCTATCTCTGGAGCCTTGAATCCTAGTGATGGAAAAGTACCCATTTTTATTTAGGCATTCCCTATTACATGGGACAAATATGGGCTTTTAAGTATTATAAACAACTTTTTTTTTTCAATGTACTTGAGCAAACTCAGTTCCTAGGAATTCTTGAGAACAGAGTTTATGTTCCAAAACAAAACAAAGCTTCCTAAAATGAGCCTGTTCATGACATAATTGTATAAAAAAGTCGAACATACAATTGCATACAATATATGATCCCAATTTCATACACATTTTTAAAACTTTAATAAATAATATTTGTAAAAATATACTTTCAGAAAACACCATATTTCATATGCAAGTTTATAATCCTGACACTTAGCCTTATTTTATGAGTATACAATCTCCATAAAATTCAGCATGGAAAAAAACTCTAGAAAGAAATACAGTAAAAGTCAAAACATGATCTCTATTTCTTCTTATCTAAAAGAACAACTGTTATATTATTATCAGGGACAAATGAACATTAGTATTTTCTCATTCCCATTATTAGGGATAGAGCTGGGCTTTTTTCATCTATTATCTCAACTAATATCCACAACAAGCTTGTGATGTAGCTATTGTTTTGTCCATTTTATTAATAAGGAAGCAAGATTTAGAGATATTAAGTGACTGTCCCAGGGTCATATGACTGAAAAGGGGCAGAAGCAGGATTCCAACTCTTTCTTATTCCAGGCTGAGAGTTCTTCGCACTACAATATGACCCATCGTACAAATTATTTATGTTGGCATCTGCACATGTCTCCATGACGAGATGATTTCCTGAGATATTAATTTATGCTATGTTCCTGATTTTATAGGAGACTGAAAGGAAAAAGGCATTTTCCCCACCCTAAATCAAAACTGTGGAGAGGTACCTTCCCAAGACAGGAAAGATTCCTAGGGCAGAAGTGACCTACAAGTGGAAAGGGATGGATGGGGTGCTGGGTTTGCTGAAGGTATGGATGGAGTGCTGGCTTCCCAGGGATGCTCCCCACAAGGTCCGCAATCCAGGCATTTTGCCCGAAGATCCTGCTGCTCCAGCTTAGCCCATGGTAAATAAGGCTGCCCATCTTTGAAACAAGAAATCCTAGGATTGCTCAGAGCATAACTTGAAAACCTCCAACCTGAAAAATTCAATGAATGGAACTTTCTCCTTCTCTGTCAGGTCAGGGCTCAGACTTAGTAGCAAGGAATTTACTAAAACATAGGCACAAATCCCATTTCACCAAGGCCTCCGAGGTGTTGAACTCATTGGCACCATACCGGGGAATTCATCCTCGTTGGCAGGGACAGAACGAGAAGCAAACTGTGGTGAATACAGTCCACTGCTCATGTTTCTTTAGAGAGCTTCTCCTGGGGCAATATGGCTGCCCTTTGGAACGGCAAGAGCTGACCACCCCGCAGAAAGGAGCCCATTTCCCGGTAGCCTGTGGGCCATGTGGGCCACGCCCTCCCCCATCCTTACAGAAGCCAAGTTTCAGTCCCATCAGCTCCTCCTCTAGCTGCGGCCTCCAGCGTGGGCTCCACGTCGATCATTAGCAATAAATAGAAAATGCATGAAAACTCCCCCAGGAGTCTCCTTTTCATTTAAAACATGGAGATTTCGTTGCTCGTGCCGTGGCTAATAGCAGGCCACAAAGTGGCACAGCAGTTCCCCGAGTCCATTCTTTTGACAGACTCATTACACTTGGGAGTGGGGCTTGTCCGTGGTGCGTGCGTGTGTTTTGAGGCTGTTTTATGGCACATTGTCAGGAACTCAGGTGCTGGGCCTCTTTAACTCCAGCTTTCAGCAGCTGCCTTGGCACTTCCCTTTCACATAATTAAACACCCCATGGTACTTAACAGAGTCATAAGTAGCACATCAATAAAGCAATAAATAATTGTATTCAGGAAAACTCCAGAGCCATCATCCATTAACCAGCAGCTGTGAGCAATAGTTTTGATTAATCAATAAAGTTATATAATAGGAAAGCAAAAGTCAGTCAAGGCCCGGGGAGGAATCAGCCAGACTCCACAGCCATGAAGGAGTCTTATCTCTGAGGTAACTTGCAGGCAGAATATCAGTTGGAAGCACTAGCCCAGGGACTAAGTGCAGCCACAGGAAGCTCCACCTCCAGAAACTAGTTAAAAATGCTAGTTAAAAACAAAAAAGCGGGACCATTCAGCTCTAAGGCAGGAGGGCTGCCTACTGAGAATATGGAGGGAGGGCCCCATAAAAGCAAAATACTTCAACCTCAGAAAACAAATCCTGGCAGCTGAGCCGAGGAGCAAGGAGGAGGATCAGGACAGGCCCTCATCTCCATCGACGTGCTCACTGTGAACTTGCCCAGGTGCGGACGGGAAGGTGATCAGCCTCCCGCCAACAGGGAGGCACGATGGGCACATGATCAGACCACTGCTCTGAGGGCCAAGGCCAGGACAGGGCTGAGGAAATCATTTGGCGAACTGCGTATAGCCCTCAGAATCAGCCGTGGAGTTTTGGTTACAACCAAAACCGGGCTTGCCCGGGCCCGGTGCCTGCAAATGGGAGTCTGAACCTGCAAGTGGGGCCCAGGAAACTATATTTTTAACACACTTCCAGGTGGTCTTCCTGCACGGCCGATGGGGAGACCCTCAGGTTTAGAGACCTCCACGGACCTCATGGGCTGGGTCAGGCTTGCCACGGGAGCCATGAGGCTGTCAAGGTCCTTAGCTTGCCAAGCAAAACCGATTTCTGACATTCTAGTTTTGTTAATGAGCCACAAGCTTATTTGTTTGCACCCATAGTGTGGGGCCCATGCGGCACAAAATCTCAGGGGTTCATGTCCAAGCCTCTGTGATGTAAGATGTTCCCCCATGACTCTGATGAAACTAGCCCAATACCACTCATGTTGAGAAACATACGTCGATTCCACAAAATACTGAGGACCGTCTACATGCCAGGCACTGTTCTAAACTCTGGGGATTCTTCAGAAATAAAAAGTAGCAAAGATCCCTGCTCTCAGGGAGCTTCATTCTAGTGGTGCCCCAGAGGATGTCCCTGTGTCTCAGTGTGTGAGAGGGTGGGGACTGAGCCAGTGGACATCGCCTCCAGTTTAGCAAGACAGCCACGTTTTCACTGTAGAACCATGAAAGCACATAGAAAAGTAGGTGGGTGGTATAGTGAACCTCCATAGACCTCCTACCTGTTTCCACAACTATCAATTCATGGGCAATCTTCTTCCACACTCGCTGCCACCCCCATCACCCAGGTTTTTCTGAAGCAGTCCCAGACTGCATATCATCTCATCTGTAAGCATTGTCAGCATGCATCTCTAGGACACAGATAACCTTTAAAAAAAAATAATACTTATTTTCTTACATAAAAGTTAACATTAATTTTGTAATATCATTAAATTTACAGTCAATGTTACTGGTCCCCCAACTGTCCCATATTTTTTAAGTGTATGTATGCAAATCAGGATCAAAATAAGGTCCATACATGGAAATTAGTTGATACGTCTCTTAAGTCTCTTTGGCTCTAAAACATTTCCTTCCTCTCTCTCTCTCTCCCTCTCTGTTGAAATTTGCTGGAGTAACCATGTCCTCTGTCCTGTGTACTTCCTGTAATGTGCTAGCTAGTTACAGCCAGACATTTGCTGAGAGTTGCTTCTGACTTTCTGGCAAGAGTATTTCAGAGGGCTCTCAGGAGGCTTTTCATATCTGGTGGATGTTGAGCTCTTTTTGAAGTGAGCAGCCATGTACAGTCATTGCCTAGATCCCTTATTTCATTAGGGGTTCATGAAATAATTTGTGACTCACTAAGAGAATTCATCAGAATCATTGCTTTAGATCCCTTATTCAGTTGCTGATATTCTAATTTTGATAACTTTATCAGCTGAATACTTTTATGATGAAAACTTCTCATCAGCTTTCTGGTTACTCTGAGGTACAAGAAAGACAGGATAAATGTTCGATTTCTTTGTTATCGGTTTTCAAAATTAGTTGTTCCTTATCATCCATCAAAGGTTTTGATAAGTATCAGTATAAGTCCATGGATTCAAACAATTTGATGTGTTTTACTTCATTGCAGTTAATGTCCTTCTGAGTCTCACATTTGCACATCTTTGTCTGGTGGAGCTAACTTAGATTGGCTTCTGGATCCTTGCCATGTGACTCAGTGTAGTCTTTGATAACTTTTTCTCTTCTATGCCTAGATGTTCTAGGTGCTTCTTGCACCTTTCCTGCCTCAGGTCTGGAATTAGCCACTTTCCCAAAGAGCCCTGCTTTATTTTTAATGAGCAATGGTATTTAAAGACCATATTCTGCAGCCCCACTTTTATCAATTGTATTTACTGGGCTTTGGCATGAGATCCCATAGAGTATAACAGGTTTTTGCTACTTAAGCATTTCTTTGACAGTCACTTGTCTTGGGAAGAAAAAGTTAATAAAGGGTTAATGTGGGATATATCATGAGTTCCTAAAAATTAACTTAAATTACAAATAACTCAATGAAAATATAAGCAAAAAATTTCAACAGGCAATTAAGAAAAAAGAAAAAAAAATTTACAGGAAACACAGAAAAATGTCCAAACTTCGAGCTGTCAAGGAATTACAAACTAAATCACTAATGAGGTACTGGTTTTCAGCCTTCAATTTGGAAAAATTTGAGAGTTACACTTTAAGTGGTACCAGAGGTAACAGATATAGACACTCTCATACACCAAGGTTGGGAATACTAATTGACCCAACTTTTTCTGGAAAGTAAAATTTTTAATATATATAGCCTCTGACCCTGTAATCCCATATCTAGGAATCGAGGCTACAAAAATGAAAGCACACATAGCATGTATTTGGATTTTGTCGCAGCATTGTTTACAACAAAATTGAAGGGAAAAAATACGTAAAAGTCCACTAGGAGGGCACTGGTTGAAATTATGACACATGCTATAGAAAATTATGCAGCTATTTTTTTAAATGTTATACATTTATATTTACCACTATGTAAACATATCCACAATATATCCATAGTTCCCAATTAATAGATGTAGAATAATCCTGTCTATGTATATATGAATGGATATATATATATGTACGTATAATAGATAGGTGATAGATAGAAAGACATCAAAATGACTCAGAAAGGATGCACAGCAAAATGTTGAGTAGTTACCTTTGGTAGGCAGAATGAGATGAGAATGCCATTTTTAATTTTCGATGCTTAATTTCATATTATTGTTAAAAAGTGATGGCAATGTGAGTAGTTTTAACTCTTTTTTTGGTTTTCGATATAACACCCCTAACCAAATCAAAACCAAAATAAAACAAAACTCACCACAGTAGCACCAGTTAAGACAATATCATTTATCAAAGAGTTTGACATGGGTCACCAAATTCCATCTTCATAAATCCATGACAGATACTTAAGGAAGGCTGTGGTGCTTAAGGGTAATTGCTACACACTTCAACCTTGGTATTTGAACCATGATTTAATTTCTGTACCCTCCAAGCTTCTGTGATTGTAGTAGGATGAGATGTTCTTCAAGGCACTCCTTTTCTTGCACTGAGGTAGCTTTTTGTGCTATTGTTTCTTTCTGTTCAGGTGTCTGGGATACTGTTCCCAATGAAACTGTTGCCTCTGACGATAGAGGGTGGAATGCTGAGGGCTGCTGCTGAACTGTAAATCTATAAATCGTTACTGGTTTCCTGGGACTCTCCCCATGACACACTGGCAGTGATCCCCATGGACTAGTCAAATGAGGTTTTTACCAAGGTGTTGCAGAAACTAAGAAGAATATAAAATGTAATCGAAAGCATTAGAAGGGCTCATGGGTGGCATTAAGTTTAATGCTCTCCTTTGGGTGCATGGTAGCCTGTCCTGGCTTCCTCTCTAAGTCCCACAAATTTTCTGCAAGAGAAGGTGAATGTGTGGCTCATCTTGCTTGAATGTTTACAGAGCCCTTGGTCATCATATATGAGGTTAATCAAGCCAACATCCCAAGGACATAGATCACGGTCACAATCTCAGTGTAGAAACCTAAACACTATGCTGCAGGTTAAGCCACTTCCCTGAGTCCTACAACATTCTCTAATGTGGACACTCCTACCAATATTTGATCTCTTCTTGACATCCCCAGGTCAGTAAGTCCTCAGATACTCTTTGGCCTTATCTTTAGGGTTATCATCTCATTACCAGTCATGTCTCTTTGAGTTCCAACTCAAAGAGATTTCCATTTATAAAATGCCATTTAGAAAATACCAACCGCTTGCAAATTCAGACACCTGCCACCATGCCATTGCAGTGCCTTTCACGGGACCCCACGACTGGCCTCCAGCTCTTACAGGAAAGGCCATAAGTTCATTCCTTTGAATTCCCACTGTGTTCCCACGTGCTGTCTCTGTCCAAGTTCCCTTGTCTTGTAGGACACTGTGCATTCGGGATCTAGAAGGAAACCTGATTACAAGCTCGTTCAGCCCACTATTAAACACCTGAACAAGTAGTTAGGTGGCCATGACTTACAATGTATCGTAAAGATCATTGCATAGCAGCCAGGGCTAGGGACCCACTAACATGTGGCTCTCCTGGCTTGGTCTAAGCACATATTTTCCTTCAGCACATAAATTCAATGCCTTCCCTAGCCTTTCTTTTTATTTAAATGTTTTCAGGTTTTCTCCATCTTCTTGATTCAGACTTAGCTGCGATATTTCCTTCCTTCCTACAAGCATTCTGGAAATCCAATTTTTTCCCAGCAAAACTCTTTTTGGGCTCATCATTTCTTCTATGATGATATGACTGAGGGCGATTCTAAATAACAGGAAAAGTGACTTCTCCGGATGTCTTTCCTTTTGTATATCTGGAAAATAGCAAATTCCTAGTTACCCTTCAATACCTTATCCAAGTATTATGCCTCCTCCTAGCCTTCCCTGCCACACGCTTTACCCTTGGCTGGGCAGAGTTATTTTCCTCCATTTGTGCTGGAGTGCCTAACAACATGCTGGTCTCTCCTGGTAGACTATGAGCTCCCTGAGTAAGTGACCACATTCCTTTACTACCCCTGGGGCCCAGTACGGTGTCTGGCCCACGAAAAGTGTTTGGTAAATGCCTGTTGAAACAAAATAAAGTGGGTATCTACCATCTCTCTTAATGAACCCCTCATTCCCTCCCAGTATTTCTTTTTCTTTTTATCTATTTAATTTCTAATCTCTCTATAGCACGACATAGTTTCTGCTCTTAAATACTACATGCCACCTAAGTGTGGTTGGGGTTGTAAACATTTCTCATTATGCAATATCATCAAATAGTGGGGCATTTCACATAATAAAATGTTCAGTCCTCTTTTCAGGATTAATAGTTCCTTCTTTTAATTAATTGTTGATACCCTTTGTAAAAAGTATTACAAACTTCCCGGCGTTCTTAAACAGAGTACAGTGATTATAATGTATTGTTTTCCTGATGAGCTAAGCAACTTTAGGCACATCAATTATTGTACTCTGATATCATGTAATGATGCCCTTGGAGGCTATTAAGGAGAGTAGATTTGTTGGTCCCCCCACACCTAAAGACCCTAAGGTTCAGTGTTATTACTGCTTGAGTCTCATTTTGGAGCTTTCTGTGTCCTTATTCAAAGTATAATTGTCAATCTGTTAGCAACAAAAAGTGAGACTTACCTCTCCTCATTCATATTGTGTTTTCAATAAGTCATTGTTGAATTTGATGAATTGGTTAAAAAGCAAGGACTTTTTGACAGCTACTCAGTACTTGTTCCTGCTCTTCAAGTAAGAGGGGCATTATTGATGGGAGGACAGCCAGGCAGCCACAGAACGGAAAAAATATGATGTAAGGATTAGGTGCGGGGCTCATGAGACAAGAAGAATCAGAGACGTGCGAGACAGCAGCAACATTCTACAGGATTCCAAGGGAAAAATAGGCAGAACTAGCAAATGAACTGCACCAATGTTTTCATTCACTGAATTCCGGGGCCCCCCACCCCTCATGTCCCAACTCTTACACCATGGCAGACATCACCAAGTCCTCTTGTCTTTCTTTTCTCTTGGAGAAGGCCTTACAATCTTTCTGAGCTTTGGTCTCCAGAAAGGCACAGTTGGTCAGTCTTCAACTAGAGAAGAGAATACTTTCCAATAGTCAATCTAGTAAGTAGTTCTCCTCAAAAAATCAAAGGACTACCATGTATTGGGTGTGGGCCATGTGCCAAGCAAAGTCACAACCATTTTATATCTCATTTAAAGTCCGCGATCACTCTATGATACAAGCAACATTATTTCCCCATTTCATAGACAAGGAAACTGAGGCCCATAGAAGTTATACAACTTCCAAAAAAGGCAGAGCTTGCAAGTAGTGGCACTAGACTTTGAGCCCTGGGTCTTACTTACTCCAGAGTCCATGGTCTCAAACCCTAGACTGTATCTCTTTTCCGGGGAGGTGCATTTCTTATCACTGAAGATATTCAAACACATACTGAGTGCCCACTTGGCAGGGATATTGTTGAAGGGATTTAAGTATCATATGAAGTTAAACCAAATGACCATTTAAATCCCTCACAATTCTGACAGCCTTATATTTCCATTTGCTCCTTGATAATAGAATTACTTACATGAGACAAAGTCTCATAAATCCCAAATATCAGTAGATAATTTCAAAGGTTTCTGTGTTTGCGGTTTTAAGATAATACTTAGGAGGACATTGTTAATGACGTTTATCTAAGAGAAGCTCTCATTTATTGAATTCTTTTACCAGTGGAATATGATGAGTTAAAGCAGGTATTTAACCAGGAGCTAGAGTCGAACATTCTCTAAAGCTGGCTGGGTTGGAGTAAAATCACAGAAATGTCAAGTTGGGTTGCAGAAGACTTTAGAATCTTTGAGTGGTTGACCAGCATCTGTTTCTCGCCTTTATGAGACTTATTAAGCGCCTATTATGACTGGGCTCAGGGGGTGCAGTAGAGGTTCAGATAGACAGGACCCTGCCTTTGCATCAGGACAGCTCAGGTAAGCTATGAGTCCAGGCCTCCCTTTTGAGGAGCCCCCAGAATGTATCTGCTGTCTCATCTGCACGGTCACACGTCATCTACTAGAAGTCATCTGTAATGTCTCCTTCAGCTCTTATTTTGGGGGGCTAAGCACTCCCAATGTATCAACCATCTCTCATACGATGTGGTTTCCGGCCTGCCATCCAGAAGGCCCTGTGCTGGATCCATGTTAACAAATGGAATTATGACTATCATATTCCAATTGTACTTTGACCAATAAAAAGGATGCTAGGCTTGCCTTCTCCCTCATTAGTTTTCCTACTTTTCTTATGGACCCAAGAAGAAAACAGTCAAGATAGCAGGTAACATCCTAGTGATAAAAACTATTGTCTATTGAGTACCTACCATGTGCCAGGCACTATGTTAAGAATTTTCCTTGCAAGGCGCCTGGGTGGCTCAGTTGGTTGGGCGACTGCCTTTGGCTCAGGTCATGATCCTGGAGTCCCGGGATCGAGTCCCGTATCGGGCTCCCTGCTCAGCGGGGAGTCTGCTTCTCCCTCATCCTCCCCCATCTCATGCTCTCTCTCTCTGTCTCATTCTCTCTCTCAAATAAATAAAATCTTAAAAAAAAAAAAAAAAAAAGAATTTTCCTTGCATTAACTCATTCATTCTCAATTATTTTTCCACTTTAAACATGAAGAAACAGAGATTGTGAGGGGCTGTAACTTCTTCAAAGTGATATTGCTAGTAAGCACTGCAACTGGGATTCAGAACCGAAAACCAGAGTTTGCGATCTCCCAAGGTCACGACCTTATGGTCTGCATCAGGTGCATCAATCAGACATCACACCTTCTCTGTCCTGACCTCTGGAAGGTGGAAAACTTCCGTGAAGAAGTGCTAAGGTGGATGTACTTTAAACTCCCTGCAATGCACAGTTGCCCTTTCCAAACCTCCATTTACCCAAGTAGCAAATGGGGCTTATTCTCTCACTAATTTATTTCCCAAATATTTACCGAGTGAATACTATGTAGCAGATATCATTCTAGGTTCTGGGCCATCAAAGGATTAATGGGACAGACTAGATTCCTACTCTCAAGGACATACATACATACATACATATATAAATGATAAACATATAGTAATGCTTTTGGGTAGTAATAAGTACTCTAGAGAAAAGGAAAGCAAAGTAAGGAAATAGAGGACAAGTGTTGGTGTTTCAAAATGTACTTAGGATTTTGGTTTTATTCAGATATGGTGAGGACAACAGATCAGGAGACAACTCACAGTTCCCGCTTGGAGGAGGCCCACCAGGTCAGGCAAGGCCACAGAGGGAAGCACCAGGATCAGTCAGAAGGCACGAGGGGGGAAGAGGGAGCAAAAGCCTCCATAGTGGTTTTAAAGGAAGGGAATGCGAGAGGCAGGGCAAGCAGTTGAGCTGTGGGCTCTGGGCTACAGGGTGGTCTCTACTACCCAGCCCTGGGTGATTTAGTGCAAAGGGACAGCTGTCTGCGACTAGAGGAGCTCGGTAAAAGGAGATGGGGAGGCGGGGAGTAAGGCTCAGGATTGGTTGGTTTACATAGCAAAGTTAGGCTCCTCCCCCAAGGCAAGTGGTTTGTTCTCTCTAGGAATTAGCCAACTCTGGGAGGGGCAGTCTCCCCCAGGGTCCTGAAGGCTCTGAGACACCAAAACCTCTCAAAGTCCAGAAACAAAAACAAACAAACAAAACATGATTAGTACAATGAGGTTTAGGGAAAGACAATCCTCTGTAGACTCATCGGGGGCAAAGAAGGATTTGAGCAGAAGCCTACAGGAGGCGAGGTCTGGGGGGGAGCCTCAGACAAAGAGCAGAGGAAACCCCAAAGCCTCCGAGAGAACAGGGTCTGTACCTGAAGAGCAGCAAGACAGCCAGTGTGGGGCGTGTGGAACGCACAAGGGACAGGACTGTAGGAACCAGACCTCCCAGAGCTCTGGAGGCCATTCTAAAGTTTGAGCTTAGGGTAAAGGGAAGATACTGGAGGGAATCTGGGGTTTGTTTGTTTGCAAGTTGACTTATTATAGAAAATTTCAAACATTTGTCAAACTAGAGAAAAATAGTATAACACATCCCCATTTTCTTATCACCTTGCTACAATCGTCAATTCAGATGGCCTAATTCCATCTAAGCCCACAGTATTATTTCAAAAGAGATCCTAGGCATCATGTCATTTTATATTTCAGCATATATCTCTAAAAAGTAACTCTTTGTTTAAAAGCATGACCATTGTATCATAATCAGACCTAAAAAATAACTAAATAAAAATAATACCTTAATATCATCAAACACTCATGTTTCCCCCCCACACACACACACACAAACAATTTTTATTTAAGTAACATCTAAATGAAGTCCAAATGTCTGTGTCTTAGGCCTCTTTTAATCTGTGGGATTCTCCTCCCACCCACACCCTCTCCACCACTGCTAAGGATGACTAACCCTTCAGGTTTGTGTGGAACTGAGTGGGTTTCCAGAATGCTGGACTTTCCAAGAAAGTCCTGGGAAAACAGGTAAAAGTTGGTCCCCTCTTTGCTTTACCCCCCTTACTATTTATTTGATGAAATGGCCAAGTTATTTGTCCTGTAGCATGTCTCAGATTCTGGATTTTGCTAAGTGCATTCCCACTGTGTCATTTATTATTTATCTCTGTCCCTTGTATTTCCTATACGTTGACAATTAGATGTAGAAGCTAGGCCAGATTTGGGTTTAATATTTTGACAAGAAAACTTTGTAGGTGGTAGTACATAGATCCACACATGATACCAGGTTATCTCTCTTTTTTGGTCTAATCTTAGCAGTCACTACCATTAGCTAGGTATGTTTTTTCATTGGAGAGTTTTTAAATGGTGGTTTTCTAATTCTATCATTGTTTCTTTATTTATTAGCGGAAATAGTTTTATAAAGAGAAAATTTTTCTCATCCATTCCTGGTTACCGTGAGATACAGCCACTGAGGGATTCTGAGAGGGGAATGATAAACATCTCTGGATGTTTTTCTAAACATCACTCTGCTGCTGTGTGAACAACAGATTGTGGGAGTTTAAGAATAGAATCAAGAATGGGGCGCCTGAGTGATGCAGTTGGTTAAGCGTCCAACTCTTGATTTTGGCTAAGGTCGTGATCTCAGGGTCATGGGATCGAGCCCTGGTGTTGGGCTCTGTGCTCAGCACGGAGTCTGCTTGAGATCCTCTCTCTTCCTTTCCCTCTGCCCCTCCCCCCACTCGATCTCTAAATAAATAAATAAATAAATAAATAGAGAGAGAGAGCATAGAATCAAGAAAACTCTTTGGAAGCTAACCTGATGTTCTAAGAAAGAGATGATAGAACCAGTGGAGGTGAGAAAACATGGTCAGACTTGGGATGGAGAGTCAGTGCTGAAGGGTTGGAAGCAGAGTATGAAGGAAGATAGAGGAGACAAGAACGACTCTAAGGTTCTGAGTACCTGAGTGGGCAACGGGACAGTTACTAAGATGGAGAGAACTTGGAGAGAAACAGATTTGAGCTTAGGAGAGATAGAAAACGGTACAGTGAAACAAAATCTCGATGCCTGAATCGCATCAAGAGATTTGAAACCATTCCAGAGGATCTTAATAATATCACATTCAAGAGATACCTAGTCCACTAAAAATATGAGTCTTCTTTTTTAATTTGTGGTGTCTGCATCAAATAATTTGACTCTTGTAAATATTTAGAAGTTGCTCTATTTCCGGCCTACCACTAGGCCTATACCACCAACGCCATTTATCAGAGCTGTGATGCCCCTGTGAGCCCCGAGGGTGAGCCTTGAGGTACAAGCATCCCATTCACACATCTACATTAAGCAGCCAAAGCTGTAACAGGAAGTCAACTTAGTCTAGAGGCTAAACTAATATTTCTTGAAGGCCAAGAGCAGCCACTTTTCTCCCTGCTGACGTAGCCTTCCTTTCCAGAGCCGCTCTGGATGGTTGTGCAGGTACAACTCTAGGGAATGCCCTTCACACTGTAATCTGTGTTCTTCCCTCCCGATGAAATCTCTCACTTCCTCAGAAAAATCCTGAAGAGAAAGTGAAAGGCAACTCACCTCAGTAAAGATGGTGGCAGTTCTCCAGGCAGCCAGAGAAGCCCTGGGCAACTGCTCTTCCTCCAGATTGCTCTCCCTGCATCACCTGCCTTCAGTCATGTTTTGTGGGCATGCTTTTTCAGATGAAATATCATCACTCATATATTGATACACTTAAAAAGAGCCATTCACCCAGAGCTCATCTACAGGTGTCACTCCCCTCCTGCCTTTTGTTCAACATCACGTGACATTTTGAATTTTACAAACTCTGGCGCGTTAAACCAAATGTGAAGTGTAAGCCAGCTGATTATCACTGGGGGAAAGAAGAAAAAGCAAACACACTTTTCCATGTTTGTCAGTAGGATACGTGACACACTATCGTTGTTGGTATAGGGAGGGAGGGATGTGGATGGGTACATGCATAGATTTATTTGTAAATTTATTGACACTGAATGAGCCTACAAGTTTCCCACCATGGGGTGGGAGGTCATCTTAGGGAGACCCAGTGGCACTGAGCTGTAAACTATTACAAGACAAAGGTAAATAATTACTCAGAGGTGGGAACACTTTACCCACAAGGAAGACCATTCACATCATCTCTTAAATCCTGCATCAACCTCACCTGGTGAGTTAGGCAGGGCATGTAGTATTCACCCCATTCTTGAAATGAGGAAAAATCAGGTTTGGGGAAGATAAGTGATTTGCATGATCCCACTGCTTATTAAAAACAGAGCAAAGCTTCACATTCATATTCTGAATTTAGGGCCTTTGGCTTACCCAATAGCAAGTAGTGGACTTCAGGCTTCAGTGGGGTAGATACTTCAAGTGTTAGTCTTTCCTAGAGCCTCTCTTCAAAACCTGCGATGTGAATGACTATTCTCACCCACCAATGCATGAGGCCCAAGTGGACACTCCTTCCCCACGCTCTGGACTTAAGCCCGAAACCCAGTTACCCATCTTCACTGGGAAATTTTATCCTGGAGGGTCGATGTCTACCAAAAACGGCTGTTTTGGCTTTTTTGTACAATGTACCATTTATTTTCTTCTAATTTTAAGAAGTATTACAAGTTCATTGTTTTTAAAAGTGAAAATATAGAAATGCTCCCTCATTTCGAAGAAAAAGTAATTAACATTATGTTGTAAGTCAACTGGAATCATGTAATGCAGATGTTTGTATAATTATATGCACTGAAGTTATAATGCTATTCTATTTTGTAACCTGCATTTTTCCCTTTCTACATCATGAGCATATACACCAACCATTAAATATTTTACTAAAATATTTTTTTAAAGATTTTATTTATTTATTTGACAGAAACAGAGATAGCGAGAGCAGGAACACAAGCAGGGCGAGTGGGAGAGGGAGAAACAGGCTTCCTGCCGGGCAGGGTGCCTGATGTGGGACTCGATCCCAGGACCCCGGGATCATAACCTGAGCCGAAGGCAGACGCTTAACGACTGAGCCACCCAGGCGCCCTAAAATATTATTTTTTACTTCTGCAGAGTAATTTTAGCCTACCATATGGAAGTACTGTTATGTATTCAACCATTTCCTTTTTTTTGGATGGACTTGTTTGTTCAGTTTCAGCTTTCTTTTCCTTTTACCTTTTATCATAAAGGAGCAGGTTCATATGTACCCCAATATTTGTCATACACTTGAGTCCCCTCTATCCCTAATGTCATACATCTCACCAATCAGCAGACTCCTGCTGCCTTAACTCCTTCCTTCTTGCCCTCTGTCTTTCCTCCTCCACCTCTACCACCAATACTCCAGTCCAGGACCTCCCACATCTCTCTCCTAGACTGGGCTCCCTAAAATCCATCTGGGCCCAGCCTTATCCATTCACCAACTCCAGCCTGAATAGTCTAAAACTCTAGTTGGACCATATTGCTCCCCTGCTTATAAACCACTCAGTGGCCTCCTATAAGCTAAAGCTAATGCCCAGTGTCCATTACATGGAATATGGGGCCATTGACGGTCAGGCCCTTAGAAGTCTGTTTTCAGTATAATGTCCTGCCACTCTCAGCCTCCAACTCCCCAAACCAGATGTAGCAAATGGCCCCCAGCAACCACTCCTGCCCTCTCAAGAGTCATACTGTGCATTTTCTAGATCTACCATCTCTACCCATGCTGTTCTACTGCTCCTACAAAGCTTCCTCCTCACCTCATCTCTTCACCTGGACAGCTCTTTTTAGTTGTTCAAAACTCTGATCAAGAACTTTTCCTCAGGAAAAAAGTCCCTCCTCCCTTAATGCCTCCCCTCATCACTTCACCTACCCCCAAGACTGTGCTAGGAGCCCCTCCCCATAGGGCTCCCACTGGCCCCTGGGCACATATCTATCAAATACTACCACACATTGTTTGCAAGGACATGCACACCTGTATGTATCCCTTGCTAGACCATAAAATAATCCAAAACTCTTTTTTACATTTCAACACCCATAGGCCTATATATAACACTTGGCACAGCACAGATGCTGAAGAAATGGTTAGTGAATTCAACCAATTTATTCCAAGGAAGTGAGGCTCATTGTGTACTTAATCTCAAACTTGTCCCACCTACATTGCTTCTGAGTCTCATTTCTTGAGATTGACTTAATCGATTGTCTTCTTTTGATCATTTGCTGATTGTCTACATGCTGGGCATTTTCACACACATGACCTAAATTTAATCTCACCACAAACTGGCAGAGGTAGACAGCTGGTATTTCTGCCTCCTTCTAGAATTCACTTTTCTTCCATCTTATAAACTTACTCCAACTTTGCTCTGCAGAACAATCCATCTCCTACTCCAGAACCGAGTGATTTTGGTGCAGTGAGAGGTGCTAACAGCACACAGCAGTGAATGGGCAGATGACCAAGACCAAAACCAAATAGCACAGCACATGGTCTTTGCCACAGCAATTGTTTCAGGGATGAGCACGTGACCAAACAAGCCAATGAGAGGCAAGAAATGCAGTTGGGCTGTTTAGATAAATGTACATCCTCTTTCCCAGAAATGATGCCAGAACTGCTATAGCCGTCTTGCCCCACCTGAGCCTCCAAATGACACCAGTGAAAAGAAAGGCAGAGCCAAGAAAGGGGGGACATCTTTGTGATGATGTTGGATTAGCCCTAGATGAACGTGGGCTGAAAGCCACTCCTGTGATCTGGACTTGTCACTTGCATGAGCAAATCAACTCCTTTTATCTACGTAAGTCAAATGGAATTAGGTTTTCTATAATCCACATAATAAAAGTCTTAATGCATATACCTATAAAGGAAGTATTGTTGGAAATAATTATTGTAAATTAAGACTCCAGAACATTACTATAGGCAAATTATAGCTAGTAAACAGCACAGCTAAGATTCAAGTTTGGGATCTTATAACTCTATACTTTGCTGTTCTCACTCATGTGATTAAAAACCTGACACAATCGGGCGCCTGGGTGGCTCAGTCATTAAGCGTCTGCCTTCGGCTCAGGTCATGATCCCAGAGTCCTGGGATCGAGCCCCACATCAGGCTCCCTGCTCAGCGGGAAGCCTGCTTCTCCCTCTCCTACTCCTCCTGCTTGTGTTCCTGCTCTCACTGTCTCTGTCAAATAAATAAATAAATAAAATAAAAAATAAAAAATAAAAGCCTGACATAATGTAGATAAGGGAAAGCACGCACACGAACACACACGCACACACGCACACACACGATCTCTATACCCTATCATGAGATTTTAAATGACATCTGTGAGTCATTCTGCCCTTCTCTGCAATTAAAACATATTAGTACGTTAACTCTAAAGGTCTGCCTCACAATACAGAAGGGTATTCCTAAAAATGTGTGTACTTATTACTTTTAATTAGTCAAACTTTATTGTATAGAAATATTCTTTATTTCAAGGGATTTGATGGTAATCCTTCTGCAAAGTGAAGAATCTTAATGTTGAGAAGAAAACGAGTGCCATAATTTAAATCTGGCTGTTGATCAATCAGGATTGCTTAAAAATAAGTCTGATTTACAATTTAAAGAGAGAGGGAATCCTGACAGCATGCAGGTTATGTGTAAAAGACAGAGTATATCCTACACTCTGTTTCAAAAGTTTGGACAAATAGATCATTCAAAATGTCCAAAATACTTCCAAAGATCTTCCAGGGTAGAGATCCTCAACTGTGTAAGGAAAATTTGATAAAAACAAAAACAAACAAACAAAAAAATACCTTCTGTTGGAACAATTAGTTTATCTAGTAGGCATTAATTTAAAAAAATATATTTTGGGGCGCCTGGGTGGCTCAGTCGTTAAGCGTCTGCCTTCGGCTCAGGTGATGATCCTGGGCTCCTGGGATCGAGCCCCGCATCAGGCTCCCTGCTCGGCGGGAAGCCTGCCTCTCCCTCTTCCACTCCCCCTGCTTGTGTTCCCTCTCTCGCTGTGTCTCTCTCTGTCAAATAAATAAATAAAATCTTTAAAAAAAAAAATTTAAAAAATAAATAAATAAATAAATAAATAAATTTTTTTGAGCACCTCCTAAATTCCAAGGACTGTGCTAGGTACCTGGGATATGACATTAAGAAAAGATAAGAGAGCCTGTTCTCTTGGAGGTTATACTATAAAAATGTGTTCTGGATGCTCTACTAGAAGCTGGGTATACAGAGATAAATAAAAGAGACACCATCCCTGCCCTCAGAGAGCTTCATCAAGCACAACATCTCTCAACTATTTTGATTGTTTCACCCCATTATTACAAAGACTCTTGAGCAAGCATCCCTCACAAATGTATATTTACTTGTTTATAAATTGTACCTTTGCTCTAGTTTCAAATATGTGCTGTATAACATATACACATCAAAACCAACCAACTAACAGAAAGCAGGAAGGATGAGACCAAAACTTAATATAAAGAGTTCTAATATTTCCTTCCCACACCCTTCATTGGAGAACACTGGTCTAGTAGACTGCGCCTCCAATGGCCAAGCATTGCCCTGACGGAATTACAGCTCCCCGTAGGCACAGTCAATGACTGACCCGCACTCTGGGGCTGGGGCTAGGCTGAGTATTTCTTACTTTGGTCCAGAAAACCACTGATCAGTGCCTGGCCACTGTCCGTGATCCTGTCTGGGATTCACGGACACCTAAAACCACTCTTGAAAACAGGGCAACCAGGGTCAAATCAGTTGAATTTTTATTTTTCAACCCTTGGCTTTGGCACTGAGTAGACACTCTGCTTGAGTGAACATTCCTCACAAAATATCTTATTTACACACCAAGCAGAGCTGGTTTATTTGGCCAGTGCTGGAAAACTCACAGACTAAGTGTCCAGTGCATTCTCTCCAGAACGACATGACTTGGACACAGCTGGCTGCATTGTCCCACCAGGCCTTCAGTTACAAAGCACCAGTATTCTTGGCACCCTCTACTTCCAAGACCAATGTGTAGAGCCCATAAGCTACAAGAAAACAGTGTTTCCTTACACCAATTTCTATTCCTGTTGCTGCAAATTAATTCAAACAACATTTATCGAGGGCCTACCTTGAACAAGACACAACAAATAAAAACTTATTTTAGCCAAATGACTTGAGCCAACATAGATATGTGGGTGAAGAGACTTGGTCATAGGCAGAGCTCCCACTTTAAGGAAATTATTTCACAGAAAAATGAAAGCTAAGTAGAGTTTTCATGCCCATCCCCTGGCATCATTGTGAGCATACATCAGCAACCAACAGCATGCTTCATTCCCGCATACGCTAATGAAAAATGATTGCTTGTCTTTCTAAAACCAAACCAATTATTCTTGTTTTTGTTGAATGGAAATCTAGCTTGTGTTTAGTGACAGAATAACTAAATCAGTCTTATTTGGAACCCAAGCGTCAACGTGGATCCTGTCACTTTGCTGACAGGAAATGTACCCCAGATAGCTTATTTGATAAAACAGGGCTATTTTGGCTTTGAAACAAAAAACTCCCCTCTTTTGACTTCAGAACGAATGAGCCATGTGCCCTCACCTCCATCCCTCTCTTTCCCTGATGCCTGTCCTCACACAGCACATAACGGGGCAACATTGTACATAACCAGCAATATCTGCTCCGAGCTGGTACACGGACACCTACCTGATTGAATATCACCATTTCAGAAGTGCTGCCTAATCACATTTTTTCAGGCTGTGTGAACAAAATAATGTTTCTTTAATTACGTGAACTCTTTATTTTTGATATTTTAATGACATTTTAGAAGATAGAGCAGCCACTTCTCTTAGATCGGGTGGTATTAATCAGGTGTGACAGCTAGTTATTTGATACATTTTTAAATCCCACTTGTATTTTCACACGAGTAATCTGGGACTTGATTTCTCAGTCCTGAGCCTGTAATGGCAACTTGTGCTTCTGCCCATAATGAGCAAAATAATTGAACCAAATTAGCACTATCTATAATTCAGTTGTAGCTTAGAGGCCTTATTTTATTTTATTTTTTAATGAAATTAAAAAGCACTCTTTCCCCTCCCCCCGCCCCAGGATAAATGTTAATAAATAAAGGTCAGTGAGATCAACATTCTTCATCGTGTCGGTCCAACACATGTCTTCCCCTGGGGCTGCACCCAGCGGCCACGCTATAAACGTGGCAGATCCCTTTCTTCACTGAGCATGTTTTGTGCCGGAGAGTTGCTCAGACACACGTGGGGGCTCCGTTACCTGGGTCAGGACGCTGGGGACCATTTAGTGCATCTTAGATGCTGTTTGGGGATCACAGAGTATTAACATGGGGTACGACCTGGGCATGCGTTTGTCATAAGTGCAATAATTGTTAATTTGTTTGTCTCTCTGGTATCCTGAACTGAGAGGCCCCAGACGACAGGCTTGGGTTGCCTCTGCCTCATCGGAACTTCGGAGCCTCCACACCCAGCGTTGTTCTAGAAGTGCTTGTCTAGAGGCCACACTGTTAGTAAGTAAATGTTTTTGTAGAAGGCAAAGTATAAATATTGCTCAGGCCTCTCATTTGACAGAGAAAGATGAGGAGGCCCAGAGTAGACTTGATCAAGTCACAAAGCCCACATACTTGAATTCCATTCACAGGTCCCAGGCCAGTCTCCCATTTACTATACTGGTCTACTCCATAAAGCTGAGGGTCCAGCTAGTATTCAGTTAATAATAAGAGCAGGGGCGCCTGGGGGGCTCAGTCAGTTAAGCATCGGACTCCTGATTGCAGCTCAGGTCATAATCTCAGGGTCGTGAGATTGAGCCCTGAGTCAGGCTCCGCACTCAGCACAAAGTCTGCTTAAAATTCTCTCTCCCGGGGCACCTGGGTGGCTCAGTTGGTTAAGCGACTGCCTTCGGCTCAGGTCATAATCCTGGAGTCCTGGGATCGAGTCCCACATCAGGCTCCCTGCTCAGCGGGGCACCTGCTTCTCCCTCTGACCCTCTTCCCTCTCATGCTCTCTGTCTCTCATTCTCTCTCTCTCTCAAATAAATAAATAAAATCTTAAAAAAAAAAAAATTCTCTCTCCCTCTCTCCTTCTGCCCCTCCCCCTGCTCGCACTCTCTAAATAAATAAACAAACAAACAAACAAATAAATAAATAAAATCTTCAAAAAATAATAATACTTAGAGCAATAGAACAGTCTTTCTCAAACATAAACGGGCATATGAATCACCCAGGGAGCCTGTTAAAATGCAGATTCTGATTCGATAGGTCCAGGTTGGGACCCGAGATGCTACCTGTCTGAAAAGCTCTAGGTGACCCTGGGACTGCTGGTCTGTGGACCACACTTTGAGGAGCGAGGTCAGAGAACAGAGTGATTAATCCTGCTGTCTCTGGAGTCAGACTGGCAGGGCTCAAACCCTGACTCTGCTACTTTGTGCATTTTACCCACAGGCCAAGCACAGTGCCGCTATTTTCCCCAGACACCATGTTGTCAAGTCTACAGACACCAGAGAAACAAAGCAGGCAGTGGGGAGTGGGGGCGGGGGGGAACTGAGGCAAACTGGAACATTCGTGTGCTCTCTGGGTAGAAGCTGCCGTCTATCTTGATTTGATTGTTACATCATGGGAACAAAAGCCCTTGCAGAGAAAATCTGCATCACTGATTTCATATCTGAGGAAGAAAAAGATGAAGATAGATGATAGATGATGGATAGATAGATAGACAGACAGACAGGAAGACAGATAGTTCAATGATATCTCTTAATTTTTAAAAGTTGGCAACTACTTAAAACATTTCAGAACATCTTGCAAGCCACCCAGGGGCGGGATCCTGCCTCTATCTTGCTACTTCTTTACAAACATGTTCTCATTTAATCTTCAAAACAACCCCAGGAGGTGAGTATTTCTATGATTACCATTGATCAGCAAGGAAACTGGCCTAAAGCCGCTCAGGAGCTCCCTCCCCTTGCATGCTTAGGTAAAGACAGTCCAGGACGCGAGCTGGGACTGCCTAATTCCAAAGCCCGATCACTACACAGCAGTGGCGATCGTCACCCAGTCCTGCCCAAATCTCTGTTTCTCAAACGTCCCCTGGGCTGCGGCTGATGTGCCATGTGCTAGCAAAAGGGAGCAAACACCAATAACCATTAAAAGGAGTTTGCAAATCCAGCTGGCCCAAAAGATCAAACTTGTGACCTAGGCCTCCTGAGCGCTATGCTATCTCGTTTCTACCACAGGCTCTGTCCTCACATTGTGTGAAGGTTAACAGAATGAAATAACTAGAAACACCACCTTGAATCTTGGCACTGTGAGCCACGTAATGTCCATAGGCCTCAATTCGCCTCAATGCCCACCTCGTTGGGCTAGTGTGAGGGTTAAATGAGAGCTGAGCTCATGAAGCAACTACACCAGGTGTGTAATCATGCTCAGTAAACAGCCACCATATGTATACACAGTCCCTGTTATCTCCAGGGCATCTCCCCCAGGGACCCGAACACGGAACCAGAATGTTCCTTATATGTCAGGAGATCTGATTCACAGTGCACCTTTCTCAGTAGCTAATCAAGAGGAAATCTCAGGCCAGTTGAGCAGTGCCTGATGTCCCAGGATAATGACTTCTCGTCTCCCTCTATTGTCTTCTCTGCCCCCCCCACCACCACCCTACTGCTACAGAAAAAAAGCCTACACACTTGGAAGACAAGACAATCTGGTCTGGATCCTACTGTGCCCCTGGCTCCCTCTCGGTTACATCACATAGGCTACTGGAGATTCAATATTCCCAATTGAGAATGAGAACAATAATCGTTATCTCCTAAATTTTCTTCTGGTTTTTGTGGGAATTAGATGAGATGATGTATGAAAAGTGCCCGATACATAGTAGGCACTTTGCAAATTTAAGTTCCTCTTTCCCTTCTGTCCAACCTTATCCCAGAATGTCACCGGGTAAAGAGTGAGCAGATTACACATAACCTACACACGCTCTCTCTCCAGGCTCTGAAAAAAGCTTGTAAAGAAGGTAAAATTATACCACATTCAGCTCTGGACTGGGAATGGAGAACTTAGATGTTTGTTTATAAACAAACATGGAAATGCAAACTGTCATTAACCCCATTTTCAGGGCAGGGAAACAGGTTTAGAGAGGCTAGGTCACTCATTCAAGACCACTCTGCTATCAAGGAGGACTCAGTGTCTCATTTCTCAGTGGGTACACACCAAGACAAGTCATTTTACTTCATCGGTCAAATAAAGATCGCAGCAATATCCAACCATATAGGAAATTCATATTTTTGTCCTGGCTTTTGGAGAGTCTTCCCCATCAGATTCTTCACCGAGACTAGACCAGGATGCAGCCCCTGCTGAACAGGAGCCTAAGGCCAGTGGCTCGCCCTCAAACACACTGTTCTCTCATGTTAAAGACAAGTCCTGTTTGGTGATCTGCCCCAGTCTCCTTTCAAGCGGGCCTGTGTGGACAGTTGGGTAGTCTCTCTCTTGGATCTAAACTATTTTCAAGTGGCTCAGATGTCCAGGATGGAAAGGATCCTTTTGATACAGATCAAGTTCAGCTTTGATCATTAAACCATTCCCTACTTCCCTGTGAATTTTCACCAAAGCGGGAAACTGAGCCAATGCATGCACATTGGCTCAGAGGGTGGGTGCTATGGATCAAGGCGAGAGGGAGGTAGGGGCACAGCTCTCTCCCGTAAGCTGCATGAAGACACCCTGTTAGGACCGCAGTCCAGGGCGAAAAGAGGCACTTTAAATAGAGATCAAATACTGCTACCCTTTCTCCCTCTCCACTCCCTTGCAAATAAACACATAAGGTTTATGACTGGATAACCATTTGGTTTCATTCCAAGTGTAGAAATGGGTTTAGAAGACTTCAGTTTCCTGTCTCCTAACTTCCCTGACCACAAATATTTTTTATTGTAAGCCATGAAAGCAAAGGGTTATTTGATAAATTAACACTTCAAATGCCTTTGGTTCAACTCTCAGTTAGTCCTAAACTCAATTATTGGCCTTCTATTCATTTAGCTCAGGCACTTAGACCTGCCTCACCTGTCTCTTAATTCCTTCACCTAGAAAGCTTTAGTTCCTATCCTTGCTAGATTTTATGGGTTTACAATACTTTATTCAATTGCTCTATTGTAATATTTCTGCCCTCCACCCCCACCCCAAATAATCCTTTATGAGGAAGCATAGACACAGTAAGGTAAGCACAACAGTCTTCATAGCATTTCACAAATTTCTCGTGGCCTCAGAAATCACAAAATAATCACATTAAACATACACACACACTCACACACAACAACCTAGGCCTTTGCCTGCAGGACAATGCATGTTTTTTTATTAAAAGAGGAATTTAAATTCCTTCTGTGCACAGACTGTTTTAACTAGAAAGACTTAGAAAATTAATTTTTGCCTATAATCTCTTATAGATAATGCTTTAAAAATAGTTCCTCTTTAAAAAGCATATTTCATGCAAATATCAAAAAGCCTTTTATCTGTGTTCAAGATTTCTTGTTCTATTTCTGTCCCTTGTTTCCTTCTCTTAGGAAAAGATCAGATTTCGGGGGCCCTGGATCCCAGAACTCAGTGCTGGGAGGCAGAGCGTGGGGGCTGGGGGGGGGGGTGGTGGGAGGCGGCGGGGTGGTAGGCCACAGGTCAGCCGGCCTGCCATCTCACAAGCTCAGAACCTCAGGTCCCCACCGAACTTCCTACGCTGTGCTGGGGCCGCGGAGGGGTGGATTCAAAAGGTGAGAGTTGCAGCCTTGCAGCTGGAAAGATCGCGAAGGCCTGGCCCTGTGGCACCCGTGCAGAAAGAGACGGAAGGGCAAGAAATAGCATCTTCAGGGGCGCCTGGGTAGCTCAGTAGTTAGGTGGCTGCCTTCCGCTCAGGTCATGATCCCAGGGTCCTGGGATCGAGCCCCGCATCGGGGTCCCTGCTCAGCAGGAAGCCTGCTTCTCCCTCACCCACACCCCCTGCTTGTGTTCCCTCTCTCGCTGTATCTCTCTCTGTCAATTAAATGGATAAAATCTAAAAAAAAAGAATAGCATCTTCGAAGCAGTGTTGCCCAAACCGCCCTCACTCACAAACCACCTTCAGGGTTTCTGCACATCCTAATACTGCCTGTATTATTATTTATTTAATATTTTCTTCAGACGATTCACTTTTTTCCTTTAGTTCAGCCTCATCCTAAGCAATCACCTTTGGTGAATGTCACTGTTTAATGAGCTGCTGTTATGTGTGTTTCTAATATACATTAAAAGAAGGACATAGTGGCGCCTGGGTGGCTCAGTCTTTAAGCATCTGCCTTCTGCTCAGGTCATGATCCCAGGTCCTGGGATCAAGCCCCGCCTCGGGTTCCCTGCTCGGCGGGAAGCCCGCTTCTCCCTCTCCCACTCCCCCTGCTTGTGTTCCCTCTCTCGCTGTGTCTCTCTCTGTCAAATAAATAAATAAAATCTTTAAAAAGAAAATAAGGAAATAACCATTGAAATGAAATGTTTATCCACGTGCCTGTAACAATGTTCTCAGGTAAACCACCAGGCAGCCCCACAACACACTTTGGGAAACCCTACTGCTATGGACTGAATGTTTGTGTCCTCCCACCCCCCACCCCAAATCCATATGTTGAAATCCTACACTCTAATGTGATGGTAAGAGGAGGTGAGGGCTTTGGGAGATAGTTAGGAATTGTGGGTGGAGCCCTTATGAATGGGATTAGTGCCCAAATTCCATTTGACTACATATATTTTTTATCAATTTGGGAAAGCTATCAAAGCAGGCATTTCACACAAAAGGGTCTCTTTTTTTTTTGATATAGTGATTTCCCCAGCCTTCCCCCAGCCAGATAATATCAGCTTTATTTCCAAGCATTTAAGTGAAAATGCCTGCACAGCTGGCTGAGTCTCTGCCCTCCACTACGTGAGGGCACAGTGAGAAGGCTGCTGTCTGTGGACCGGGAATCAGGCCTTCACTAGGTATGGAATCTTCTGGTACCTTGATCTTGTACTTCCCAGCCTCTACAACTGTAAGAAAAATAGGTTTGTTGCTTAAACCACCCAGTCTATGGTATTTTTGTTGTAACCGCCTGAAGATGCTTGCACAGATGAAGAAGTCACCTACCTTAAGACACAGAAGAAGATACCAGGAAAAGGCAGGAAGGAGAAAAAAATAGCTAGGACTCAGCATTTGTAGAAAAAGAGTTTCCAAACTGTGTCACGTGGTGGGGGGTACTCCTCACCTGTGTACACACTCCCCAGATGAAGCCATGAAGTCGAATGCTCAAGATGCCTTCTGTCCTTCTGTCCCCAGGGCCCCAGGAGATGCAAGGCCCAGACCCTGCAAACTCATACTGTTTGACAGGTGCCTGGGCCTGGAGAAATCTGCCCAAATCTATTCCAATCACCTGAACACCCATCGAAGCCCACCTCCTATCACTGTAGTCCATGGGATAAGCTCTCACCGTGGAGAGACAGTGCTCATTGTTATGCTCCCTGGCCATTAACACGGTACGTTTATGGCCCACAAAGGCTATGATACCTACCCATGCCCCAAGGATTGAACATTTGGGTTTGCTAATTTTCTGAAGGCAGCTTTGGGATAGTAGAAAGAGTGAAGTTATGGAGTCAAGTCTCTCCTGCATTTCTTCCCAGACATTGACCAGATGTGCAGTCTTGGGTCAGTTACGTAAATCCTGTAAATCCTGTGACTCCCAACTTCCATGTCTTCAAAATGCAGGTAATGATCCATACTTATAACAATTTTTTGGGGGGGGGAGGCTGGACAAAAAGCCTAGTGTATATAAAAACATAATACTTAACACATAATTTGAAATCACACAGTAAATATATTTTTAATATGAATTATGCAGCCACTAGAAACGATAAAATCATAGTAAAGAAGACTGTAAAAGCAATTATCAGAAACCCTTAAGATGATCGAAAGATATTCCAAATATTCCAATATTCCAATCTTAATATATTCCTGTGTGTGCATTTATGTGTATTCACTCCAATTTCACGTGAGAAAAACAGTGCCTATTTATGGACAAAAACAAAACCACAGTAAAGTAAAACCTTTTGTGCCTTAGAGCTGAGAGACAGTCTGGCCTAGAAGTGAAATCCTGAGTCCACTACACTGGGCTTTAATCCCAGGTAGGCCCCCTCCCGAATGTTATCTTAGCTAAATTACGTAGTCTCTCTAAACCTTGGGTTCCGCTTCAGAAAAACAGGGATATTAATCATAGTATCCACCTCACAAGTCGGCTTAGCTGGTCTTAGTAAATTCTGGTATTGAGTAAATTTGCAAGAAACAGTACTGATATTAAGGTCTTAGGATGATGGGTGATACTTCTACTTTTTAAGAAGGATCTTTGTTTTCACTATTGAAAATGTAAGTAGCCAAATTACAACTATATTCACTGTGTTTCTATTGTTCAACCCCAAAGCTGTAGTGTGGGAAAGAGCTAGAAGAGCAAAGGCACCGCCACCACTAGGCTGTCCGATCAATGCTAAGCCACACCTGGGCAGCTTGTGACCACACCAGAGGGACAAAGGTTCCCTTCCCACCTGGCACAGTCGAATAGGACATAATGATCCAAGTGCTTTTTTGTCACACGGAACAAATGCATCTGAAATATCCCTGGGCTGTATGTCTACCCCTGCCACTTCCAATTTTACTTCACAGCTACAATGGAAAAATTTAAACCCTCTTCAATTTAAGTTGCTTTTATTTGTATTCAGACTAAGATAGAGTGTGGGTGCCAGGGGATAACTTGACCATTAAAAAAAATTCCATTTGACTACATATATTTTTTATCAATTTGGGAAAGCTATCAAAGCAGGCATTTTCACTTAAATGCTTGGAAATAAAGCTGATATTATCTGGCTGGGGGAAGGCTGGGGAAATCACTATATCAAAAAAAAAAAAAAGACCCTTTTGTGTATCCAATTTCACATCGCTGTTGTCATGTACAGGATGTATATTCAAATGTGTTTGCATATTTCTAAACTGATCATACATCAAAATTAGAGCCATATTGTTCCTTTTACAGTGAAACTGTTTATATAGGAAATATTGTACCGAACAGTCCCTGCCTCCACCCTGGGTTGTGACTGATTGCAGAGTGAGATAAAAGCACTTATGTCCACAAACAGGAGAAAAGCCTATATGCATGCAAGAAATCAAAAGAAGGTGTGATTTTAACACAAACACTATTATCAACCAAGAAAAAAAAAGATTACTGGAGTTTATGCAAATTCAGAGAAAGCAAAAAGCATATACTTACACACTGACAGACTGAAAATTAGGGGTTGGGTTAGATAACAGAATTCAGTTTGGTACAGTTCAAAACAGCTCCTGGATGGCTTTTTATTTCCATGTGACCCACAGAATTAGAGTCATTTACAAGGGATAGATATGGCCCACCAAGGGGAATCCACTTCCTACTACCCCATGGGAAACAGTGATAGAAAGCCGGCCCCTTGATTCTTTAGTGTATTCGCCAGAAGAGCTGAGCTGGTTTCAGTAAGTTCAGTTGAATTTTCCCTCCTCCACACTCAGCCATTTTTCCTTCTTCTTGCTCAAAACCTTGCTCCAACTACAAAGTGAAGATGGAAGCTGGCAATTATCTTATAAATCCAGGTTATGTTGTTTGGTCAACAGAATTGTAGATTTGATGGAGCTTAAAGGTATTTTAGAGATTATCCCATCCTGCAGTTTTCAGACTTCAAATATTTTGTCAGTGAAATCATATGTAGAACCCCAACAGATAAATTAGATGTTAACGGTATTCCACCATAAATTTATTTTAAAAGCAGGCAAGAAAAAGTCCTGATTTTAACATTTAACCTTTTATACAATCGACAAATCAGAATGGTAAGACTGATTTGATAAATATAAAATATTGATATTTGGACTTATGAATGACAACAGTCTTACAACTGCCTCAGCATCTAGTTTGTTGCTTTTGAAACCATCATTTCTCACACAAATAAGCAGTGTAAAAAAGTAACAGTTTTATATTTTAAACAGATAAACAGAAAACTTGATTTAGAAAATGTCAAATGTTGGGGTGCCTGGGTGGCTCAGGTCTCAATTTCAAGGTCATGAGTTCAAGCCCCATGTTGGGCTCCATGTTGGGTATGGAACCTACATAAAAAAAAATAAAAATAAATTTTAAAATATAAATACATTTCAAATGTCAGAAGACACTGTATTCCAAAGCCTTCACAAAAACAAGGTAACCTGGCCACATAAATAAAAGGATTGATAGGCTGTAGTATGTAGAATTTGGGGGATTATGATTTTTGTTATTATAATTCTTAAAATTGAATAGAAATCTACTTTAAAATAAAATTCAAATTAAATGGCTACAAAACTCTTGACTATGGTTTGAAAACCTCTGATCTAGTTCAACATCCATATTCTAGAAGCAGGGAGACCAAGACCCGGAATTGAAACAACTGGCCCAGGGACACAGCGTAAAGCAGGTGGCAAACTCCTTAGGTGCCCCCTCTTCTTGCTCCTCCCATTTCTACTTCTCGGTAGATTGTTCCTAGAGCTCTAGTATGTTTTATTATCTCCCATTTTTAAAACCAATAAAATAAAACAAAAAGCCTCAATGACCCAACACCCCAACATCTTCATCATATTATTACCTGCCTTCCTACCCCCACTTTTTAAGTCTCTTGAAGAATATCCTCGAGTGCCATCTCCTCTTCAGTCAGCTCCAATGTGACCACCCCTCCTCCCCCCCCAACCAATTCCCAGTCTACTTTCCCTTTGCTAAACTTTATTGTCTGTCACCTCCATTAGATTGCTAACTTTATTATGACAGAAATTTTTGCATGTTTTGTTCATTGACGCATCCTGATTACCTACTCACAGTAGGCGCTTAATAAATATCTTTTGAATAAATTAGTAAGTCATGTTATGGTCCCTATCATTTGTGACTAAAGCTGCTTATCAAAAATCTCTAAGAGCAGAGTTATATTTTCAAATAACACTTGATAAAGGACTGAAAGGGAAGGGATATGCCTAGTCAAAAGCAATTGCCCAGTAAGAATCATTACAAACATAATCATTTAATGGCTCTAGAAACACTTGTGTTGTTATAAGAGACCAAGTTTTAACCCAACTGTGGCACTCAAAGGCTTTCTCAGTCTCGGGTTTTATTGGTGTAGATGACAAATGCTTCCATTTTCCACAAGTCCTGCAATTTGGAGCTTATATATGCCCTTTTAATTTTACCTGTCAACCTGGCAGTTCATTTTCAAGCTCATCTCTTCCTTGTCAAATGCAGCCAACAGAACCAAGACACACTAGTAATATTCTGTTTCCCAAACTCCCATACTTCCAAGTAATTGCAGATGACATCCAATCAGTAGCTTATGATGATAAAGTTTTATTTCCCACTCATGCTGCATGCCCGCTGTAGGACAGCTACAGCTCCATCCCATGAGTCTTTTTTATTCTCGGACCCAGGTTCAGGGATCCGCCCCTTTTAGGGACATTGCATTCTCATGGCAGAGGGCAAGAAAGCAATGGTCCCTAAAGCTTCTGCTCAAACATAGAATGCGACACTTCTGCTCACATTTCATTGGCCAAAGCGATTCATATGGCAAAGCCCGATGTCGATAGTTGGAATGCATTCTTGCCATGGAGAGGGAGGTCCTGTAGAGGAAGAAATCCCGTAAAGATGAGAGCAGTGAAGGGGGTAATAACTGTTTGAGGAAAGAAAAAGGAATAATACTGTCCTCCTCAGTGACAGTTTGAATATTGAGAATGAGAGAAAGACCAGAGTCTAGATAGACTCCCATGTTCTAGTCTGGGGAGCAGAGCAGGGGAAGATGGTACCATTCCTCCTGTTCAGAAGTACAGATGGAGGAGCAAGTGGTGAAGACAAAGACTACTTGAGTGAATGAGGTCTCCCAGGGAGTGTGAAGGAAGAAAGAGGTGAAGACTGAGGAAAGTACATTCTTGGAACTCGCAATTCAGTTGTCAGCCGTGGAGTGAGAGCCTACAAAAGAGACTGAGAAGAAGAAGGAAAGATCCAAGAGAGGCCCATGGAAATCAAGGGAAGAGAGATTTCAGGAACTTGTAAACTAGGCACCAGTCACCGTTTTAAGTCCTGCACACATATTATCTCAATTAACATCCACCACACTATAGAAGTAGACTCTATTTTGTAGATAAAGAAACTGAGATAAAGAGAAGCTGGATGATCTGCCCATGGTCACACATAAGTGAAGGAGTGCTGTGGAACCAAAGTGTATAGCTCCAGAAATCACTCTCCACTTCAAAGGTTATGGAAGGAAGAAAAAGGGTGTGAGCTTGATTGTCAAAAGCTGTTGAGTGCATGGAAGGTGAGGAAATGGAGTAGGAAGGAAACAATTCCTTTTGGCTGAGCTGACCAAGAGAAACCTCATGGTATGGGTACTAAAGGATGAACATCTTTCGGACATTCTTTCCTTCCTTCCTTGTCTCCCCTCACCCTTCCTTGTCAAAGCTGTAATTCAGAATTGTGATCTTCTAAGAACTCCATCTAAAGGGCAGCCACGTGGGAATTTTTTCAACCCGAGTAGGTTGTCACTTCCCTGCAATGACCATCCCACCTTTGGATCTTGTGGCAAAGATGACTGGCTGGTCACCAGGGCTTCCTCTTCTTCTTGCAAACACAACTACATTTCCCAGCATGCTTTGCAGCAGATATGGTCATGCGACTGGGTTCAAACAATTGTATGTGGGAAGTAATGCTGTTGTCCAGGCTTGGCCCAGAAAAGAAGAGCGTGGAATAGATAAGATGTCAGTGAGAACACACTGGTGTAATGGAAGGGTCACCAGATTCAGAGTCAGATCACCTTATTCCAGTCGCATGACCTCAGGCATGTCCCTTAATTTCTTTGTTCCTTCATTTATAAAATAGGGATAAAAATACCTACTTTGCAGACAATTTTGTTTATTCAACCAACATTTGTAAGGCAGTTGAGAGGTTGCCCTGCCACATGAAAGGAGCATGTATGTATATGGGGAGGTGCTCTCTAAGCAGAAAGCACTCAACAGTTGTTGATGACTAAGTTCCCATATCTCTCTAACTAGGTTCCTGCCAGTGTGTGTCTGTGCTCAAAACCAGTAAGGCAAAATGAGAATGTGCAATATCATCATATCCAAAGGATTATAATCCATCTTGGAGACTGCAGGAAAGGGTTTTATAGAACTGGCCCCCGGGTCCCCCTGGACATTCTGCTCTTTCCTCAAATTAGAAACACAGGTTTCATTCCCTGCTTCCTCTGTGTGAGCCAGCATCACCAGCACTCAGCCTCTTGCTCTTTTATGACTCTACCCATCCCCAGGTACATCTGATAGGCAAGAGACAGAATTGCAGCCAGTGGTGAGCAGGGAGCAAAGCCTGTCAGTCCGAGGCTCCATGCCAATTCACCTTTAGGGTCAGGGTTTCATTCGGCATGGCAGCTCCTTCGACATCGGGCAGGCACATCTCATTTCCAGTTCTTGCTAGATTTTAAGGCCATGTAGAAATCTGGAACCAAGGAACTTTACTCTCTCATCTGCCCATCCGTGCCACCACACTCATTGTCCAAGAAGGCTGCCTCAGATTTAGGATCACTGAATGTCAGGACAGGACAGGAGAGAGAGGTTGGTAGGCTATTCTCTGATTCATCTTTTTTTTTTCTTCCAGAAAACATTTCAGATTCTGAAAGAGTTCTGCAGCTAAATAACTACAGAAAGGTTTGTAAGACACTGAAGCAAGTTTCATGAGGCAAGTGACTTACTCTCCAATCTTCAATGTCCTCAACTATAAAGTGTAGGATATAGTATGTGTTTTTTTCTGCCACACAGGATTGTTTTCAAGCACCAATGAAATTATTTCCACAGATGGTGGAGGTATCATCGTTAGTATCTTTATCACTATCTTACCGAAGACCAGCACCAAGACCTATGGCTTGAAATCATGTCATCAACAGGACATCTTCTGGGTCAACCATCCTGTATGTAAGACTACATTATTTCATGTTTGAAAGATGCAGGATCTCTCTGGAATTAAGGACTTCAATAATAGTAAAGTCTCAGGAATCGAGACATTGCAAATTCAGAATAAATCATGGAGGGAGTGCCTTTGCACCAATTACAAAATAAGGCCTGAGTGTGTAAACAAGGATTCAAGGGGAGTATTGACCCTCCTCTTGAGTTAATCTTCAAAGCATTTTGCTCAGAACTTTAAGAAATGTTTTCAAAGCAACGTCTTCCTATAAATAAGTAATACAGCAATTCGGAAATATTTTTACTGCTTTGTTATGGCAAGTCCCACAAGGGCCTACTCATGAAGATTCTGTTCACTGAGATTTCTTAATTAAAAATGTATTTGCTGAAAATATTCTATAATTTATACTTTATAGCAAGAATAAAAATTACCTTTTATTGAGGGCCCATTGGGGCACACATCATCTCATTTAACCCTTAGGACAACATGACAACTCCCAGATATATTGTAGAAGCTATTCTTTTCTTTGTACCAGCAGGAAAGTCTGGTTTGGGGAGTTTAAGTAACTCATCCAGTGTCCTAAAGCTAGAAAATGATAAAGCAGGGATACAAACCAAGGATTATGTGATTCTAAAGCCCTTTCTCCTAGTCATTTTTCTATTTTGTCTCTTAATTCAGATGACCTCTCATCCAGTTAGGCCAACTTAGTAGGGACTTTGCTGCAATGAAATATGCTAAAAGGGTCAGCCTTCACATCATCAGTTGGCATGTTTCTAGAAAGCAGTAGCCACACTTGATCAGATCCTTATTAAGTCCATTTGGCCCAGCAGGGTGTCATCATCCGTGGATGCCACAGGAGGTTTGATACTCATGATCATGACTTCCAAGTTTCCCTCATGGTCAGGATACTGATAAGTGTGAGAAATGACCTGTGTAAGGTCACAAAATCACCTAGCAACTGGGAAATGGGCATAGCAAGTTAACTCAGGGCCTATCAGGCTCATCTACCATCTTCTCCTTGACCTTCTGCCCACACTGCTCCCTGCAGTAGCCCTGGCATTTAAAGGGAAGGTAAAGGACAAGAAACATTAGTCTTTCTCAATCCCTCCCAAGAAAGAAAAGAGACCCAGCTGGAAAGAGCAGTGCAGTTGGTTCACGGTAATGCAGGCTGTAGAGGGAGCTGGCCCCAACATAAGGAATGTGCAACTCTATCCGCTGCTGATTTTCTCCCCAAAGAGAGACCCTGTGGAACGTAAACTTCAACCAAGAATTGGATTTTTCTTACAATGTCAACAATTACTTTGTTATTAAAGAAAAAATCTGGGAGGGAGATAGCAGATGGGCACATCTGACAAGAGGCAGGGAGGAGGGAGCAGTGTTCCAGGTAGTGGAGAAATTGTTCAAGGACAATTTGTGTGTGAAAATATAACCCCTATAAATCTGCCAGAGCCAACAGGACTGAAGGCGAATCACTTACAGAAATGTGTCGTCTCTCCCCAGCAAAGCTGACCAGGGGCTTAATTTAGGTTCACGCCCTGTTTGTACTGGGTTTCAGATATTTTTTTAAGTGAGGCATGGGCACCAAAGAAGTAAATTGATATCGGTCCCCCTGCCTTGTCCCGTTAATAGCATCTTTTGCCTCCTGGTATTTTTAGAGCTTTGATTCAAAATATTAAAGTCTATGCCATAATCCAGATCAGCGAGCATATCATTGCCTTGGCAATAGAATACTGGCCTAAGAGCAAGAGAGCCAACTTTTTGTTCCCAATGCCATCATCAACTTTCTTGTTCTTGTCAACATGACTAAAAAGGATGGAAGAGCTGATCCATTAGTTAGCCAGTTGAGAATTGCCTAAGCAGCTTATTCAACCCATTAGGATATAAGTCACATTAAGGCAGAGATTCTTTTTTTTTTCCTTGTTCGTGCCATATCCCCAGTGCCTGAACCATGACTAGTTCATAGCAAGAGGTCAATCATTATTTGTCACATTAATAAACGAATCATCTATCCATTTATCCATCCTTGAAGACTAACGCAAAATATGTATGGGTTTTCTTTCCATGGAATTGCAAATGATACTCATTATCTCACTCAACTTTCTCCTTGAGACACGAGTTAACATATTTCCATATTACTTTAACTGCTGTTCCACAATTTTGGAATAGGAGCTCCCCTCTGGGACTGTCTTGCACCAACGAATACTTCCACTTAATTTTGATACCCACCCCTACCAACTCTTTAATAGCGGCCTACTTTCTTAATCACATATTCAGCAGCTTGGGTAATATAGGTTACAGACAATTAAACAAAGAGTTGTGCTCAGAATTATTGCTCTCTGGATTATCAGATTACAGTTTTATTCCATCATACTTTCTTAAAATGAATGATCTATCAGTTTATTATGGGAGATTTTGGAAGAGAGATTTCTGATCTGCCTTTGGCTAAGTCACTTCCATCTCCTCATATGGAGAGAAACACTTGGACCAAATCAGAGGTTCCAAGATGGCAATACTCAGAGTGGATGGAAACCATGGACACTTTCTATTTGACCTACATGGAAGTTTTTGTTTCTCTCTGTCTCTGTGTGTGTGTGTGTGTGTGTGTGTGTGTGTGTGGCGGAGGTGAGGGTGGAGGGGTGGGACAAGAGGTAGGGGAGTTTAGTTGCTTAGTTGCCAAGAGATAAAGACATCTTCACATAACAACCCAAAAAATCCAAATTCCCATCTTCTTTTTGCAATTCAGATCTGGCAACACTGTGTCTAAAATCTCACATAGGAACAGTTAGGAGCTGTTCCCTTTCTAGTTTGATCTCTCTGGTTCTCCCAGTGCCCTCCAACCCACATCACTCCTTAATGCTGACCCCCTGAATTAGGTGATCTCTGAAATTCCTTCCATACTGAACATTCTATTATTATGGAATTGTATGCAATACTGTCCATTGGATTGGGTCTCTAATAAGCATTTGATGAGAGTCTACAATGGGTAAAACTCTGTGTTGTCACTATATATGACTTACTTACTTTTTAAGATCCTGGGGACACTTGATGCTCTGAGTCTGTTTCCTCATCATTAATGAAGGAAATGGCTGCTAAACAAGAAAATATGAGGCCCAGATATCCAACCTGCTGGCCTCACTTTGAATATAAAGCTAAAGGATTAGAATGCTACCTCATTGCTGCTTCTCAAATATGCCCAGATATTAACTTTGAATGACTATAAACTGTAATAATTTGCTCATTGACTTTCTTCCAGTCATAGTATATAGTATATGTTATAAGCCAGTACATTTTTCCTGTGGAACTCAATAAACTATTTTTATTTTGAATGGAAAATAAAAACAGAGGGAGGCAGGGAGGAGGGAGCAGTGTTCCAGGTTTGTTTGTTTGTTTTTCTGAATAATCCCTTCCAGTTCTCAAATTCTGTGAATCTGTGTTTTGGGTTTTTTGTTTTTTTTTTTAATGCCCTTTCTTCACCCAGAACAAAATAAGCTCCAAAACTGGAGATATTCTACAAATATCATATTGGTAGAAAGGAATAAAATTGAAATGGCCCAAATATGCCCTACATGTGTTTCAATACAATTACCTTCTGGCCTCACAGGAGCCCTGTAAAGTAGATATCATCATCCTACTTTTACTGAGAGGCCAGTAAGAGCTGGAACTCAGTATGGTCTGATTAGAAGTCCCAAGCTTTTCCCACCATTTATCATGGCCCCCTGGAAAGATCTGTCACCCTAACTGTAGACAATTACATGATCTTACTTTATTTTTATTTTTTTCAATTACATGATTTTTGATGGAAAGAAGCACCGATGAGTTGACTATCCCTCCATTACTGACTATTAATAAATACATTCTTCTCAATGAGGAATTTACTTTAGAAGATTAGAAATTAGTAGAAAATTGTAAATCTCTCCATAATTTTATCAATAATTCCTTTTCATTGTTGAGTTTTATTTTTTTAAACGTTTTTACAAGTTTTGTTTCCTCTGTATTTATTTCTTGGCTACCTTCTATTCACTGCAAATGACACTGATTTTTCTTTTGGTCATAAAAAGTTTTAAAAGTGAGTTACTATAAATTAATAGTAACCAGGAGGGGAAATACAGGTGGCAAATTGAGAAACCAAAGATCAGAAAGAAAACATGCCAATGTCTGAAGTTGGAGAAAGACTAGTCTGAAGGAGGAAGTGTGTGATCAGGGTTCTTGGGAAGGACTTACTCTAGTTACAAGTTAATGAAAATCCCTCCCCAGGGAGCAGCCATCTTATTGGCTGGATGTGGAAAAAGACCAGAAATAATGAAGGGTCAACAAGGAGAGATATTAATCAAAGAAGAGATCTCTTTTTGTCTTTGTAGTGTTTCTCATTTCCTCCTGTCTCTTAACTCCACCCCACCCAGGGCCTATTATTTTTCTATTAGGAAGTGCATGCATCTTTAAATCCCACTTAATTGGTCACTGACAAATCTGACTCCTCTCTTGAACACTGAAGTCACTCAGCTCAAGTAAAAATTTTCTTGTCTCCTCAGTAGAGCAAATGGAAATTATCTGCATAAAAATAATAAAATTGATAAATAAAAATTCCTTCTGTAAGAAAGAACATTAATAAGAACACAAAGCAGAAAATGCCAAGTGTTTAGAAAGCCTTCAGCTTCATTTTATTTAAATGTTCCATTGTTTGTAAAAAATTCTTTTTTTTTTAAAGATTTTATTTATTTATTTGACAGAGAGAAACATAGCGAGAGCAGGAACACAAGCAGGGGGAGTGGAAGAGGGAGAAGCAGGCTTCCTGCCCAGCAGGGAGCCCGATGTGGGACTCGATCCCAGGACCCTGGGATCATGACCTGAGCCGAAGGCAGACGCTTAACAACTGAGCCACCCAGGCGCCCTGTTTGTAAAAAATTCTTAATAGCTTGCAAATCCAATTTTTCCACTACCAATTTTATCCTTGGCCACTTGGCAAGCACTGGCTTTTTTTTTTTTTTTTTTTTTCTTTTCTGCCTCTGTTACCCCAGTGCAGAATTTGGAGATTTAGATATGTGAATCCTGAATTATGAAACATTGCAATAAAAATATCATCTCTGTGCTGGGAATAGCACTAAGAAACATCAGGACCAAGACTGTTACAAATTACTGGGAGCAGACTATCCCTCCACCCTACTATACAACAGAGATTCAGAACACACAGAGAATAGAGACACAAATTCTCTAGGGGTAGTTGATCTGTAGTGAAACCCTTTTATAATTTAGTGCACACAATTGCATCTAACTTTTATACTAACCACGTATTATTACTCATTGCATAATTATTGCAGGATTGAAAATATATGACAAATATGCCATAACTCCCCCCACCCACACCATGGCAGACATTATGAATCAATCATGGAACTATTTCCTGTTAGAATGGGGTTGGGGAAGGAGGGCCAGAAAGGGTATCCTGATTAACCCTTTCCCTCATAATAGAATCCAGCTTTCCAAGGACTGATATTCCCATGACTGCCAAAATGAAAGCCTCCCCTTTTATAATGTTAGATAAACATTATTCAAATCTTCCTCTTTTGGTTCTTATTTCAGAAACGCCAAGCAGTTCATGAACACATTTTTCTTCTGTCAGATCTTAATGCAATGGGTTGAGTTTCAGCTTTGGCCAGGTTACTGCCCTTGAGAAAATTGAAGCTGCCTGCCTATGTCCCACTTAATGAGTCATGTCCACATTCTAAAGGCTGTGAGGAAAAATTCTAACTCAAACTTATTTGACCCATTTTTCTTCCTGAAAAACCTGCTTCACAGATCAAACCTCAGGCAGTCACTTTAGGAAAACTTGCCAGAGTACTATTTTTCAGCATATTAATATTCCCCCTTGATTGGATATAGGCTATCCTCATCTCCTTATGTCCACTTCAGCCACTCAGGCTTTTCCTTAGTGGGTGTCATTTCCAGGTCGTTGGCCTCATTGATCATACATGAATTCTAGGTATTGGCCACCCATCCTTATAACAGCAATCTCCTCTATAACAGGATTTGGCTAATGGTTTAAAGTAATGCCAATAATGTCTTGGATAAAGGCTTTTTCACATCTCTTATCTTACTTTGCTCTCACCATAGTTCAGTTAGGTATGAGCCATTTTGTGTCATTTGTCCCATTGGCAGATGATGGAACTGAGGCTCCAGGAAGTAACTGAGAATATGTCTTAGTGATGACCAAACCAAGTCTATAACCCATACCTCCTACCTCTCAGGCTTGCCCTAGAAGCCAATTAAATCCTTGCACAGAATAGGTTCTAGACTTTTCACACTGGACTTTTCAAACATTTGAAGTTTCATGCATTGAAGGCTTAGTCTGGTAGATTATGTCTAACTTTATATCACTAGGCTTCTCTCTACTGAAATAAATAGGTTTGCACCACCCTAGTCATTGCTGTTGTTTTCCCATTGTTGTTATTTAGTAGCGTTCCTCTTCTTCAAGGGAAGAGCAATGTAAATATACAACTTACTCAAAGAGTCACAGCCAAGCAATACACACTGCCTATGGAGTTCCAGGAACATTGAAATAATTCCCAGTTGATAGCATCAGAGAATTCTTCATAGAAGAGGGGCTCTTGAGTTGGGTTTCAATGAATGATGAGGAAGGGGAAGATGAGTTGAGGTATTCCAAGGAACATAACCATCATGAACAAAACTTCACAACAGTCATGAAGGTTTTTCTGTCCTTTCAAGATTCTGGTTCGCACTATTTAAGATAGAATATTAAGGAGCATCAGTGGCAATAATGAAAGTAATTCCTCTGTGTCTGAAGGTGCCCTGAGGTTAGACAGAGACCCAAGGGCACTAGGCACATTTTCTTTGCAGCTGGTCACTGATTCATTACTTGTCCTTAGGACTAAGTCACTTACCAGTGGCGCATTCTTTGATGGACACAATTAATGTTTTCTCATTCTCATGCTAAGTGCTATGCAAGCACAACTTGAGAGAGTTCTCCTCCTTCTGACGGTACTCCCACCCTTAGGGCCCTACTGTTTAGAAGTTCTAAAGTTACTACAGCATTTAGTACTTCTGTATTTTCCAACTAGTAGTTGGGAGAAACAGCAAGGTCTCAAAAGAGGAGACTCTTCAGGATGTAGAAAAGAATATCAAATGTTCATAGAGAGGAACTGGGAAGGGGAGAGATGGGTGCCAAGCCAAGCAAAATCCCCAAATTACCAAAATGAATTGAATTGACCTACTCTAGGTTCCTCTTCAGATCAGATACCCTTTGTATGACATCCAATTAAAAGAAAAAATGTACCAGGAAAGCACTTTCTATTTGGCAGAAAAGTTAACTGGCCCATCAAAAGTCACACAATATAGTTATTTACCTATACTAGATCCCCTCAGGTCTCAATTTCTAATAATGGATGGTTTAATTTTTAACCAGATAAACTTATCCTCTTTTTGAGGGAGATGGTGCCTTCACACCGAAGGGTCAACTTTATTTTTTTATTTCTGAATACTACAAATTATTCACATCCCCTTAGAAGCTTCCTCCTTAGTGACTTTGAGCAAGTATTTAACCTCTCCATGCTTCAACTACTTAAAAGAACTGCTGAGAGTGCTTCTATCATAAGAGTTGTAAAGATTAAAAGAAATAATTCATTCAAAGTATTTAGTGGAGCTCCTAGCACATAATGAGTGCTCAATAAATGTTAGCTGTTAATTTCACTTTGAACCTTCTCTGGTTACAGTCACTGCCTGTTTTGCACATTTGCCCAAGTTTGCCAGTGGCTAAGGCAAGGAAGGCTGAGCCCTTTCTCACACATATATGGGATATATATAAATACATATATATTACATTGTAGAAATTTTCAAACTACCAAAAAGTACAAAGAAACATAATTGCCTCAATTCTACTATTGACATAAGCTTGTATGTTTTAAGTTAAAAGCATTTCCTTTTTAAAACAACAGTATTTTTAATATCTTCCCATGTCAATAAACATGTTTCTGTTGCATTCTTAATGTGTGCATATTTTTCCTTACTGGGGTTGTACCATGATTTTTGTAGCCAATCCTCTATTTCCATTACTCGTGTTTCTCTCAAATTTGTGTTATTTTAAATAATGTTCTGGTGTAAATTATATATTCCTTTTTGTGACCTTGTCCAAAATTTTCTTTAGCATAAATTCAGAGACGGGGAATTTCTGAGTTTGAGGGTGCACTGTATCTAAAGGACACATTATGTACTGCCAAATTATCTTTCAGAAGGACCATACGAATTGACATTCCCCTCCTTGGGGCAAATGCCATTCTCTTACTTCCAATCCAACACTGGCTGCTCTTTAAAATCTCTGCCAGGTTGATAGGTTGTAAATCTAATTTCATTTTTTAATTTAAGGGTTTTTTTTTTTTTTATCAAAAGTAATGAAGAAAACAGCTTAACACATTCATCAAATATTTGAAATTTTTTCTTCTGTGACATCCCTGACAGTGTCATCAAGGAGATGGTAAAATGTGTGTGAAGAGCACAAACCCTGGACTGATTACCTGAGTTTGAATCCAGGCTTTATCTCATGCCAGCTGTGTGATCTTAGGCAAGTTACTTCTCCTCTCTGTGGTGGTGCACAACAGACCCAGTGCCTTCATTTAAATGTGGATAATATTAGCACTTACCAAGTACCTGCAGGCATTTAGGACATTGTTTGCCCATTTTTCAATGGGTGTGTTGGACTTCTTTAGGTGGATATGATGAAGAAGGCAAGGTGAAGGATATCCAAGACAAGTAACGGCATAAACAAGGGCACAAAGGAACATGAAGTGTCGTGCCACTCCTACAGTTGAATCTCTCCAGTAGATTCATATGATTTAAAGAATGAAAAACAAACACAGTTTCATGCATTGTTTTTCACTTCATGAAACCCAATTTAAAAAAAAAAGCCTTGGCAAGTCATCAATGTGAAATTTTCTTGGTCCATGGACAACTGTCCCCCTGGGTCTAGCAGCTCCCAGGTTGTGTTGTCTTTTACCTGTAATGACCCTTGTTGAGCAGGTGTGGCGAAGTAGAGCTACACTTGTTTCAGAATTCTACGGGCCCCAGCCTCTGGATCTCAAAATGTAAATTATACCAGGATACCTCTCTTTTCCTTGTGATGCAGCACAAAGGGGGATGTTTAGAACCCAGTTTGGTGCTCTAACATTGTCCTCATGTGTGGGTGACACTACCTAGAAATGCAGTCCCGGAAACTTCATGGAGAGTCAAAAGAAACCTCAGACTTCATCTGGTTCAACCTTTTCATTCACAGTGAAGGTTCAAGACCACTGTAGTCACAACAGACCCAAGAATGGGGGAGCAGAGACCTCAGGGAGCTTTCTAACTTTTAAGGTTGAGGAGTATTGTATGTAATTTGTTTAAAAATGTTTAAACCCAACCCCAATGTTGACAGGATCAGCTACACATGAGGAACCATAATTACTTTACCCCGTTCTATCCATCCATCCTGTCCCAGAATGGCTTGAGGCACTTTATGAAGGTGGAATTCCACAGCATATATTTGAGAACCATTTGTCTAATGTGCCAAGACTCTCTTTCCAGAGCTTTGCCTTACAGAGGTCATCCAACACCACTTAGCATCTCTGGGTCTCAGTTTCCCTCATAGGTAAAACAAGAGTACAGTTCTAAAATGCCTTCTTGAACAAACATTTCAGGATTTCACTTATGGAATCATGATTCCATTTATTCCATTTAGGCCTATATATTGACTCAAAGAGCAGACTTTCCTAAGACAGGGTACTTTATGACAACAGAAAATCATCACCCCCAAAATTACTATTATTGAAAAATAGCCCAAGGGGTCAGCAGAAATTATCAGCCAGGCACAGGATACAATTCAGGGCTCCTCAATTCCAGACCATGAGAAGCCAGGTACACTCCAAATGGGCATTGCTTCCAAAAATAAAAAGATGGGTACTAACTTAGGCAAGAAGACATTTTCAAGATCATCTTACTCGACTTCACAAACAGGACTTTTTAATACTTCCAAGTAAAAATTTCAAAACTGCTTTAAAAAAAGAAAAGATTTTATTTATTTGAGATAGAGCAAGAGTGAGAGAGAGAGCACAAGCAGGGAGAGCAGCAGGCCGAGGGAGAAGCAGTAGCAGGCTCTCCACTGAGCAGGGAGCCCAACGTGGGGCTCAATCCTAGGACCCTGGGATCATGACCTGAGCTGAAGGCAGACGCTCAACCAACTGAGCCACCAAGGCGCCCCTCAAAGCTGCTTTTAATACCATCTTCTCCGTGATGTTTCCCCAAGATGCAGTCCCTGATTTTTCTCCCTGGTATCACAGTCTGGGATTCTCACCTCCAGTTGCACATTAGAATTCCCTGCTTGGGGGGGCGGGGGGGTGTAAAAAATTCCTATGACTTGTGTACCTACCCTCAGAGATTCTGACTTAATTGACCTGGGGGCGCAACACCATCACCATATCTTAAAAACTCTCCAGATGATCCTGGCGTGCAGCCAAAGTTGACTGCAGCTTGTCTAGATGAACTGGCCACAAAGGCAGGTGCCTACTTCATTAGCATGCTGAACAAAAGTTTAGGATGTCTTTTGTATATATTTCAACTTCTTTATAATTGATATCTTTGACTATATTAGTATCTATTATTACATTTGTAACAGATTAGTGTAATGGCAAATATATAATTTATAAACAAATACACATTTATCTGGCGTGCATTCCAAAACAAGGGTTTTCTGATAGAAGTATGTCCCTGGAAAGTTTGAATCTCACTAATTCATTGGGTAAGTAGCCATTTCTAGTAAGTGGGCCTTTCTTTAATTATAGTCTTTGAGGTCTGTTTTTAGCTAACATGTATAGTGTTATCTGCCTTTCATTTCTGCATTATGTCCTATCTCCCAAAGTAGATTGTAAATGACTTTAAGGGAGAGACTCTGTTTCTTGCTTCTTACTGTTCCCCATATTTCTTGGCATGGTGACCCATGGCTGCTCAACTTAGGGCATGCCTTAGTTCCCTCACTCAAAAAAATATTGATACTAATAGTACCAACTTCATACCATTTTTATGAGGGTTAAATTTGAGACACAGTTCCTAATACATATCATTGGCTCAGTGAATGAGAATGATTTTCTTACTTGTTTGTTGAGTTAAACTCTTATCCCATATACATGGGATACCAGGTACCATGCTAGAAAATGAGGAAAAAACGCATAAGACATGGTTCCCTTTTAAGGAACTCGGAGTCTAACAACAACAACAATACCGCAGACATTTAAACAAACGTAAGGACACATAATAGATGCTCAGATTGGCACATGTATAAAGTGCTATGAGAATATAGCTAAGGGAAAAATTTTTCCTAGGGCCTTGAAGCATGAATAAGAGTTTTCCTACTGACAAGGAAGAGGCATAGGCTTGGAAGACCAGCATAAGCAAATGCAAAGAGCACTGGTTCTCCTAAGTGTACTCTGGGGAACTGTGGGAATTCCTGACACCATTTTAGGTGGTCCACAGGGTTAAAATAATGATCATAATAATTATTTGCTTTTTTTCACTTGCACTCTCTCTCAAAAGTATAGTGGCATTTTCCAGAAGCTACATGACTTGGGATATTCAACAGACTGAATGTAGAAGCAGCTATGAGAATCCAGCTGTCTTTCATTAAAGAGATTTGTAAAATATAAAACAATGCTTCTCTTTTCACTAAGTTTCTTTGTTTTGGAAAACATAGTTATTATTTATATAAAAAAAACATGTTATGCTGACATGTAATGAGTTTATTGTTATTTTAAAATGAGTTAATGAATATTTTAAAATATTTTTCTAATATTTCAGTTATAATTTCTAGTATGTTAAATATCAAGATATATGCGTGTGTGTGTATATATATGTATACATGTATATATGTGTATATGTATATACATATATACATAACTACCATAAACAAGCTTTTTGAGGTCCTCAACAATTTTTAAAAGTGAAGAGGGTCCTGAGACCACTAGCATAAAGGCATAAAATTGCATGGTCTGTCCAAGGAATAAATGAATAAATGAATACATGCAGCTAGCTAGCTGCTTCCAGTTCTTTTCAGAAGTAGACAGAGTATAAATTATAAATATATACATCACGCATTCATACACAATGAATCTGATTATCATATCCTCTCAGCCCCTGAATAACAGATAAAATACACCAGAATGCTGAAAGAGTTAACCTGAATTTATTGGTGATTTTTGGAAAAGGAGGGGGGAGCAGATTTAGTTAATCCAGTGAAAGTCATCGCATATAAATTTGCAAACTAAAATATTCCCTGGGCTGAGGTCATGTGTTTAATTTTAGCAAGCAGGGTGAATATGTTTGGGTAGGTATTTATACTAAGTGGTGGACTGAGCTGGAGATAGGTTTGGCAGTGGAAACGGTGATACAACCTTTATTATTTTCAATGCAAAAAAAAAATGAACTATTAATGTGATGTTCTGGTTGAGAATTTAAACTCTCAAAAAATCTGGAAATTCAAAGTCATGGTACCCATAGCAACCATAACTCTGCCCCCTTGCATGCCCAGTGTGGAGTATTTTGTATTGCAGTACATGCTGTGAAATCTATGCCTAAATGTGCTATATAGCAGAGTTACAGTTGCTGTGGGAACTGTAACTTTGAATTGCCTGCCTTTTGTGTCATTAAACTTTCAGCTGAAGTATTGCATTAAAAGAATTTTTTTTTCCTCCACTGCGTTCCCTCATTTAAAAAAAAAAAACTGATTGGGTATTTTTTTTAAAAAAGGATGTAAATGATGTTAGACTCAAATGGAAGGATAATGCATTCTTGTTTCCCAGATATATGCACTGATATAGCATTAGTGAATTACCACATTTACATATTTCAACCTGCAATCACAAGTCATAAAATAATCCTCTATTTATACAGCACCTTTAATCCTGAAGGGTCCCATCACACACAGAGACATACTGTAACCGAACCACATTGGACGAGAAAACTCAATAAATATTTAACAGTGCCCAACAAAATTATACAGTGCTTTAGGATAGGCAGTAGGAAAGAAAGGTATTGTCATCCAGTGGTCGGAACATAAGCCAAGGAGTGCGAAATCTGAATGCTTCTGTCTTCCTTTTGTGATGGCATTGGCTCTGCCCTTGAGTCAATGATTTGAATCCCTCACAATTCTGGGTGTTCCATTTGCTCTGTTTACCAGAGGAAGTATTTCTAGGTCCAATGGCAAGAAAAGACTTCAGAAGGTCATTTGGTGGGGTCTACTGCTCCCAGCCAAGGAACATACCTACATATTATAGAACAGACCACTTCTACAAAATTCTGCTACAAAGGGCACAGTAGTAAATATTTTAGCTTTTGAGGGCCATACGGTCCTTGTCACAACTCCCCACCTCTGCTGTTTTGCGTGATAGAAGCCGTAGACAATACAGAAATGAATGAGCATGGTTGAGTTCCAGTAAAACGTGTTTATGGAAACTGAAATTTGAATTTCATATAATTTTTATATGTCACAAAATATTATTCTCCTAGTGATTTTTTTCAACCATTTAAATATGTAAAACACATTCTTTGCTCATGTACAAAACAGGTGGTAGGCTATAATTTGCCAGTCCTTGCTCTAGAAGTTTGGGTTGCATGTCAGGCTCAAGGCTACCTTTAGACAGAGACATGCTTCTAAATATTTAACTAGCTTCCCAACCTTAAAAAAGAAAAAAAAGTACGTGTGTGTGTCTGTTTATATCTAGATCTAGATACGTACATATGTATATATCTAGATTTGGATATATACAAATATGTGGGTGTGTAAGTTCATTATACATTTTGCTGATATACAGGAAGTAGAGCATAAATGTACAAACAATAATAAAATATACAACACTTTTCACCGTAAATTCCATATAGCCAATCTATTCTCATGGAATGCTTTTTGTTAACTATTCGCTGAACTCTTGTGTCCATAGCTAACCTATGATTGCATTAACAAATGAGTATAGTTCCAAAAAAAAAACAAAACAAACAAAAAAAAAAACCAACAAAAAAAACCAAGCGAATATAGTTTCAGTGTGAATGTCGGTTGATCTTTTCATTTATATTAAGGAGAAAGACAAAAGTGAAAAAACAATGATGTATCTCAGAACTTCAATCTTTCATAAATGACATGAGCAACTTCTTTGCTGAATCAGGTTATAACTTTCAAGTATTTCCTTCACTTTTTTGTACTATTCGCAATTTAATTGGTACAGACTTGACAGACTTTCAAGTTAATTTGCGTATTAGTCAGGGTTCTCTAAAGAAACAAAACCAATAGGATGTGTATCTATATATATATTGGCTCCCATGGCTTAGAAGTTTCAAAATCTGCAGCTGATAAGCTGGAGCCCCAGGAGAGCTGATGGGCAGTCCAGTCAGAGTCCAAAGACGAAGAACCAGGAGAGCCAATAGTGTAAATTTCAGTCCAAAAATCAGCAGGCTCAGATTCATGAAGAGTCAGTGTTTTAGTCTGAGTTCAAAGACTGGAAAAGACCTATGTCCCATCTCAAGGAGTCAGGCAAGAGTTCCCTCTTACTCAGACTTTTTGTTTTATTCAGGCCTTCAACTGACTGGATGAGGCCCACCCACATGGGGGTTGGGGGGGAAGGTGGGCAATCTGCTTTACCCAGTCCACTGATTCAAATATTAATATCATCCAAAAAATCCTCACAGACACATCTAGAATAACATTTGACCAAATATCTGGGCACCCCATGACCCAGATTGATATATAAATATAACCATCACAATCTGCAATATGAACATTTTTCTCCATCATTTTCTTAAGTCTAGACAATCAACAAAACAATAAATCAAGCTCTGATTTGTAATGTTCGCTGAGTTCCATGGTCTAAATACTCCCACCACAGACAATTTCAAGCCACCAACATGCCAATGGACACGGATTGGGAAGAGAACTCTCAGTAACACACCATCTTATAGTATTGCAACCATAAAAATATAAAAGCTAAAAATAACCTCAAGAGTATATAGATAAGAGTGAAATGTAGTAATATAATTAAAAAGTGGTGAGTTTTGAGTAGGTATTACCTTTGTTTTTAATACAATACTTACTTGTGAGTTCGTGTCATTTAATGTTTAATAATAGAGATGTTTATTAGCCAGCTTGCAAAGTTCCTGAAAATATAACAATCAGCTCTGGTGAGTAAGTAATAGTTGGTTCCAGCAACCTTGAGAATGGAATTGTGCAAGCCCTGAGTAAGGTTCATACTGGTCCCCTGCCTTCTTCCTGAAAAGGCTGACCAATTTCATTTTGGCCAAAGCTTACTGAAGACAAGAACAGAAACAATCTCACTATTCTTCTTGGTATTATTTTTTCCTCTGAAGTACTCAGATCTCTTTACACCCTGAGTGAATTACTACATTTACATATTTCAACCTGTAATAACAAGTCATAAAATTATCAGTCTGTGGCATGGCAAAATGTAGGTGGAGGCAACCAAGGGACTCGCTGGCGCTTCCATGGGTTTGGTGGATGGCCTAGCATGGGGGGCTGCTAATCCACAGATGACCAGTCTGGATAATTCTGCCACAATCATCTGAGAAATCCTGACAAAGCCAGAATTAGGGTTTGAGTCCTGCAGATAATTATAGCCATGGACAGGGAGACATAGGAAATCAGTGCAGAATGGTCCCCTTGACTTTCAGTCTAGTGATTTACCTACCATACCCACTCTGCTTCTAAATAATGAGTTGCTTAATGCCTGTCAAGTAATTTTAAGTTATAAATCACCAAACACAAGGCATCATTAACGTCCATTTGAAACTGCACAGAGAAATTTTTAGTAGGCAGTATATGAGTCCCCCAGTGGAACCAAGACTCCATGTCTGTACATTTTCTTGTCTTCTTTTTGAAAAATCAGGTATGGCAAGATGTTTTAACAAACCTCAGATGGCTGGGATCTCTGGTTTTAGGATGATCTAAGATAGCTGTCCCCAGCAGTACCAGGCTGAGGGGCAATTTGATTAAATTCTTTATTAATATGAGGATCACAAATGAAGCTGAAGAATAAGGAGCCTGGAAGTTACACCACCCACTCACCACCTGAGATGAAATGGTGTGTCATCCCAGGAAAGGAACAAGGTCACAATTTAGTCAAATGTCATATGTGCACCACTGCAGCGCATATAATTTAAAAAAGAAGAAATGAAGCTTATTTATTTCTAAACTAAATAACCCATAAATATCAAGGCATTTGAAGGCAGTGAATTGTTAAAATTAAGGGGGTTTGGGTGTATCTGTGATCAGGGTGACGGAATGAGACTTGGCTTTCATTGACAAACAAATTTAGAAAAATAGATTCAGCATTGCTACTATAACTGGAAATGGCTTGGACAAATTTAATCCAACTTCCCTGAGAATACCTAATTAATCTCAGGCCCGGGAGGAAAATCAAGATTAAGATAGGAAGTCTCCATCTGTACTAAGGGCAGAGGAACTTGGGGCCTCCGTGTCCACAAAGGGCATCACATGACCCCTCCCTGGGGGATCTTCTCGGAGTGCCTCGCTTCTCTCTTGGCTTTGGCTTCAAGTCTATGAGAAATGTGTACCCGGCTACCGATCTTACTGCCTGACTTGAGTTGGAGACCCACGCCCACCACAGCCCAGGAGACAAGCGACAAATACGAGCCCCATATTTAAGATGTAGCTCAACCTTTGACCACTAGAGGTCTCCTGGAAAGCAATGACCCGTATAACCCGGTTTATCTTCCTTCAAACCAATAGACTTGTTGCACTAAGACTTGGCGAGCCTGCTCTGCTGGAGGCCGCCTTATTAATAACGCCACCCACCCCCACCGCTGAGGACGGCGCCAGGCTAGGAAGGGGGAGGGGACTAGGCGGTGGCCGACCCTCAGTGCTGGTTTTTCGATCCACGAATCAGTCTGCAGACTCCGGGGCTACCCCCTCGAACCCCACTTCCTAACCAAGCAAGACGGGAGAGCCCCTAACTCAAGGTCCCCAGGTGGGCAGCGCGGAGTCCCACGGACTTCCAACCAGCGATGGACTAGCCAACGGACCAACGTGCAGAATCACCTAGCATCAGGTCCACCAACAGGCCAGGATCCACCCCCTCCCCGGGCTTCGCCCCCACTCATTCCTGCCCCCTCCCCCCCTTCATCTCCTCCCTTTGCCTCCCGATCGCCAAAGTGGCCCGAGTTTAGCCGGTGGAAGGAGATTAGGGAACCTTTCACCGTCCCTGTTCTGATCCATGCGGTATTTTCTGCAAAAATTAGCGGCTTCTAGCTGGAAGAGGAAAGGAAAAAGGAGGGGGGAGACGAGGGGGAGCAAGAAAGGAAACAGCCAGGTTGAATTCCCAGTCTTTATCAAGCAGTTCGCTCACCAGTGAAAGAAAGCTGCAGTGGCAGATTCGAGCCACATGCGGTAGTGTGTAGCAATTAGTAGATAAAATGCTGACTAAAGTGCTAAAACATGAAGTATTATTGTAGCCAAGGTCAAAAATGCTTCAGTTGTCTTTTGCAATTTGGGGGAGGGGGAGGCCCAGAGGTGCGCAGAGAGGTTTGAATTTTCGAAATGGTTGCCTTCTTTCTTCAAACTGTACTTTTTTTTTTTTTATGATCCTGTTTATTATAGCCCAAGCTGCCTAATTATGTCACTGCTGGTTTTTGCAACTAACTTAATCCTCCTGATCCTTTATGAAACGATTCACAGGCACTGAAAAAATGTGTCTACTGCTTCCCCACCCCCTTGAGGGGGTGAGAATGATTTATTTTGTATTTTTTTACCTTTTAAATAAACCAAATAAAACTGAGAGTTGGATTTGGGGCTAGCAAAGCAGCAGGAATATAGATGTGTGGGTATAGGGTCCTGTGTTTCAGTGTAAGAGAGCCCAGAAAATAGTGGGTCATATAAACATATACTGCTTTATTTCCCACTCCTCTTTTATGCACAGTGAGTCCCAGCTACAAGCTTTTTTATAGATAAATAAAGCAGTTGCTTTCATGATTATAACTGTCCTGAATAGATTGTCTTCTTACAACATTCGATCTGTTTATGAGTATTTACTTTACATTAGCCCAAGGACCCTGCACTGCGGGAGTTTGTCTCTATTCCCCTGGGTGTCGGTGTCTCAAGTCTTACATCTGCTCTGTGATTGATGGAGCCTTGAATCCACGTTATTACTCTCTCACAAGCAGAAATCAAACAGGCTATTAACTACATTACTTCAAAGAACTGTTTCAATACAATCTCCTTATCTTAATTGAAACTTTCTTTGTATGGATATTTGCTACACAGATAATTTACAGGTGCCTATCAAGCATCATATTAAAGAGGTAAAATAGATGATATTTTTTGGTTTTTTGTTTTTGTTTTGATTTTGTTTTGTTTTTTTTTTTTTGTAAATACACACCATTGTGATCTGTGATTTTAAAAGCCATTTACAGGATTGGACCAGAGGTTTGATTTATTAGATTTTATTATGTTCATGGGGGGTGGTTGTGGTGGTGCTGTAAAAAGAGAGGGAAGATACCCCTGTGATCCAGTTTTGAAATTTAGCATTCATCTGATTACAAGACTGCAGATATTCAAAAATATTCAGACCTAGATCCCTGCAATTGTTAACATCTGAAAAACCTTATCGGGAGTTTACAAAAAGAGAGATTACACAGCATGCAGCCTAGTTCAGCGCCTACCTTGAAGAGACATAGAAACAGGGTTTCTAATTAGATGAAGTCCCTCACAGACACTTAAAGACTTACAGCACCAAAACCAGCAGAAGTTTCTTAGATGCTCTAAAAAGCTGTGTATTTTTTAAGAGAGAGATTTAATATACAATCCAGGGATACCCTCAGGCATTCTGTTGAGGTTTCCTGCATAAATGCTGGAAATGCATTGGTCATACAGGAAACTGACTCAGACTCGATCTCAAATATGATCTTGTCAAAATACTGCAACTCAAGTTTTTAAATATAGGATGTCTTGAACTGGATGTATATATTTACGCTAACAGGACAGAGACTAACTGAAGCCTTAGGCATCTCTCCTGTATTTAAAAAAAAATACGTAAAATGCCCTTCAGTCAAGTCCATTCATATGTAAAAAAATGAACAAAACGGGTTATTCTAATCAAATGTCTGCAGTATGCATCATAAAGTTAAAAAGAGAGAGAAAGCATGAGAGAGCTGTAATTTCTCTTTGTAACCCATGTTTATAAAATAGAAAGATCAGATGAAATTTCAAGGAAGATAATTAAAGAGTGATGTGCAAGTCATAATTTGGCTAATGCAAAGATGGGAGACTGAATTGTTACATTGTCCTCCTTCATTGTGCAGAGTTGTGATATTACTTTAAATTATTAAAATAGTTTTCATCTTTAAGAATACCGGCTCTTTGGCATGGGCTTTTATTACTTATTGTAATTGGAGGATCTGCCATTTTCTTTCGTTTATCTCTGTGTGTATAGAAACGAGATAGATCTTGCCTTTTATTACTTCCCCATGTTCTGAATCAAAAATGTGGTTTAGATAATGTTAAGTGCCCTAATTCTTACTGCAGCGGACGCAGACGTTATGAGAAGGCATAAAAATACAGAGAGGGTCTTTCCACCTCAAGTCACTGAATATGAGGCATTTGTGCTCTGCCGGGTGTATTAACTTCAGCCATGTGAATATAATTTTCATTAAAGTAATCCTGTTTCAACTAGATGCTGTGACTAGAGGTGAAACGTTGCGAAAGCGTTAAAAATAGCTTACTAGTAATTTCAACATCCTGTAATTTTATCACAGATCAAGTTTCAACTGTCATACTATACAGACCTTATTCCCCATATAGTACATGTTTACTTTTTTAGCATGCCAGACCCACTTTAGAAAGACTGGTGCCAATATAATAAATTCGGGGGGGGGGGGG